>NC_090931.1:908870966-909173996 GCF_040938575.1 Ambystoma mexicanum | reverse complement strand
ACAGTGGATTTTGCAGACTGCATTTAGCACAGAATCAATGGAAATTTCTAATGTTTGTGAGTAAATGATCAGGTTTTTTTATACCGGGATGAGGGAATGATGTATGGATGCATGGACAGATGATTTTATAGAGAGTCTGCCATGTACATGGCTTTTTGGAATCTATCAACTTCCTCTGCGCTATGTGATGCAGGGCTGCCATAGTGGGACCATCGTCTATCTGTCCTTGTTGAACCCTCCCTGTCTCGACGCGCCTTCAAACACTTGTGTCTATGCACGTTACTAATCCCATCTAATGGATTCTGTTTTAACAGACGCATGCACACAAACACTCGTTTGTAATAGTGTTTTCACCTCGATTTATATGGTTATGATTCGCAAGTGATTATTAGGTGCGAATAATCCTTTTGAGTGGGCTAGCATGCATATGGCTGTGGATTTAGTGTGATCTTTGAAGTGAGTAATTCAAATGGAGTTCAGATGCCCATACTATTCTTTTTCGTTTCATTTGGGTGACAGGTATCTCCTCCCCTTTTGCCGCTGCCATCTGTATGCCACTCCTGCAGATGGCTTTTACTCCCGACACCTGCTGCTTCGTGTTAATCAGTGGAGCACCATTACGATCTTATGGGACGATCGCCAATGGCCCACATGCCCTTACGCAGTACTAGTGGCTAGGAGCAACATTTCGAGCTTTCAGCTGGACTAGTGGCTACCTAATGGGACGGCCCTGCGGTTCTAGGCGCTTCCATGTTGCCTTTTTGAACGTGGATGTAGCCCCTGTGTACCATGGAGGAACAGGGCGTCACACAAGAAGAAGCTGGTCATTTATTGCGGATGCAGCCCACAATTATGAGATATGATTTGGAGTTCATGACCTAATAGCTGTATGGCCCGGGTGATTTTGTTGTGCATTAAATTTTGATTATGATATTGACCTTGTAGCGTTATTCTTTGCAAGTTATGTAGCATATTCCTATTTGTGGAGCGATGTATTGGGAGGAGATCTGCTTTGGGTTCGGCCTTCTGAGCATAGTTGCGTGGTACTGTACTGGGCGCGTTTGCCTACGAAGGCCAGTAAGGTCAGGAATAGGGGCTGCCATTATGACTGTTTTAATGATGTCATGCTCATGGGAGGGGGATTGGCTTTTGTGTAACAGATGCCGGTCAGCCAGGTGGATTGGTGGAATGATGTGATTTTCAGAATATGGCTGGTCACAGGTGCCTGTGTTTGCGTGCGTTTCTTTGAGGGAGAC
The DNA here is from genome assembly GCF_040938575.1 of Ambystoma mexicanum. Classification (NCBI taxonomy): domain Eukaryota; kingdom Metazoa; phylum Chordata; class Amphibia; order Caudata; family Ambystomatidae; genus Ambystoma; species Ambystoma mexicanum. The sequence continues at coordinate 909,172,740 of NC_090931.1, read as the reverse complement.
TGAGGTCATGTCCATTGGAATGGCTTCTGTATTCGTGCCATCTGTGCCCTGCTGCTCCCATTGGCCCCTCTTGAGATGTGCCTGGCTGCTCAGTCACTCTGCCAACTTGTGTGGTACATGCTTATGCTGCTGGTTGGTTTGTTTACTGGCAGGAGTACAGGGCTGGTGCAGTCTCACTCAGGATACTGCTTTGTATGTTGCCTTGCACTGGTGTCAAGCGATGGGGGGCCTGTTTTTGTTTGTCTCAGTTTTCAGTTCATGTTGCTGTACTTGGAGCTTCACATGCCTGTGCTGCATCAGTACGGCAATGGTGCCATGGCTAATATGGATGGCCACTCACAAGGCACTTGGAGCCCCTACATTCATTTGTTTGTTGGCATGCATGGGTGACTTGTACATTTCACTGGTTGCATTGTTTGACTTCATTGCACCTACGAGGAGTTGTGCAATGTGGCCAGGGAGTGGTGTACAGGCACTCAGTAAGGCCTTTTACGGTTGGTTTGCGATGCCGTACTTCTCACCATGGCGGAATGGTACTTTCCGCCATGCTTGATGGCGTTAGGTACATGTCCGCTAGGGTCAGAATTCCCGTACCGTTGCGCCATGGTGGTAATTACGGTTTCGCAGTGCGCGCGTGCGCGTACTTGGAGCAGTTAGCGTTGGCGTTCACTACGGTGTCGCTAATGGCATCGTACTTTACGGTGACGGGTCATAATCGCAACGGGCGGTATTCGATGGCGGTATTGCATTTCCGCCATCGTTTTTTGATTTCCGCCAGGGTCGTAATGAGGGCCCTTATATTGATGCTTAGCACCAGAGGCGTGTTTGCAGTAACTCCACTTATTTACACTGGCCCTCATTACAACTGAGGTGCTAAGTGCACCAACTTTACCACCATGGTGTAAACTACGTTTACACCATGGTGGATGGCGGATTTACCGCCCCATTACAAAGTGAGTGGGGCGGTAAATCCCCATTTCCCATTTTCCCTTCCCCATTCCCATTTTTGCCCCATAGGGCATAATGGGAGTGGGGAAGGCGCTAATTACGGCACCGTAAATTACGGTGCCGTAATTAGCACCAAGGTGCCTTAGCACCATGGAACTTAATGCCTGCAAAAAGCAGGCGTTAAGGTGGGAATCAGGCGTTAAGGGTTAACGGTGGCGTTAACCCTTAACGCCTGAGTTGTAATGAGGCCCACTGTCTTTTAGAGACATATGGTGGTTATGATATGATATGATATGATATGATATGGCATTTGTAACGCGCCTATACACAAGTGTTTCAAGGCGCGACGAGGCAGGGAGGGGGGAACAAAGGGAAGACAGACAACGATCCTACTAGGCCAGGTGTCATTCAGACCGCGCAAGTGCAGGGGTAGGGGGAAGGGAAAAATGCAAGGGGAAGGGGGAGGGGGGAGTGCAATACAAAAAAATGCAAGGGGAAGGGGGAGGGGGGAGTGCAATACAACATCTGAATAATACTTAAGGGGGGATACTGACCAGGTAACAGGGTGAGATAATCGCAGCAAGTTCAGCCAGGGGTTACCTAAGAGGGTGAAGGGCAGTTGGGAGTTGAGCTCCACCACAGGTCCATCCCACAGAGTGGACAAAGAACCTTCCGACTCCAAGCAATTAGGAGATCCTTTCTTTCTCCTCTAGTCTTTGGGCACTGAAGCTGGCAAGGTGGGTGAAGGGTAGCTGTGCCAACCTTCATTCTCCTTACAAGTACCATGGCTGGAGTTATCTAGTTCACAGGACAGGCAGCCTCAGTGGCAGTGACACAGATCTTCTCCCTCGCTCCTATCTGATTCTCAGACTTTGGAGTTGGGGCAGATCTCCCACAGTATGAGGTGGGCTGCGGTACTGCAGGGGAAACAGCTGTTTCAGCTGAACTCACACAGCAGCACTCACATCTAGATGCAGGATAGGGCAGGACACAAGGCCATAACACTCACCAGCCAGGCCACACAGCAAGGTCTAGCTCAGAGCGCAACTGGATGCAGGGCCAGGCTTCCTGGAAGAGGACCTGGAAGGCACAGTGTGATTGTGGTGAATCAACTTCTGGGGCATCAGTGGTCCAGGGATGAATATCGGTTTCTTCACCAGAAGGGATCCGAGTAGCTTATAAAGCTCCTTGTCCAATTTTGGTAACGTGGTCATAACAGCAGGCTTATCTCCAAAAGGTCGTGGATCGTTGGTTAGTTGGAATACAGCGAAAATACAATCATTATCCAATGATAAAAGAGACCATCCAGTCAAGGTTGTATACAAATATCTACCTTATTATTATCACAACAGACAGTTCGATAAACACTACTAAATACAACCCACCCTGTAAAGGAATGCAGAGGACAGATAGTTTCAAAGAAGGAAAGGGGAGGCACTCTGGATACTGACAGGAGGGTAGTCAATATGATTGATAACCACAACAGTTAAAGGTTTCTTAGCTTTAGCACAAAGGGAGCAATGGGTCTTTAAATGTCTCTAGGGGCCCTTGAGGAAGGACCTGGGGAACGGAACCACAATGAAACTTGTGCTGTAGGTGTTCTTGGCGCTCAACAGGCTCGAGTCGGCTTCAGTGCGCCTTGCAGGATTCTATGGCAGAGTTCAAGACAGGAGCAAAACTGGAAGAACGGCTGCAGGCTGGCCTACACAGTGGCTCAGGGTCAGGAATTATTGTCTCAGTGCTGGTCGGCAGTTCTGAAGCACTGGTTGAGACTGTGGCTTGACAACGATCAGCATTGCTGTCGGTTGTAGCTCAAGGAACACGACTGGCTTGCAAATGTCCTTTATGGCAGATGTCGGTAGATATTTGTCGATACACTTCTCCTAGCTTCTTCAATGGGCTCATGTCGTCATGTAAGGTGGGCAGCCTAAAGCTGAGGAGTGTGTTTCAGGCAGCTGCCTTGTCCTTTGTTTTGGGTTCAGGGACCTTTTGGCACTTCCCACCAAGGAAGCTTGTTGCACAGCCTACCAGGGCATGGTGTGTGCTGGCTGCGTACGGGTTCAGGAGCAGCTGGAAGGTCCTTTGGATTCGATAGCTCCCTCTGTTCCCTGGCAGATGTTTAGGGGAGGGATCTTGCTTCCCTCTTTGGAGGTCCTGGCCTTCCTTCACTGGCGGAAGATGTAAGGCAGTCTCTACCTTCAGGCAGTGTCCAATGATGAGTTATTCTTGCTACTCCTTGCAAAGTCTTCAGATGATCTGCCAAAAGAGGGGCTCAGCACTCTTTTAGAGCCAAATGGACCACATGGAATGGTGTAGGCTGAGCCTACCTTAATAGACCAATCCTCGGTCCCCACAAACAATCTCCTGTATGTTTGAGTTCATAACCAAAGTGCTTTGCAACAGAAAAGGTACAGGGGTTAAACGTTTAATACTAAGTCTCGCCAATCCTCCTGTCCGTTGTGGATCAAAGGGTCTCTCTGCATAAAGGAGCTCTCTGTGGTTCCTGATTAAAGTGGCAGCTCTTCCATGAAGCTTCAACAAGACCAGACTCTCTGGCTCCTGCAAACCACATTCTCGTACTTTATAAATGGGGTCCTCCTGCAGGATGGAGTTTTGTAAACATGCAGTGCCAGACATGACAGATCAGCTGATACTGAGGGTGGGAGCTGGCTTCACATTGACACAGTGCATATGAAAGGTTTTTGGAGTGTCATATCTCCTTTGTTAACCTCTGCAGCCATGCTCCATGTGGGCCTGTTTGAAGTGCACTCTACTGGTATGGTAATTATGTTAATTGCTGCCACCCACTGCATGACCCAACAAAAGGCCTGGGCGGATCCATGGAGCCTTTGTTGATAAACCAGAATGACCATGGCAGGGGAAGGGTTGGTCCTCCCCCTTCTAGTGATGCGTTGTGTTCTCCTCCTGTCATCTCCCATTGAAATATAACTGGGGGGACTGCACCTGTAGGCTGTGTCCACCCAGAGTACATAGGTCTATGCGTATGTTGTGTGGTGAGCATAGGAAAATGTTTGCGGATTAGCCCCACATATTTTCCAAAGGTTGATCTACCATCATTCAATTTCGTTAAAAAACAAGTTAAAAGACCAGGCAAGCGCACACCCACCATTGGGATGGCCGAATTCCTCACAGTTATGCAGGGATAGGCTCCTCTGCAAGGGATAAGGTAGGTATGGCACATGAAGTCTTGGCTCAGCTCTTGAAGGGCTTGGGAAAATGACAAGGACAGGTGCGGAGGTTCCGAAAGGTTATAACAAGTGCCAAACCCTGGCTGATGGTGCAATACCTATACATTTTCAACACAAAGTACATGACTGGAAAGCTACTAAAAAAACTGCGAGACTGTGATTATAATGATACAAACTTGAACATGAGGAATACAGCCACTCAATCTTTTAGGATAAAATGAAGTGAATTACTTAATTAAAACATCCACACTTACCAGGTTCACCTCCAAGGCAGCATCAGTTCTGGATAGTGAGAAAAGCATCTCAGTGTTAAGTATAGGAAAGCAACAGGTGTCTGGAAGAATGGTTTGCAAATGAGGATTCCGTTTTGCTGGCAAACAAACAAGCACAGTGCATAAGTGAAGGCCGAGGAGATGTGATGGCTCTGAGTTGTTTCTTTTGAGCTGACAAACAAGCAAATAGGGCAAAGGTGGGGGCTGGGGAGACTTGATGTCTCCAAGTGGTTTCAGAATTCTGAGCAGAGGAAAGCTCCAGCCCAGATGACTCCTTGTCCATTTAAACATGTTGCATTCCATTTAAAGACATGGCTGTCAGTGTAGTTAAAGTACATTTCAAGCACACTATTTCTCACCCTTCTTTCAATGTGGAAACACAGCTATTACTGCCACACATAAATGGTTCCTATGTTACCTGTTCCTAGGCTGGCCTTGCCTATGCGCATTTTATTTACTGGTACAGTGTGGTCTGTCCAGCCTTTCAGAGTCCGAGGTCCCACAGTCCCATGGCTCAGTGTTGCAGAAGCACTGTTCATGCCACCTGTATTTCATAGAGGGATACATAATGATCGATATCTTTTTGAAGTGTGGAGCTCGGTGTTCTACTACTTTAAATTTACAGTCATTACTCACACTGGTTCTTTGCCTCCTCAGAGCTCTAACACGTACTAAAAAATATAAGTAGGTTTAATTGAAGAAAACAGGATATTATCTAGGAAATACGTCTATGCTGCGTGCTGCTGTAGTTGGTTAAAATGATTGAAGTCGAACAATCTGTTAATTGAAAACACAAGCAGGTATTGTGACATTGCGTTGTATTGTGAGGTGTGTGCAGTGTATTTAAAGTCCCCAAACAGAAGTCCCTTTAACATGAATAGCAAGATTTTAAACACTGAAACAAAAATGGTCTGGCTGTTGCATTTGTTTTTCAAGTAAGATTAAAGAGCCATGTCGAAAGGGGCCTACCTGTTATTACCAATTGACAAGCAGCCTTTTAATTTACAAAATAAGGAGGACTCAAAGATCCCTGTCACACGGAAAACAGGATTTTTAAACATTGAAAACAAAAACGGCCTGCACATGTGTGTGCAAATAAAAACGGCTTTCAAAAGCAAAAGTGAAACAAATATCACTGCTCACAGAACAATGTCAGGAAAACAAAACATGATGTGTGGGTTGACAAAAGCAATGTATATTATGCTTCACCTACAAAACTCCAATGACATTTGAAGAGTCACTTTGTCTTCATGGAAAATGTCAGCCCAAGGCAGACCCTGTTTCTGGCTGTGGGCAAAACTTCACAAAGGAAAACTCCCGCTTCCAATCTGGATGTCACATCTCACATCAAATGACCACCCTCAATAAAGATGTGCTGCTAAAGGTGTTGAAATTCAGTGTTCTCCAGACTTGCTGGCTCTGAAAGCAGGGACTTCAAGGAAAATCAACCTGGATGGAGCACAGCTAATATGTGTGAAAATGGGGGCACCCACTTTAAAGAGCAAGCTTCCAACACAAAGGAGGCTGATGAAGGTACAGGCTGATCCATTGAAAACAAATGTCTGGAAGCAGAAATCGACATTTATCCCACAGGAAGATTCACAGTTAAGTTAAAAGGACTATAATCATTTAGGCATTTTCCTCAGCAACCATGCTGTGGATTGATTTCTTTTTCTGTACCATGTTTAATGTAATTTCTAGGTGATCTTGGGGATATACAAGGCATCTGCCTGTGACTCTGTGAACTGTAATGGCCAGTTAGACTAGGTTTCTGGCTGATCTGAACATGTTCCAAATGTGAGAATTGATGAGTGAGTGGAAAATTAAATTAGGGATATGCTTAATAACTTACATCTTCATAACTGTTGTGGTTTTTATAGAAATGGCAGAAATGTGCCACCTGGCCATATGACATCCTACGGATTTGGTGGTCGGTTTATCTAATTCGCCATGATTAGCTAAATCAGAAAATATGTTTAGTATGGCAGTTGCTAGTAAAATTAGGTGCTGGACTGCCCTTGTCGGCGGGACAAAGACTGATATGCAAATGGTTATTCGTCCTTTGTGAAAAGTACAGTGAGCAAAAAGCGATGGCTGCAGACTCTCAAAGTGGGTAAAAACCACTGAACAGGTTATCATGCCATGTTCTTTGTAGAGAAGGGCACCTGCTACCTTTTTTGTATTTTTGCAAGTTACTCAGGGTTGGTCACGCTAAATTACCTGGGGGAACCCAGATGTGGACCCCTTGCTCACTGTGCTCAGAGAGGCACAGCTCCACCTCACTGATGAGGCCCAACAAGGCTGAAACATGTGTCTGGGGTTGCTGTTGGTACTCTTGTTCAAAGGAGGTTTGCCTGGCATTTGGGTGCTGGACTGCCCTTGCGGGCGGAACAAAGACTGATATGCAAATGGGTATTCCTCCTTTGTGAAAATTACAGTGAGCAAAAAGCGATGGCTGCAAATTCTCAAAGTGGGTAAAAACCACGGAAAAGCCATGTTCTTTCCAGAGAGGTCACCTTAAGTTAACTGGGGTAACCCAGACGTGAACCCCTTGCTCACAGTGCTCAGAGAGGCACAGCTCCACCTCACTGATGAGGCCCAACAAGGCTGAAACACATGTCTGAGGTTGCTGTTGGTACTCTTGTTCAAAGCAGGTTTGCCTGGCATTTTGGTGCTGGACTGCCCTTGTGGGCGGGACAAAGACTGACATGCAAATGGATATTTCTCCTTTGTGAAAAGTACAGTGAGCAAAAAATGATGGCTGCAGACTCTCAAAGTGGGTAAAGACCACTAAACAGGTTATCATGCCATGTTCTTTCTATAGAGGGGCGCCTGCTACCTTTTTTGTATAGTAAAATTCTGAAGTTGTGATACATAACTAGTTTTAGCCAAAAAGTTGAAAGGAGAACAAAGGGGCGATTACACATCGGAATTGCCATATGGTGCTCCAGACCCCTAAACCAATCCTGACTTGCAAGCTGGGTTTGGTAGGAGAGAGAGAGGTAACTGCCCAATCCTAGTGGCAGGGATTATTGCAGGATACTTCCTAAAGATTGTAAAATTTGTGATGTCATTGCTGCTATATAAAGGGGACTGCACTAGGACAGGGACACACAAAAACCGGTGAGACAGAAAAAGGAGAAAGACAGTAGGACAGATAGAAGAGACAGACCATCAGGGAGGCTGCTGAAATTTACCATCTGACAGCTGTAAGAAAACACCAGATTAGATTGCTGAGAGTGCATCTGGGTGGAGCTGTCCATTTCTAGGAAGGCCTCAAAGCTTACTGGGTCCTGTGGTGGAGAGCGGGGGGCCATCTTTGAGAGTGGAGAAACCAGACCCCTGCCCTATCTTTCCAGAGTATCCTGAGATGCAGCTGGCTGTCCTGAATCTTAAACAGAGGCTTGCTATGTAAGTCGAACTAAGCCCTGGAAAACCAAAAGGTGGGGGGAGTCTGCTTGCCTTGAGTCCTTTCCCTTTATAGTGGGTGGGGGGGCAAAACTGTGTAGCTCCTTAGCCTTTGTAACCAACAATATTATTTTAATGAATTGTCCATTTGGCAGAACACTACAGGGTGAATTTTGTTAAAATTTGAAATTAACAAAGCTCACTTCCCAGTGTGTGCTGAAGACTATAGCCTATGATTTCATTGGGTAATCCTTGTTGTCCAGCTGGACATGACTTCTTGAAGGAAGAGGGGTGTCTTTGTTCTTAAATCAGTCCAACCTTTTTATCCAGCTTCCCCAACACAGGCCTTTCAGTAAGGGGGGGTCTGAAATCCAAAATTCCCCAGAGCATTCTGATTTTTCTGTCTGACTTCCCAACATACACTAAAGCAAGGGGGGGGGGTCTGAAAAACAAAGTGATAAATCACCCTGTGTGAAATTATATTATTAATCAGTGTAATTATTTTGTGAAGTGAAATTGACAGAAAGTGTACAATTGTGATTGTGTTCTTTTTAACTCACTTTTGTGATTTATTTATGCTGAGGGAAGATGATTGTGTTGTGCCACGGATAAAGTGATATTTTCTATATTTTCGTGCTCATTTCTATTACTGTTAATTTAAATAAATACCAGTATATTTTGCGTACACCGGCCTGGTTCTTGGCTCATTGTCAGCTCAGGGGAGAGGGATCCAGGACCATGATATGTGTCTGTGATAGGGCTAAAAACAAAGAATCTGATAGTTTGTCTCATAACCACTTGAGTGGGGAGGGAAGGAACTCCCTGTGTTGAGGGTGACCTCTCAATAAACCGCGACAGGTGTTCTGAGGGTGTTGACTGGGTTTGAGGAGTACAGCTAAAAAGGGATTTTTCAGGTTCTTTTTGAGACTACACTGGGTGCATACATGTCAATATTTCAGGTCTGTGGAAATGGAGGCGTTGACAAAAGGGAAAAAGGCTTCCCAGCACGGAGCTGGATGTGCTTCCAGAACACATTTGGAAGCATGTTGTACAGCTCCAGTGGTGCACTTGCACTGAAGCAGAGACCCACATCTGGAAGGGGTTCCTTGGAACAATAAAAGCCTGTGGCGTGATTCCATAGAAAATCCCATCATTCACAAAATTGCTGCTTAGATCTTAAACAGGGACCAGAAAATACGTTTCCAAGAAAAAGCAAAAGTCACTGTAGACTCAGGTGGTCCTTATTGGAAGGACCACCCTAAGTTTAGAACAATACCAGGTGACCAGGCCCTTAGTCAATTAAGAATTAATTACGTTCAATTATTTATTGAGCCCTGCGCCTGCCACCAAAGTCTCTTTGGCAGAGAGAGGCGAGCAGGTTTCCTTTCCCTCCCACCTCCCTGTGTCAGTACTTTCAGCAGTGTCTGTATTGGTTTTTTTGCATCCAGGAAAGGAAGGGCCATTACTGTTAGTAGTATCAACGCAGTAGGGTGTTGGATGCAGTCCAGTAGCTAGTATCTGACAAGAGGAGGGCTGCCCAGTGTGGCACATCCCCTTTAAAGGGCAGCGGTGGCTTGCGGTGGCAGTGGTGGATCCAAGTTGGCCAACACCGTGGATGAAAGTGGGTGATGCAAAACTATTCCCTGTGGTCTAACAAGGTCCAGGAGCTGCGAAGGCCCATGTGTATGACAGACCCCCTCCTATCTACCCTGCAGTGCCTTCTATATATTGGGGGGTGCTGACAGGTGACCCAAAATGCATAATTATAGGGGGGCATTTCGTTGCAAAATTGAGGCCCCACCTACTTTTTAATATACTATTGCTGCCGTATATTTAAAATGAAAGATACGTTGTAGCATCTTTATTGAGTCTGTGTGAGAGTAATTGTATGTCTTCCAGTCACTGTGTGAACTTTGGGGCCATCAGGACCACAGGCTGAAGGGGAGTTCTGCGGTACGCCATTCTCTGTTCTTCCCATCGCAAAAAGCAGAGGCCTACATTTGCATGGGTTTCTGCATAGAACAAACGCCGGCGATGTGAGCCCATAGAAAGGGAGCCAATGACAATTGCAAACCAGGTGACCTCCAGCTCAGCCAATGACATTGTTTGCTTATACAATCATCAGATTGGTGGCAGGCCGAACCAGCTGGTAACAGCCCACTTGCTTCAGCTAACAGCCTGGGGGAAGCAAGTGGCATTGCCAATGGTAGCAGCGTTGTTATCAGCCAATGTGACGCACCTCCAATTTAGATCATTATAGCCAATGGCTCCATACTCAAAATCCGGGGAAATGATTTGCGCAGGAAGTGCAAACATGTCCCGCCCAAAATAAAACGACAACATAAAAAGGGTCACCATCGAAAGAAGGGTGTGAGATCTAGTAAGAGAACAGAGGCGAGCAAATGCAGAAAGCATGTATTTGTAGGTAGGTGGAGCGGGAAAGGCATTGTCAGCAGTCGGAATGTGAGCAGCCCTCAGACTGCTCAGAATGGGGGATTTGATCTGTGAATAATGCCCCCACTCTAAGCAGCCTGATTGGCCAGGTGCTAATTGGGCCATAGTATTTTTTAATTTTTTTTGGCTTGTCAATTATCATTTTTTTTATTTTCACCAATAAAGTTTACAATACAATCAGAAATAAACAAGCTTCATAAAATTACAAACCTGGTCACAAAATTGAGTCCAAAAGAGAAGAAAAAGAAAAAAGCATCTCATAATGCATAACACAACATAAATAGGAAGAAAAGGTGGAATAAGAGAGAAAATTGAAAAGAGACCAGAAAAGGAGAAGAGAAAGAAACAGAAGAATATCTAACTGTATCATTTGGTAGTACAATTTATAAATAATCAATAAACACATCCCCACGTAACATGGCACGATCTTGGCTCGCATAAGAGCAAATCAGAATACATTTCAGGGTAATAGTGAATTTGGACAAAACACACCAGCATATTGAGTCACCATGAGACTTTAACCATACACATTGAGAAAGATCCCCATATGTCCATAAACTTTTCAGTCTCTCCTTTCAATTTGCAAATTACCTTTTCATAGGTGGAGATCGTAAGCAACTCATCCACACACTCATCGATGCAAAAAGAGCTGGACGGTTTCCAAGCCCTAAGAATCATCTTTATATTAAGAGTATAGAAAGCTGAAGAGCATCATCCCTGTAAACATGGATCCCGCACAATAGGCGGTCCAATTGGCAGTCCAGGGCAAAGCTTGGGCAACTTTAGAGACATGCAAACTTGCTGCTCATCCAGCTGCAACTATGTACAAGGTCCTGAGAACATGTCATAAGGGGAACTTAGGGACGGTGAATGGTTGGACAGAGGAGATATTTACAACAAGAGCCACTTGTTGGAAAATTATCTGTGCTGGAAATGCAAACAAGCACGAGGTACTTTAAGTCGTCAGATCTGGTTCTGTCCCAAGACTAAGGTATTCTGGGAGGGAGTTTGTGAGAGATTAGGTTTGGTGTTGAGCTGCACCATTCCAATGGTTATCTCTCTCTTAGTACTGGGTGATGTGTCTTTGTTAGAGGATGTTGACTTTAAAAAGAAAATGTGGTTCTTTAGGGCCTGTATGATTGCGAAAAAGTTGGGCCATAGTAACGTGTGGGCTGCTCTATGAAATATGGTAGCAGCCAATCAACCAAGTTAATAATGCAGGCAGTGCCACCTTACCACCCAGTATGACCTGCTCAATCCATCACTAAGAACCCCGGTACAATGTCCCTTTTTGGAAAGAAAATTTGGGATGAGTGGAGAGGAAGACATTTTCTCTCTTAATTTTTTTTTTAAAAGACGGGGTCAATGCAAATGGTGTAAGGACACCCAGGCAGGAGCTCTACTTTCATTTCCATGGCAGTCAAAAGATGGCTATGGGGGAATAGGCTAAGTACAGTGGGACACATATTTGGCTAGAGGCAGAGAGAACCAATGCCAACCATAGGCGAGACAAAATGGCTGCTTTGAATGCAGGCATGTAACGGTAGACATATTATTATTATAATTCTTTTTTTGACACATGGTTTATTTCAAACCTTAGTCATTCATCTAACAATCATCATCACTAAAACGCCAAAACCACAGGATATTCACAAAGTGCTTCTTGTCAAAGTTTTTTTAAGATCATTTCACCTTCTTGAATCACCTTCCCCAGTTTCGATCAATAAAACACTTCATTAAAAAATGTAACTAGTGCAAAAGTCAGTGAAAAGATATCCCCAGCAGCAAAACTGTCCCCCATTCCTCTGCAGAGTAAGTTTTTATCAGTTCTATGAATCGGGGTATATGTCGAGACCTTTGCTCCTTTACGCCTGGGCAGAAGAGTGTGACATGTTTCAATGATTCGACGCCCCCCATCCCCTCTGCCGTCTCCCCTGTAAAGTGTGCCATTTGCTGCACTTTCCATTTGATTATAAACCAGCAGAGTCTGCTTCGTTGAATATAGATTTAACCTAACTCTCAAGAAGCTGTATCTAAGGTATACAGTGATTATATTGAATATAAAATAACTAATGAAATTACAACGAATGCAAAAACAATGAAAACGTAAATAACTGGTTTTGGAAAAAACTAGAAATGGGGTTGGGAGTGGGAATAGTGGTTTTGGACGTGGGGGAAAAGAAATTCATTATTTTGGTATTAGTTGTTTTGTATTCATTGAAATGTCATTAGTTGTTTTGGGACTCTACATAAGCCCCTGTGCAAAGTGTGCACTGCACCAACTTCACTCCTCTGTGGCGCTGCCGGAAAGGTGGCAGAAAATACACCGGATGCTGGCGGATCTTCCTCCAGTTTTATCCGTAAAACTGGTGGAGCGATAACTCTCAAAAAGGTTCATTCTGCTGGCGGCAAAGCAGAAGATTTGACCATCGCCATACTCTATGTAAACTCCTATGTAAAGTATGCAGCCACCAGCTTCACTCGCCTCTGCTGCCAGCGGAAAGGTAGCAGGCAACATGCTGGATGCTGGCAGATTTTCCTCCAGCATTCCACCAGCAGAACACCAATATAAAAGTAATAACTCTCAATAGGCTTCGTTCCACCGCCCGCAAAACAGCAGATTTTACCGGTTGCCATACTCTACTATGAGCCACTATGTAAAGTGTGCACTCCACCAGCTTCACTACACTGTGCCACTGGCAGAAAGGTGGCAGAATGTGGCATCCTCTAAACAGTTGCTCTGGCCCTAAGGGTCCTGTGCCAATAGTAATTGATGTCTGTTCCTACTATGGGCGATTTGTTGTGTTGGTGACATGCAGTGTGTTTCATATGGTGGCAGTTGTTGATCCCCTTCTGCTCCTTGTAGTAGCAGCCGGTTCTGACCTGTCACACATGCATGATTGACTGTAGCTATGGGAAATGGGCCTGCTGTTGTCCATGTGCATATCAGTGTTGGCCGACACTGGCATTGTATGCTTGGTGTATGCAGGGCAATTTGTTTGACACATGTGTGGTCCAATCCGTGAAACTTAATTGCGCATGTGGTTGCGTTTGTGCTTGATGTGTGTACATAGGCTTTGTGGGTGGGCGGGTTGCATATGTGTTAGAAGGGGAGGGATGAGGTGGTGGAGCTCCTGTGTGGGTTGCATCTTTGGGTTGTGTTGGGTATGGATGTATGTGGCTTAGCGTGCTGTACTCCCTGACATGGCAAAGCGCCTGTTCTAGTGGACACAATTTATGATGTGTGCACTGCTCAATTTGTCTTCCCTGCAGAATGGTGGTGTGCACGTGTGAACCATGTAGATATGCAGTACGACCCTGCGCGGCCTGCTAGGGCACGGTTGCGGGCAAATCCCCTCTACAGTCACTCTGCACGTGTGTTTATTCCATTCCAAAGAGGTGCAAACATTAGGCCATTCTGGCACTTCCTGGGTGGGCCAGCATCATGTATGACTAACTCCCTGATGTGCTGTCACCCTGGACAATATGTCCCATGCACACATTGGTATGACTTAGGTATCGGCGAGTATTAGCGCATCATGTTCATCAGCGTAGTAGGGGGGCAAAAAGGTCACTTGGCAGGGACCCTTCATGGTGCAGATGGCTGACCTTGTTCTGTGCTTGATGTGGAAGTCTGTCCCCAGAATGTAGTCGACCAGTTGATGGCCATGCAGAGCTGTATAACTACATTCCACGAGTGTGTGTGCTGACGTCATTGCTGTGGGGCTTGGGGCGATGCACAATAGGTAAGGACTTGTGTTTGTCTCGGTCACTTTGCTGCACGGCCTGTGCTATGTGATGGAGTATGTGGCCCACTGCACTGGCCTGCTCCTAAGGCATGCTGGGGATGGGTTTTGTGTCTTTGACGTGATGTGCTTCAAAGCACGGCGACTTGCGGTCGTTGTACGTGTTTCCATACTGGGATGTGGTCCTGTGCTGGGCAGCCTGCTCGTGGTTTAGCTTTTTTGGTTGTTCAAGTTGTACGTGTGTTGTGCCAGCATGATTGTGAGTGTGCATGTGTTCATTACATTGCCATGCTGACAAACGATATCTGAGTGGAGGTGTCATGGCTGCATACATGTGTGAATGCTCTGCATTTTTCATGTCCCCATACATGTGTAGTGGTGTCTCAGGATGTTGTGTCCATGCATGACCAGACACTTGCCATTGTTTCATCATTGACACCCACTTGGCAGGGGTTCGTCACTTTTCCTTTCATAATATATGCAGGCCTAAGTGAAGAAGCTGTAGACCAGCTGATCCCTCACGCACTGCATTGACCACATGATCCCTTAGGGTTAAAGGCCTGACAGCTGGCTGTGGTGTCACGGTTTTATTACACGGCACATTCCAACCAGGGACGCCTTCCCCGACAATGAATGTGGCATACAATAAAGTGCTTTTCATTTTTAATAATTCGCAGGTTCTTTTTTTTCTAGTAGACCTTCAACCCATCTCGCACCCAACCTCCACAAACACCCCGTGTCACAATGGACCAGGAATCAGGCAGGTGTGTATCAAGAAGATATTTATTAATTTATTATTTAATGCAAAAGGAAAATCAAACAATTTCACAGCCACCAATGTTGTGGCAACACAAAATACAATAAGCTCTACAAAACAATTAGGTTAAGAGATCCTATTACAATTCACACAGTCTTTAATGGCAACACAGAAAAAGAACAATTTGATAAAGAGATAACACCCACTGTTTATCACTCCCCCCTGCAGCCCCCAAAACATCAGCTAACTTGATACCTTTGAATGGAAGGCAGTGGCAATGAGTAGTAATAGACAGAGCAAATTGGATTTGGGGTAAAGCCCACCACCCCAAGATGGGAAGCCAGCAAAGAAAGTGAAAACCCGTTTTTGGAGCAAAATGGCAGAATGGGATTTTAATTATTACTCACAACTGCTATGGGTCAGAATGAAAGGAAATTTG
Organism: Ambystoma mexicanum; assembly: GCF_040938575.1. NCBI lineage: Eukaryota > Metazoa > Chordata > Amphibia > Caudata > Ambystomatidae > Ambystoma > Ambystoma mexicanum. The sequence goes on along the minus strand of NC_090931.1, from coordinate 909,157,507 downwards.
TGTTGCTTACACTTGAGGAGATAATGCTGATCAGCACACCAGGGCAAGCTAGAAATAAAGTAGGAAAATCGGTTTTGGAAGGAAACAAATGCAAAAAGGAAAAATACAATGGCAAATGAAAATTCGTTTTACACTAGATTCACACTGACATGCAGCTCAGGGAACGGGTATAGCTCAGAATAGGAACATTGGTTTTCAATTACAAGGACAGAGGCACCTAACAGAGAGAGATGTAGGCAAAAGGGAGTGCTCTCAATGGGACTACGATTTTGGGTTTTAATAGGACAGATGCAAATAGGAATTTGTGGGGTAATGCACACAATACACAGACATATTTGGTTTTCAGGTACAGGGAGACTAATTCTTTTGAGGCAATACTTTAATGACTATAATAATTAAAGAAAGACACCAGGGACAAGTGAGTTGATTTCAAATTTTAAAATGCTTGAACAGTGAATTTCAAATAGGGGAATCAATTGATTAATTTAAAAATATGTTAAGGATTTGCACAGACACTGAGAGATTTACCAAAGGGAATATGCTAACAAATACAGGCTAAATACATATTCTTCTATGGGAGGTGACTGCTTTACAGTGGCAATTTGCGGTTTTCAATGGGGTTTAAAACTACAAAAAGGAAGGGCTTATGCAATTTAGGGCTGAGGTTATTTGTTAGTTACAAAGTAAGCCTTGGTTTGGGATTCTGGAAAGCCAGCTGGATCTCAGGACACTCTGGACAGCTAGGCAAGGGGTCTGTTCACTGCACTCTGCATTGGTTTGTTTCAGCCACATTCTCTCCGTCCTCCTTCACCTGTTTCCCCAGATTTTTTTGTGTGCCCCCTGACCTAGTGCAGTCCCCCTTATATAGCACAAATGACATCACTCACTTTACAATCTAGGGGAAGTACTCTGTAATTACCCCGTCTGCTCGGATAGGACAGTTTACCATTCCTATCTCCACCCCCTGGCATTATTGGTTCAATGGGAGAGAGCACCATCTGTCTGTTGGCATTTATTACAGTTCTTTCTCCTCTTGGAAATATTTTGACAAAACTAGTTATGTCTCATAACTTGATAATTCTACAAGCCCCTGACATATGAACTAGATATGCAGTTTTAGTGGGTCATAAGGGATTAGGTAAGACAATCGCCAACTCCTTACAATGTAGCATCGCCCTGTGGCACATGTCTGTCCTTTTTTACAGAATGTATAACAGTTATAACTCTGCAAATGAACAAACATGTTCATAATTTCATTTTCCATCTTTCCACCAATTGTAATATTTGTCCCATTTTTAGATCAGCCAGAAAATGGTTCTAACTAGCCATTTCCGTTTCCAAAGTCCTAGGAAAATGCACTTTATCTCTTTAAAACCGACTGGAAATTACATAAAAATATAACATAAAATGAAATTATTCATCATTCTAATTGCTGCGAAAATTCCTAAAGCGGAAATCAGTCCTTTAATGTAAAGTAGAAGGATCTGTCCCCCTCTGTGGGAGGGGCGCTTCCTCCCCCACAGCCAACTGTCTTCCCCTGGCTCAGCTGGTGACCAAAGATTTTTATGACCCCCTTTGAAGTTGCCAGTTTGTTCTTGGTAGTGGGTGCAGGAAGGAGCTCACATCCCCTAGTCAAACTTTAGCCACACTTGCTTTCCTTGAAATCCTTGAGCCCCTGGCTTCAAGTTTGGCAGTGCGGGGAATTATGACACCCTCAGTAACCTCACATTTTACTGCATAATGGTTCACTGGTAGGTGCAACTTTCAGTCGGAGCGGGGCTTTTAATTATGAAGTTTCCTGCATTAGCCCCAAACAGTTTTTTCCTGTATTATGTGCCTCTTCAAAGGTTTTATGACTTGATGGTCGTGAAGATTATGGGGCCTCTGTCGACAAGTTCCACTCAGAAAGATACAAATAACTTCCTGAGCGATCCTTGAGGCCACAGGTTTTTTGAGTGCCGAAGAACACCAGGAACACCGGTGACCCTTCGACCGCTGTAAAGCAAGCAATGGGTCAGTACAATGGGAAAACAATACACTGAAATGGCGAGATCACAGATATCAAGGGGCTTACCAAGGTGGGGTCTGGGAAGAGCACAGAAGGAAATGGAGGTGTTCCGTGTGGTTGCAGAATGTAGCAAGCTGTAGTGAGTAGGCTTAGATAGTTGTTGAGTTTGGCACTGCAAAAACTGAATGGAAAGGGTAATCCGAAAACATCCGTTAAGAGTTCCAAGGTCAAAAGCCAGCCAAGTTTGTCAAAACCAGGGGTAATCAAAAGGAATCCAAAACACAGTTCAAAAGGTCCAGAAACAGTAAAACAGTATCCGAGAGCTTGACAGAGGAATCCAAGAATAACAGTCTGTAGTCCAGAATCGAGATGTGGAGACAGGAAGACGCTGAACAGTGCCTGATTGGGTCAGCTGTGAAGCACTGAATGAGCATTCCCTCTCCGGTTTTGAAGGGACCTAAGAGTGTCATATGACCCCATCAACGTGACTGATGAAATAGCACGTTTCTGTGTCACATGACCCAAGATTTCAAAGACGCTACCGGGTCTTCCTGGAGGCGTGATGAAGCAAAGAAAAAAGCCGGCGTCTCTGTCGATTATCTCCAAGATGCCAGGGCAGCTGCCAATGCCGCAATACGTGAGAATGACCATAAGGCATTGGATACCCTCATGTGTTCTTGTTGCATAGCCGCTACCGTGCTACTTGAGGGAGTGAGGACCTCAGGTTAGAAGTGGTAGGCAAATCAGGACCTGAGACGGAGGGCTTAGTGGCTGCACGGGTATTCGTGTGCGTAAGGTGACCAGTAGATGGTGTAACAAAAGGTGACTGAAGTTTTATGGTCGGAAAAATAATGTTCATTACTTTAGTCAACCCCCACAGCAAATTTCCCTGACATTTTTCTTGTGCGAACAGTGCTACATTTTCACTGTGGCTTTTTAAAGTCATTTTTCTTTTTCACAAGTGTGCAAGCCGTTTTTGCATTTAATGTTTGAATTCCTGTCTTGTAGGTCATTGGATTCTTTCATTTCTCCTTTTTGAGTGAGTTTGCATTTGCTGTTAGTCCATTGACAATGAAGGGTAGGCCCCCTTCCACGTGGTTCTTTGATTTGACTTGAACAGGAGAAAAAGCTAAGCCATTTTCCGTTTGCAGTGTTTGCAGGGCTGCTGTTTGAGTGAAATGGAAAGTACAATCCGTTTCTGATTGTAGTGTTGAAATTCTTGCCCCTCATGTGAGTTAAAAGTAAAGTAAGGCTGTTTTTGGATGCAATGCCAAACTTCATGTCATTCACGGGAAATAAAAGAAATGCAGGGCTGTTTTTGGATCCAGTGCATAACCTCTTGTAATTCAGATGAAATAAAAGCAATGCAGGGACGTTTTTGGATGCAGTGTTCAAATGCTTGCCACTCATGTGACAGGGAAAGCAAAGCACGGCTGTTTTTGGTGGCAGTGTTTAAATACAGTGTTTCAAGTGAAGGGGATTTCGGTTTAGGGCCTTTAAATGCACCCCACAGAACCCTCCTGTTCTTCCATGACTTTTTGTTGGGGAAGAGGAGGGCAGAGTGGGGTTTCCTTCTGTGTAATGTTCCTTCATCAGGGAGTGGGCACTCCAGTACCCCCTTCCATCTCTGGGTTGGGGAGTGTGGCATGGTTCCCCTTTCCTTCATTCCTTTCATTCCTTTGGGAACGGGACTCCAGTATCCCCTTCCATCTTTGGGTTGGGTAGTGTGGCACGGCTCCCCCTTTCCTCCTTTCCTTCCAGGTCGCCGGGATTTTCCTCTACAGGCTGGAATTTAAGAATGTTAGTTCTCGAATAGAAGATTTAAAAAAAGTATCAGCACTTTTTATAGACATTTTTCCCAGAAGAGTTATAAATAATTTACAGCGACAACAACTTGCAATTTTTATACAATATCAACTTTTCTTTTTTTTTCTCTAATTTTTACAATAACACCAAGTAAATTACTCCCTGATATATATATATATATATATATATATATATATATATATATATATATATATATATATATATATATGAATTTCTTCGTCCAGGATTCCTGGGCTCTACCCTCACTGGGATTTAATCAGACACAATTCCTGCTCTCTTAATTTTTAGGGGGGATGGTGGATTGTCAGCCCAAGCCTGCGATTGTGTCGTCTTCTCCATTTTGAACTTTAACTGCCTACTGTAGCAATGGAGCTGACCGAAATGCTTTTTCAGGATTGTCAAAGCCCCTGGGGTTACCCTCCAATTGGGACCAGACTTTGTACTTAATGAGGTCCAAATAAATTGTGAATCGATTGAGAATGTCACTGCCTAAGTAGAAGGCAGAGGGGACATCTCAAAAGACCCAACAATTATGCTCTATGCTTTTATCACCAAGAGAAATGACTAGCATGCACCTGCTAGGTAGGAGATGTTTGGAACCGGGAGTCTCCAGACCCCATACCCACTGACAAAACAACTCAACTGTTGGATTGGTCTGATCTTTTGGGAGTTTCCTGGATAACGCTTCGCTGATTAAGCTTTTCTCAGTATTCAGGCCTACACTCGCGAGAACAGGCTCGCCCCTCATTTACCTGAATGGGGAGGAACAACTGTTCACCCTTTTTCTGAATTCCAGTCAAGCTTCGAACTGGATTTACATCACTTTTTAGCATGGGATTTGGGTTTTCAAATTGTGGATCAGTATAAAATTTCAGGGTATTTCCTTCCAGTGTGGAATGCCCCTTAGAACTGGAAGGAAGGATAATTTTCAGGAATGGAGATGGGTTCCCCTCACCAGTTTGTTGTCCTACAGCAATTACTGTGATGAAGGGGACTTGATTGTTTCTAAAATGGAACTCAATTTTGTCAGACCGCTGCTCAACCATGTGGCATGTGCCATTTAGGCTTACATAGTTGGGCTCTGTTTTAATTTTATTGGCCGGTTAGTCTGGGTGCAGAGGATCTTGTTCACGCAGTCAATTAGTGGTGACAATCTGCAAAGGAGATAATTTCCTAAGAGACAGGGTGTTCCTTCTGGAGTGATGACTATGACTGGGTGCCTCACCTTCTGTCACCCAATTTTGATCTCCAGATCCGCAGTCCCCTCGACAGGAATGTCATTCCCGTCGAAGTTCTGGAGTTGTCCAGGAAGAGGTGTGAGGGGAATTTGGTGACTCTCCCCCTTCCTGAATTGATTTTTTCAAATTCCTTTTTAGACAGGAGGATGACTTGTGATCCTGTATTAACCAGTGCTGGAAATGCACACTGCCCTTGTACCCGGATGGGGGCATAAAACCTATCTTCTTTCTCCTCCAGTGGGCAAAGGAAATGGCATTTTGGGTCAGTTGGACCGTTAATTTCTTTATTTTGGACTCCGACACCGTGGGGTCTTGGGCAGTTTTCTGTGTCAGAGTTTGGGAATCTGGGATGAAAATTTAGCATCCTGAGATTTGGGGAGTTTGTGAATCCCCTTTTTCACTTGATTCTGTGCTGTCCCGCTTCTCCCGGAGACAGTCATTTGAACCAGTTTGGGGGGAGGATCCTTCATTCATTCCTGAGTTCTCAGGATGAGATTTCTGGGGTTCAGGGATAAATGGTTCTAGGTCAGTCCCCATACCTACCCAGTCCGAGTTATTGTCTTTTTGGGACACATTTTTCTTTGGGAGGAATCCCCCCATCCTTGAAAGAGAAGACTTTCTTCACAGAATCCTCTAGGGATTCTTCCCCTTCAAAATGGAGGACGCGGACAAATTTGGTCTTCTTTGTCCCTTGGTTTCTCCTACTTACCCTCTAATCCCTAGGTTGTAGCTTTTCGGGGTAGGAGATTTGGGTTCAGGTTCAGAGGTTTCTAGGGGCTTTTCATAGCTAAGGAAGGACACTTGCTCTAGGGCTTTGCAACCCCCTTCCTCCCGATCCTCCTCCTGTGGAACATGCTGGTTGTCGGGGTTCTGTCCGCATCATTGTTCCAGGGTGCCAGACCCTTGGTTTGAGCTGTCTGAGCAGCCATGTTCATCTGTGGTTTCTGCTAAGCCCTCAACTTGCGACACAGGTCTTGGATCAAGCTCTGTACCTGACGCTCCAGTTGTGACACCCTCTCTGGCTGATACGGGTGTCTTGAGTCAAATCTTTGCTGCTCTCGGGAAGGGTAACTGTCCCTTCTCCCAGAGTAACTTTGATATGGAAAGTTTCCCTGGTAGTCCTCCATTCTTGGTCTCCCTTCTCCCTGATTTGGTGGTCTAGACTCCTGAAAGCGGGGAGAGAAAGGAGGGTTGCTCTGTAGGTTGGGGTTTGGAGGATATCTGAGGAAGAAACTTAAAATAGAGGGTGGAAGATTACTGCCCTCCTGAGGGAAGGTTGGAGGGAAGTTGGGAGGAAGATTTCCTGGGGCCGTACTTACCTGGTTGGATACACCCCCCTGAGCCGGGGGAGTCCATATGTACCCCAAGATGTTTCTATTCCCCTTGTACCTCGGGCTGATGTAGATGACAGAGTCAGGTGACACATTTGTGGGGGGCCATGCCTTGCTTCCCCCTGCTTGGGACTGGTCATAGGGTCTTCTCTGCCACTGGTTTGTTTGGTTGGTGGGAGTTGTATTTTTAGGCCCCCCATCTCTAGGTCTAAAATGGGGGTAACCTTCACCTCCGCCACCTTGGCAGCAGTGGGGGTGCTGGTTGGTTTGGAATATTTGGGGGAATTCTTATTTTCTACTGGCTTTTGGACCTCATAGATCCCGGTAGCTTGTTCTATTACCTAGTCCAGGGTCCTTTTATTGTGGAAGTCACTAACCAACTACGTCATAATGTACTTAGGGTTTGCATGGAAATAGGTAGTGATGAACTCCTTACTGTACGTTTGCACCCACCTAGTGGTTTGTGCAAATGCCTGCTTCAATTTTTAGACAAATTCCCTCGGGGTCTGATCCTCTCCGCACTGCAGGTTGTAGGCCACCTTGCAAGCCTCCTGGGGGTTTCAGTGCACATAGAAGTGCTTCAAGATGGCCACCTTGTGGGTAGACCACCTTGAATGATCATGATCCTCCAGCCAGCAAAGAAGCTGGAGTATTCTGGGGAGAATGTCCATTTGGCAAACTCCATAGAATTCTGGTCATTTTCAATGCCAAATGAGGTCATCATTTGGTCATACAGTTCCAGATGCTCCCAGACTGAGTACTTGGCGTTTTTATAGTACAAGGTCATGACGTTTTTAATGGCTTTTATTTGTCTACTGGGGTCTTTCACCAAAGTTCTCTTTTGTTTGGCTGCCTTCTTTTTCTGCTGCACCTGAATCCATTCGCCCTCAGATTCAGAGCTGATGTTATTTGAAGTCCTATCCCTATCCTCTAGGCGCTCCCTGATTCCTGGAGACTGAGAGTCTCTCCCAGAATGACTCGGCCTAGTCTCTTCTCCCCTGTGGTATTGTGGGCTCTCTGGGTCACTTTCCTTGGACTTCCTCTTTCGCATAGGGGAGTACTCCTCACACTCCCCCCTTCTTCTGGGGTTTGTGGAGAACTCGCCCCACCTCCCTGATTGGGTGGAGGTTTTCAGGATGCTCTTTTGGGGCCTAAACTCAGACTCCTTTTTATCTGCAAAGTGGACCAGGTGGTCCCTTTGTAGCTGATGTTTCTGCCAGTCTAACTCCCTGATCTTCTCTTCAGAGGAGTCTTCCTGATCAGACACATGGGCCACAATATTTTTTAACCTAAACAGGGATGCACATCTATCAATCTCTGATGGACGCTGGCATGCCGGCCCAATCATGCTAGGCCTAATTGAGTCGGGCCGCCCGATGGTTCCTGGTTCTTGTGCACTTGTAGACATGAAGTTAGCAGCACCTTGCGCATATAGGGTGGTAAGTCGGCTTGAGGCCCTTGGTACAGAAGGCATCACACTGTGATCCAGGGTTGCCCTGCCACTCTCTAACTGTTCGGGGTGCCTCAAGTCCTTATTAAATCTAGCACACTCTTTTTCTAACCTCTCGAATTTCTCTTTCTCAGCCCCTATTTCTTGATAGTATGCATAGGCCTGAGCCTTGTGCTCTGCTATCAGGGCCAGACTGACGTCTGTGACCTTCCCATGTGCTACTACTTGGCTCTGGAGTCTCCTGTTCTCATCAGAAAGGGCCTCCTTTTCATTCTGTGCTTCGTGGATTGCCTGGGAATACTCCGACCATTTCTGTTGCAGGAGATGCATCTCCTCACTCTGTGCATTTTTGGTCTGTATTGTCTGTTCTAGTCATTTCCTGCAAACGTGACTCACTTTTCTCCGGGTCTGTCTATAATGTGCACACTTTGTGGCATAGGGCATCTTTTTCCTGATACAGTGTGCTATTTAGTTCACTAAAGTTATCACTCTGTTGTTTCATAGCGCTTGACTTCCTACGTTCCTGGTCAAATTCCCCTTGGGAATGGACCTCTTTAATAATTCACTTGCTATTTTCCTCTTCTAATTGCTTCTTCTGATTTTTAAAAATGCCCATATCCTCTAAGCACACTCTATTGTATGTCACTTGTTGGTTCAATTTTAGTTGACTCTCTTTCAGGGAATGAACCCTTTCTTGGCATTCCTCTTTTAGTGCAGATAATTGGGACTCTCACTCTGAATTGGTTTGTTGCTGTACTGCCAACTCATCCTTTTGCTGCTGAATGGTATTTCCCAATTCTAACTCAGAATGTTGTCTCTCTCGCATTTTCTCCTCTACCTGCCTTAACTCACTCTATGTTTCATTTTAAAGCTCAGACTTATTTTTCACAGATGTTATACTTTCCTGGTACCTTTCTTTCATGACTATCATGTGGAAGTACATGTATGCGGTGAGTTGTACCATTTTAATTTGTTCATCTTTAACATTCTGCGCCATATAGAAGTCAGTCAGAGCTTGATGTAACAGGCCACTGTCCTGCCACAAATCCATAATTATAGAGGTCACCTGTTGCATCATACTAGAGAGCCAGGTTTCATGTTTTTGTTCTTCCCATTCCCCTCTAATGAATAATTTGGACAGAAGGTGCTGCCTAGCCATGTTAATTTCCACAGTGCTCATTATGAAGAGTGTTCTACTGCTGGTGGGTTATCTATGCAAGGGCAAACTCTCCACCCTGCTCCTGCCTAGTTTATGGTTACAATATTTTATTCTGAGACACAGCCCTGATACCTCAGTCACACGTTTTTGGTTGGCGCTTTGAAAATGCAACCCAGCTTTCTAGCCACTAAAAGTAACACTACCTTCAATGGGTTAGCTTGCTGTGTTCCACTGTCACGGTTTAAAACTCTAACCTCAATCATGGCACAAGCCCCCACCTTGTCACGGTTTTACTACACAGCACACTGCAACCAGGGACTTCTTCCCCGACAACGAATGTGGCATACAATAAAGAGCTTTTTATTTTTATTAAACCATGGGTTTTTTTTAGGTTTTTTTAGTAGGCCTACAACCTGTCTCTCACCCAACCTCCACAAACACCTGTGTCACAATGGACCAGGAATCAGGCCTGTGTAAATCAAGAAGATATGTATTCATTTATTATAAAGGAAAATCACAGCCACCAATGTTGTGGCAACACAAAATGCACTCATCTCTACTAAACAATTAGGTTAAGAGTTCCTATTACAATTCACAAATTATTTAATGGCAACACAGAAGAAGAACAATTTGATAAAGAGATAACACCAACGGATTAGCACTCCCCCGTCCAACCCCCCTAAACTTCAGCTAAATTGGTTTCTTTGAATAGAAGGCATTGGCAAGGAGAGGAATAGAGAGAGAACATCGGATTTGGGGTAAAGCCCACCACCCCAAGATGAGAAGCCAGCAAAGAAGGTGAAAACCTGTTTTTGAAGCAAAATGGCCGAATGGGATTTTGATTATTACTCACAACTGCTAGGGGACAGAATGAAAGGAAATACGCGTTGCTTACACTTGAGGAGATAGGCAAGCTTAGATAATACTAATCAGCACACCAGGGCAAGCTAGAAATAATGTAGGCAATTGGTTTTGGGAGGAAACAAATGCAAAAAGGAAAAATACAATGGCAAATGGAAATTCGTTTTACACTGGATTCACACTGACAGGCAGCCCAGGGAAGGGGTATAGCTCAGAACAGGAAAACTGGTTTTCAATCACAAGGACAGAGGCACATAACAAATAGACTTGTAGGCAAAAGGGATTGCTCTCAATGGGACTACGATTTTGGGTTTTAATAGGACAGATGCAAATAGGAATTTGTGGGGTAATGCATACAATATGCGGACGAATTCGGTTTTCAGGTACAAGGAGACTAATTCTTTTGAGGCAATACTTTAATGACTATACTAATTAAAGAAAGACACCAGGGACAAGAGGGTTAATTTTGAATTTTAACACTCTTGAACAGTGAATTTCAAATAGGGGAATTCATTGATTTACTGAAAAATATGCTAAGGATTTACACAGACACTGAGAGATTTACCTAAGGGAATATGCTAACAGACACAAGCTAAATACAAATTCTTCTATGGGAGGTGACTGAATTACACTGGCAATTCTGGGTTTTCAATGGGGTTTAATGCTCCAAAAAGGAAGGGCTTGTACAATTTAGGGCTGGGTTTATTTGTTACTTACAAAGTAAGCCTTGGTTTACTATTCTGGAAAGCAAGCTGGATCTCAGGAAACTATGGACAGCTAATTAAGGTGCCAGGCGACTGCACACTGCCTTGGTTTGGGATTCTGGGAAGCCAGCTGTATCTCAGGAAATGCTGGTCAGCTAGGCAAGGGGTCTGGTCACTATACTCTGCCTTGGTTTGGTTCAGCCGCCTTCTCTCCACCCTCCTTCTCCTGTCTCCCTGGATTTTTTTGTGTGCCCCTGACCTAGTACAGTCCTCCTTATATACTTATAACACAAATGACATCACTCACTTTACAATCTAGGTGGAGTACTCTGTAATTACCCCTACCACTCGGATAGGACAGTTTTCCATTCCTCTCTCCACCCCCTGGCATGATTGGTTCAAGGAGAGAGAGCACCATCTGTCTGTTGGCAATTATTACAGTTCTTTGTTCTCCTGGCCATTTTTGACAAAAACCAGTTATGTCTCATAACTTCATAATTCTACCAGCCCCTGACATATGAACTAGATATGTGCTTTTAATGGGTCATAAGGAATTAGGTAAGCCAATCACCAACTCTGTACGATGTAGCCTGGCGGCACATTTGTGTCCTTGTTTCAAAATGTATAACAGTTATAACTCGGCATATGATCAAGCAGGTTCATAATTTCATTTTCCATCTTTCCACCAATTGTCATATTTGTCCCATTTTTAGATCAACGAGAAAATTGTTCTAACTGGCCATTTCCATTTCCAAAGTCCTAGGAAAATGCACTTTATCTCTTTAAAACCGACTGGAAATTACATAAAAACATAGCATAAAATGAAATTATTCCTCATGCTAATTGCTGCAAAAATGCCTAAAGAGGAAATCAGTCCTTTAATATCAATTAGGAGGATCTGTCCCCCTCTATGGGAGGGGCGCTTCCTCCCGCACAGCCAACTGTCTTCCCCTGGCTCAGCCTGTGACCAAAGATTTTTATGACCCCCTTTGAAGTTGCCAGTTTGATCTTGGTAGTGGGTGCAGGAAGGAGCTCACACCCCCTAGTCAAACTTTAATCACACTTGCTTTCTTTGAAATCGCTGAGCCCCTGCCTTCAAGTCTGGCAGTCCAGGGAATCATGACAACATCAGTAACCTCACATTTTACTGCAGAATGGTTCACTGATAGGTGCGACTTCCAGTGGGAGCGGGACTTTTCATTTTGAAGTTTTCTGCCTTAGCCCCAAAATGTTTTTTCTGGTATTGTGTGCCTCTTCAAATGTGAATGAAGGTTTGTGAGTGGAAAAATAATGTACATTATTTTAGTCAAACCCCACAGCAAATTTCCCTGACATTTTTCTTGTGTGAGCGGTGCTATCATTTCACTGTGGCTTTTTAAAGTAATTTTTCTTTTTCACATGTGTGCAAGCCGTTTTTGCGTTTAATGTTTGAAGTCTTGTAGGTCATGCGATTCTTTCATTTCTCCTTTTGAGTGAATTTGCATTTGCTGTTAGTCCATTGACAATGAGGGGTAGTCCCCCTTCAACGTGGTTCTTTGATTTGACTTGAACAGGAGAAAAAGTTAAGCCATTTTTTGTTTGCAGTGTTTGCAGGGCTGCTGTTCGAGTGAAATAGAAATCAAAATCAATTTCTGATTGTAGTGTTGAAATTCTTGCCCCTCGTGTGAATTAAAAGTAAAGCAAGGCCGTTTTTGGATGCAATGCAAAACTTCATGTCATTCACGGGAAATAAAAGCAATGCAGGGCTGTTTTTGGATGCAGTGCATAACTTCTTGTCAATCAGGTGAAATAAAAGCAATGCAGGGCTGTTTTTGGAATCAGTGCATAACTTCTTGTCATTCAGATGAAATAAAAGCAAAGCAGGGCCGTTTTTGGATGCAATGTTCAAATGCTTGCCACTCATGTGACAGGGAATGCAAAGCACGGCCGTTTTTGGTGGCAGTGTTTAAATTAAGTGTTTCAGGTGAAGGGGATTTCCGTTTAGGGCCTTCAAATGCACCCCACAGATCCACCCTTCTCCTCCATGATTTTTTGTTAGGGAAGAGTAGGGCAGAGTGTGGTTTCCTTCTACTTAATTTTCCTTCATTAGGGAATGGGCACTCCAGTATCCCTTTCCATCTCAGATTTGGGGTGTGTGGCATGGTACCCCTTTCCTTCATTCCTTTGGGAGTGGGCACTCCAGTATCACCTTCCATCTTTGGGTTGGGTATTGTGGCACAGCTCCCACTTTCCTGCTTTCCTTCCCGGTCCCCAGCATTTTCCTCTACAGGCTGGAAATTAATAATGTTTGTTCTCTAATAGAAGATAAAAAAACAAGTTTCAGTACTTTTTATAGAAATTTTTCCCAGAAGATTTATAAAGAATTTACATACAACGACAACAACTTGCAATTTTAATATAACATCAACTTTTCTTTTTTTTCTCAATTATTTTCATTTTTACAATAACACCAAGGAAAGTACTCCCTGTTTTATTTTATATATATATATATATATATATATATATATATATATATATATATATATATATATATATATATATATTCAGTGAAAAAACTTTGTTAAAGGGACGTTATGGTTAAGTTGCGCTGCTAAAAACCTATGAAATTCAGTGAAAAAACTTTGTTAAAGGGACGTTATGGTTAAGTTGCACTGCTAAAAACCAATGAAATTCAGTGAAAAAACTTTGTTAAAGGGACGTTATGGTTAAGTTGCGCTGCTAAAAACCTTTCAAATTCAGTGAAAAAACTTTGTTAAAGGGACGTTATGGTTCCAAGTAAAACCGAAAAACCCTTGAAATTCACCAGTTATGGTAAGCTAAGCAACCATAACTCGTGCCACCACCGTACACTGCTAAGCCTAACACCCATGACATCAAAGATGACATCACAAATGTCATTTATGACATCACTGATGACATAACATGTCTGGCTCCCTCTTTTTTCCATTACTGACATATCTAGGCCACATGGTTTTCTTCAGTAACAGTCAGGAACTAAAAATTGTAAACGTACTATATTTGTAGACTTATCCTTCAAGTATGTTCTTATAGTAATTCCCTTAGGGTCCAGTCATATCATATGAAACATATACATAGGGAAAGACACAAGCTTGAAACACAGCACTCCTTTCTGTGCATGAAGATAATCAGTAGAGTTATCAGCACTTTCTGATAGTTATGTGTTTTTTTATTACTGTACTTTCCCTGTATATGCTCATATTTGTATACATTGTACTCACATTACTTTCCTTAGGGTCCAGTCACATCATGTGATACATATACTTATGGTAAATAGCAGCTTTCAAACAGAGAAATCATTTATTTGCATAAAGATAATCAGTTAGGTTATGAATTATTTCTGCTACTACTTCTGCTTTTTTGCTTACTTCACTTTCCCTGTACATACCCATATATGTATGTGTTCTTGTCTCTTTGTGTTTTGTTTGTAATACTGCAATTATGTAATACGTGGGTTTTATTAGCTACTTATTACATATTTCAAAGTACGCAAAACTCTAATAAGAAAACAGTTATCATTTCATTATTCAACATATCAACATTATGAATATTGTACCTTCATCATATATTCTGCACACAATGCCTATGTTTCTGGATGAGTAGGTTAGTATACTGAATAGAACTTCATACTAGAATGCTATTTATATCAATGCATTGCTTAATGCACTAATTAGCTCATGACATTTATTCCAATGATCCTTGGCAGTTTTTTAACAACATTATAATAAGAATCCCTTGTACACACATTTCATGAAAAGTAAATACACATGTGATGTCATCAGTGATGTCATCAATGACATTTGTGATGTCATCTTTGATGTCCTGGGTGTTAGGCTTAGCAGTACACGGTGGTGGCGCGAGTTATGGCTTAGCTTACCATAACTGGCGAATTTCAAGGGTTTTTCGGTTTTACTTGGAACCATAACGTCCCTTTAACAAAGTTTTTTCACTGAATTTGAAAGGTTTTTAGCAGCGCAACTTAACCATAACGTCCCTTTAACAACATTTTTTCACTGAATTTCATTAGTTTTTAGCAGCGCAACTTAACCATAACGTCCCTTTAACTAAGTTTTTTCACTGAATTTCATAGGTTTTTAGCAGGGCAACTTAACCATAACGTTCCTTTAACAATGTTTTTTCACTGAATTTCTTAGGTTTTTAGCAGCGCAACTTAACCATAACGTCCCTTTAACAAAGTTTTTTCACTGAATTTCATAGGTCTTTAGTAGTGCAACTTAACAATAATGACTTTGACTTTATATGCATGTCATATGGAACTGACTGAATCTCTTCTACTGTACTTGATGTCCGCAAACTCATTTAATGTTCGCAGACATATTCACAGAACAGTACCACTACCTAAAAACTCTGGGGGGTTATGTTTGATTGTTATATCATAACATAGGAACATTTAACAAATTGAAAAAGGAGCACACAAACACATTATATGTACCAATACATAACAAATATAACCCATATATACAACACACTAACCATTCATTTAAATGCACTATGTTCTAAAATGGAATATACCACAAGAAGATAAATTGGCTTCCAACATAATTACCTCACAAACACGACAGAATTGAGAACAAGAGCAGACCCACTGAGTACATAGGACATATCTTACCTGAAATAGTAAGTGTACTTAATTCTATTCATATATTTATAAACTTTCTGTATTAGATAAAAAAATATATTATCTTTTTTTTTCTCACAGAAATATCTAGTACTCTGAAATGGCTAGAGGAGCATTTCCCACATGAAGAAAAGTCACAAGATAGTGAAACTAATGGTAAACACTTTATAATATAAACAATTTAATTATTATTATTTTGTATACATTTAACATATATATATATTTTTTTGTACAGAGCATACCAAAATAGAAAATACTTCAGAAAAACCTGTTATGGATAACACTTTTCACAGTATAGAAGAAAAAATGGATTTATTGTTGACTAATTTTAATAAATTGAAAACTTTTGTGGAAGATCATTTTAAACCAAAAACCTCGTACCATTGCCCCACATGTACTTGTCCCTCCTCACCATATCCCAGTCAATTATCCCCAAACCCTCTCCATAACCCAAAACGTTTTGATGAGACTTCCAACCCTTCTTCACCTAATAACAATCGTGTTGAAACCCCTAATTCTCCTGTTTTTGTTTCTGTTTCTGCCTCACCTTCTCTGTCATAAATTATTAATATATGTTAAATAAAGTTTAATTTTTATATTGTGTTGTAAATAGTTTCTTTTTTTTTTAAAAAAAACAATGTAGGTTCAAACTGTTCTAAGAACACAGGCGGTGTCCTGAATTGTTCGTAATTAAACGAAAATGGAGGTGTCTTAAAGACATATAAAGACTATACCTGTCCATACTGTTCGCTAGCAAGTTGAAACTGTTCTAAGAACACAATTGGTGTCCTGAAATGTTAAGTACATAAACAAAATTGGACGTGTCCTGAAGAACACTATATCTGTCCTTACTGTTCGCTAGCAAGTTTAAACTGTTCTAAGAACAGACGCAGTGTCCTGAAATGTTTGTTTCACGTGTGACACATTTTTAATTACTTCAGGACCCGAACAGTGTCCATAGAACATCAATGCGCATGCGCTAACCAATCTCTGTGCATTTGGTGTCCTGCGGACATGCGCTTCCTTCATGGACTTATTCGCGAACAGATCATATGACCGCACCCACGCTGATCGCTTGTTCTGAATGCGGACACTGTTTGTGTCCCTGAACAATTTAAAAGTACATTTTCAATTAATCCATAATATTTTTCAATAAAATCTCACCATACCACAAGTCCCACATAGTAATCCTGAGTTTCTACATACCTTTTGAAACTTTTCAAACTTTTTTTTGTGTTCGATCTGTCCGCGGACAGCGCACCTGTCCGCGGACCGCGCACAAGCACCCCTATAAAAGACCACGCCCTAGAGCTTATTCTCATTGTGTTTCTGGCTATTCTTGAGAACACAGCGATTTTTGCTGCCACCTGCAGATAACACCATCATCGAGATGGCATCCATGGCTGAACTACTGCCACCTGGTGCTGCACCTGCTTCAGCACCACCCCCACCCCCTCTACCACCACCACCTCCCCAAGGGCCTGAAGAGGGGAACAGGAGTGAGGATGCAGAGGAGGAAGAAGAGAATGATAAGAATGAGGTAGAGGAAATCCCTACTACCCGCACTAGGCATGAGTCTTGGGTGTGGCGGTTATTTACCATTCATGGGAATGGTCCTAAGGCTTGTGCGAACTGTGTTACCTGCAATGAATGCAAAATGATACTCAGTCGCGGGAAGCACGGTAAGTACACCTTTGGGACCACTACTATGAAGCGACACCTGAGGTCATTTCACTCTGGGGCTATTCGCAAGGTTGTACCTTGCGAAGAACTTAGCAGTAGAGGATGATTTCCTCTACTTCATCCTCTGTTTCTGATCCTGTCACCACAAGGACCACCTCTTTGGGACAGCGTCTTCCTCAAGCTGCCTCATAGGCCATACAGAATGCTGATGACCCCTACCTTTCCAGGGTCACAGTTGTATGTATGTACTGTGACACAGTACTCTGCAGGGGGGAGTGACTTCGTAGTGCTTTTTAGACTATCGTCTCAGAGGACGAGAAGATCTGCTCACTACCCAAATAAAACCCACTCTACATCTTCCTCTCTCAGCTCGCCCTTTCTTATTCCTGTGGTTGATGTCCCCCCCTTTACCTTCCTTTCTCCTCCTCTCCTAGTGTGCCATGTATAAAAAAACAAAAACAATACAAAATATCAGAAATCAAAAAAAAATAAGGCTCTTTTCAGAGCCGCCTTTCACAGTTAAAAAATAGAAGTGAAAATAAATGAAGCAGGGCCCTTTGTATTTTTTAGAAGTCCGCGGACAGTTCGCGAACATTTAAAAAATTGGGTTGCTACCCTATCACAAACATTGCAATTTTCTCTGGGAGGAAGTGGTGGCTCTGAAAAGAGCCTTTGGGAGGTGTTTGTAAGTCAAAAATTATAAATACTTAACACCTACTTCAAAATGGATGTTGTAATTCCAAAAAAGGTCGCAATGCATTTTGTACATTTCTCAGAAAAATCTGATTGCCACCATATGTAAGATGGACTCCATCTCTGCGAAAAATGTTTGTACTACGAAACAGAATATTTTCATTGTGAAAAGAAGACATGCCAAAATCTTTTAGAAAGGCACAAACAGTTTTATTAACATTGCGCCTTGCTTTTTCCATTTGTGGACCAAATGAAGAACGAAGCCACATTTGTCTCTGCGCATTCCATGAAAATATCACTTGAGAATTAGGAAACATGTCCATAACCTTCCCAAGTCCTTCTTTCATAGCAAATTGCAAAGAAAATTCCAGTCACATGTCCTAAACTGTTCCCTCCACAATGAATTACAATTATGTCTGGATGTTGCTCTGTCTCCAAAGTAGCACAGAGAGGTAGCAAGTCCAACCACTTCATTCCACGTACTCCATGCCAGTGTACTTCCACATGTGGGAATCCAAGATCTACAGCTACTCCACAGCTTTCTGCATGCACCTTCAACCAATATATCCATGAATCTCCCAAAATCCATACAATCTTTTTCCTAAAACACACAGACATAGCTATCTGTTGTTCTCTCAATAAAAACAGTATATGAGAAACTCTCTTCTGGCACAACACACCCACTAAACTTTCCTGACCAATCCCTTTCAGTACTCATTCTCATTTGCATGACTTCTGAACCCAAAAATCCCCGGATGTAACTCCCAATGTCCGTGAACTACCGCCATGTCCGCGGACATATCGTAACATGAACAGCCCTTCTACCATTTCCACTTCACTCTTTCTGCCTTTCCCTCATTGGATGTAGCTAAGAAGTCACATGGCCATGCAGCAATCACATTCAAGACCTCTACATCTAACTACATCATCATAGATCAGCACTGCAAATGTACTGTGAATCTCTCTGAGTACAAGTGTCATATCATTGGCAAGCACCATCTACCAGAAATACTGTACAAGTCTCCAAGATTTCTACTTGCAGCTCCATGCATATCCATATGCATGAACACAAACTTCAGGTATGCATATTTTCTGTACAGTAGATGAACACATTTTCAAACAGACTTTTAGCTTGTGTAATCTGTAAAATGAATTTACTGTATTTTTTTCAATTTCCTAAAATCAACTATCACTTATAAACCTTTATACTATTTACTTTCTTTATACACATACACTCAAATCATGTTAAACTAACATTTTTTAAATGGAATATATAGACTACATATATTCAAACAACATTGCATGCAAGCACAATCTATGTTTAAATCTTTAAAAAAAATACTTATACAATTTCATATTTTTTTGTTTTTATTTATTTATTTACTTAATTACTTTAATTTAGACATGACATTGAGGCGCTATTACATAGAACAGCTTAGTTACAGAAATAGTGGTATTCACTGGTATATTATACATTTCACAAGATATTATTTTTGCTACAGTTAGTCATTCAATACAATTTGTTCATTAAGAACATATCTTATGTACTGAACTGATGCAATGTATCTTATGTAAATAAATTAGTTTAATGGTTTTGAAGAAGGCGCTGAGGATTTCAATTAAAAAAATCAATATCTAAATTAAAAACAGCACTAAATACAAACAAAATTACTAATTTGAATCTTTTACAATTGCAGTGAAGACCAGTCTCCTGAAAAGAAGCAGCCAAATTTGAAGAACAAAGAAGAACTAAGAAGTTACCTGTTACTTTAAGAAAAAAAGTAAGTAGAATATCAACATAATATTTGTATTATTACTCAAACATATTGTAAAGTTAATACAAGCTATTTCTGTGCCTAAAAATAGAGATTGTGTATCATTTTGTCCAAAAATCTCCATGTCTTAAACAGCGATTTACAGCCAGAATGGCCCACAAATTCCTATTTTTGGACACACAAATTACCCAACTGAACCGCTACAATTTTCATATTATAGAACAAACAACTCTTTTAATTGTATACATTAGATTTACTATTTGTACTTTTCCACACCACTAGCTTACTTTTTTTTGTCATCTGAACCCCAGTTTAGTAACATATAAATTCAAGAATACCTATCCCGACTAGTTGTAGTTCCCAATGCACAATCGCACACAATTACATACATCTTTATCATCTCACTCAAACACTCATGCACACAGCACACATACATTGCAGAACACCCCAACCCATACCTTCTTTATTTTTTTCAACAGACCCTAAAGAATGCCTACCAAAAGTCAAGTCCGTAGAAAGCAACGCAGAAGTAGAGCAAATGAAAATAAAAGTGTCCAACATAAGCATCCATCTCTAGCAGAATTTGTAAAAAAAAAGTTGAAACAAAACAGCTAATACAGTCATTTAGTGAAACACAAGATGTTTCAAGTACAAAAACGGTGCCTCCTCTATCAAAATGTAAAACAAACCAAAAATCAATTAACAGAAAATCAGCTATCACTATAGATAAAACTACTTCTTTAAATTTTAATATAGTGCAAAGTAAGCATACCAAGAAAAGTATTTTAGCCAAAATGTACCGTCACAAAGTCCTTCAAAATCTTATAAAAACAGGAGAGAAATCAGGTTCAATGCTTAAAACCTATCGTAGGAAATTAATCTTAGAAGCGTTGATGGACAGTGCAATTCTTCTCAACAGAAAGTTATTCATTTTAGTGTTAAACAAAATGAAACCACTAACAAAACTAATAACTAAATTACAAAAAAGACTTCTTAATAAGCGATATGTCAACAGAAAGAACTTCTTAAGTATCTGCGGAGGTGAATGGAATCACACTACGAGCACAGAACCATATTTTAATGAAGAAGCGTACAAACAAAACCAAACAAATACAATTGCCCTACATAGCAGTGGTCGAGGTTATGAAAAAGTGAATAATACTATAATGGAACAAGAAGTACTCCCTACAAAAATATGCCCTGAAAACTTAGAATTACCCCTCCATTCAACTGAATCAGAACGTATAGTGTACAAATGGCCATGCACGTCAATGTGTAACATTCCCAAACAATGTTTCAAATCTTTACGCCAATTCCTCAATAAATATGTAAAAAGCAAAGACAAAATCAAAATTAAATTACTGCAAAATATGGATACCTGTCCAGTGCGCAAGTACACAGGACTACAAGGACATTCATTGGCCTGCATTACAGGACCTACTTGTAAAACCACTGTCCATGATATCAAAAGGATATCAACACATCATTCAACTATAAGAAATCTAGTCTATAAACTGTACTATGCTAAAAGTCCTGCTTTAGAACTAGCAAATTTAAATAACATCCTTCTACATGGTACAGCAAAAGACCTACTTGAAGAAATTGACTATATCCAGAAAAATATTTTGGAAGTGAAAGCCATTTACAGAATGAAATAACTTTAAACCAATCAAGCAACAATTCTACACATGACAACCTTTTGCTAAACACATACAAAAAAGAAATACTAAAATTTAAAAGTACATCAGCTGAAGTACCAAACCATGCATGTGTATGTTGCCGTAGAACTTTTTATAAAAGTAACACAAAAACTGTAGACCTATCATACAAAATAGAAGACAATGAAGATTCTAAATGGTTTGAATTAGCTCTCTACTTTGTAGCAGAAAACAAATACGAAATAACTGACCCATTAATACTTTGCAGTTACT
This sequence comes from Ambystoma mexicanum, assembly GCF_040938575.1. Lineage (NCBI taxonomy): Eukaryota > Metazoa > Chordata > Amphibia > Caudata > Ambystomatidae > Ambystoma > Ambystoma mexicanum. Next base: position 909,136,190 of record NC_090931.1, on the reverse strand, counting down.
GCACTATAAAACTTGACAACAACCAAACTCCTTCACATGCTTTCACAAATAATTTGGAATTATACCCAGTACCAAAACCCCTACAACAACTTAATTTATATGAGAGCATCACAATTCAAACAGTACACCCATTTCAAGCAATAATACGCCTTCAACCAAAAACAACAAAATTACCTCCCTCTGAATTGTTAAAAGGCATTTGTGGAAAAGTAGTTTATTTACCATTAGATCTAAAAGAAAATGTGCATACTCTAGGAGTGCAACGTCCAATGCAGCAATCTTTAATTATCTTAGTAAATCGAGTACCTACAAAAGACAAAAAAATATGGCAACAGCTGGTAGATTTACATAAAGTTAGACAAGCCTTGCAATATCTTAAAGAGAATAATTAATATTACAAAGAAATTGATATTGAAGAAAACTTGAAAGATACAACTGAAATAATACAAGAAACACAAGAAGCTGGTCAATTTGAGCTACTAGATCCTGCTACAATATCAAATACTTTAGACCATTATACAATTCATCCTTTGCACTCTAATGACACCATAAAAGATGTACTGGAAACGCACCAAATGCATCAAACAAAAGGATCGCCAATCAGCATATGGGAAAAAAGTACAGAAGCACATGCTTTTCCTCTACTCTTTCCTAATGGCAAAGGAGGAAGGTATGATGATAGACCTATTCAAATATCAGCTTCAGAATACCGCTCATTACGGATGTATTCTGAAGATCCCAGATTTAGACAAAATGTGGACTACATATTCCACCTACTCTTTGAAAGTGAACTAGCAACTTTATGTTACGGAGTTGCACACATACTAAAATCAGGATCACACTTTCAAAAGGATGAGGTTTTACAATCAAATATTACAAATCTATTAGCAAATATGCGTGGTACTAAAGAGTACTGGTTTCGACGTCATGGAGATGTACGTTGTATGATCAGAAACCTTGGCCCACCCACTTGGTTTGTTACATTAAGTTGTGCAGAATATGCATGGGAAGATTTACATGATTTCCTACGCATATCAAATAAAAACAAAACAAACATAGATATACTAACACCTGGAGAACTTTGTTTTTTGGATCATGTTAATGTTTCAAGATATTTTCACCATCGCTTCGTTGCTATGCTACATTTTATTTGTAATAAAACTGTTCCTTCCCTTGGAGAAGTGCAACACTTCTTTTGGAGTAAAGACTCCCAAGCCAGAGGAGCACCACATATCCACATGCTTTTATGGATTAAAGATGCTCCTAAATTTGGTCAAGACAGTGATGCCACTGTTTTACAGTTTATTGAAAAATATGTCACTTGTGAAATTCCATCAGAAGCCAGAAATAGTGATCTTCATGCACAAATTTTACAATTTCAAAGACACACATGTGGAAAATATTGTCGTTGCAAATAGAAAAACAAAGGGAAATACTACACCAAATGCCGATTTGGTTTCCCTAGACCAGTTACAAATACAGGTCAAGTGAACAACCTCATGTCTTCAGTTAGATACGTCACCTAAAAATACATATTACATAAAAAGAAAAGAAGAAGAAAAATATATCAATGATTATAATGCAATCATTGCCCACTTATGGAATGCAAACATAGATGTGCAGTACATTGCAGCCAATTCTACTGCATTTGCACAATATGTCACAGCATACTTAACTAAAGCAGAAAAGACAGAGCTCCAAGACCTCTGGAATGACCTGTCATCAGATAAAACAGTGTCTCAGAAATTATACAGCTTGGGCATAAAAATGCTCACCCATAGAGAATGTGGATCATATGAAGCAGCTGATCGTTTAACTGGTACTGCATTGTATGGTAAATCTGAAAATATAGTATGGCTAAGTCTTGGTCCGGCTAAATCTAGAAAAAGAGTTCTAAAATCATATGAAGATATAGAAACAATAGCCAAACGTGATCCCAACAGCCAAGACATTTAAAAAAACAATTTATTGGACACATACTACCCAAACAGAAGTAATACTTTGGAAAACATGTGTCTACACCACATAGCCCAAAACGACACATACAAAAATAATATGAAACCTGATAAAAAAAAAGATAAAAAAAAGGTAAATATAAAGTGACAAACTGTGAAGGCAGCTTAGTTAAACTCACTAAACCAAATTTAATTAATCATATCAAATTGTCATTAAAGACTCCTCAACATAAAGAAGTATATTACATGTCCCTGCTACAACTCTTCAAACCATGGAGAAAAGAAGAACAAATACTAGATAACTATGACTCATATAAGGATGCTTTCAAAGCAAATGAAAGCACTATAACTGATGTAAACTTTACACAATACAAAACAATGTTGCACAATGAACAGCAACACGAAGAAGAACTCCAAGCCCAACTAGATAAGGACACTCCTGACAGTAGTCAACCTTCTGTAACAGGAAGCCAAGAACCACTGGGAGAACCACTAATAATAAATGAGGCAGAATTAGCTATGATAGAAGTAGAAAACACCATGTGTCAGTATGAAGATAAAGAAAACTTAACTATACTACAATCAAAACTAAACAATGAGCAATGTAGCATTTTTCAAGAAGTAACAAAACAAATTGCACATGGTGTAAAACATGAAAATAAAGAATGTTCCTGCCATAATTATAAACCTATACTACTGTACGTCAGTGGTGAAGCTGGTTCTGGCAAAACATTCCTAATCAAAATCATTAGTAAGTTCCTTCAACAATTGACAAACAGCAAACTGTCAGCTGTTGTCACTGCCCCCACAGGTTTAGCTGCCTACAACATAGGTGGTGTTACATTACACCGATTACTACTATTACCAGTAGAACACGAGAACAAATTAGACTATTACAAACTTTCTGCAGAAGCTGCAATGGAACTACGCAGAGTATTGAAACAAATGAAAATGCTACTAATAGATGAAGTGAGCATGGTCTCCAACCTGATGTTAGCTTTGATTCACCTCAGATTACAAGAAGTACTCAAAACAGACTATGAAGAGCTCTTTGCAGGAAAACACATTATTGTTTTTGGAGATCTGCTTCAATTAACACCAGTAAAAGGTGGGCCTATTTTTAAAACATTAGGACACAAACTCTGCCGTAAAACTGTTGGCAGCATTGGAAATGTCAACGTTTGGCAATACAGAGAATTAACAGAAAACATGCGGCAATCTGCAGATCTCACTTATGCCAACATTTTAAAAAGTATCAGAGTTGGTATACTTTCTAAAGAAGCAGAAGCAATATTGAAAACCCGGCACATTAATGCACTTTATGGTGATAATGCATGTGCTACAGATGTTATGGAACAATTAGCCCACAAAAATGTCAATTGTATGGCCTTAATGCCAACTCTAGCAAGCTGTTTCAAATTCAATGAAATCATGCTAAGTAAAGAAATGCAACCAATCAAGGAAATTAGCGCCACAGACATAAATGTACATGGTATGACACTACCCATGTGTGACCAAGCCACAACAAGACTAAATAGTTTAGAAAAATCAATCTCAAACACAGCAGGCTTAGAAAAAATATTAAAATGATCCTTAAATTGCAGAGTAATGCTTAAATGTGACCTTGACGTGGACCAAGGACTAGTTAATGGAGCACTGGGTACAGTTGTTGGCTTTCAAACATACCCACGCGACAACAAAATTCAGTTTGTCAATATACTCTTTGACAAACTTTGAAAAGTAAAAAGGATAGGAGGCTCAACAGCTAGATTCCGTCTCTTCAAAGATATGTATGTACGCAGAAAACAATTTTCTCTAACTCTTGCATACGCAGTCGCGATTCATAAATCACAAGGTCTTACCCTAGACAAAGCAATGATAGATATTGGTAACACAGTCTTTAAAGAATGCATGAGGTATGTAGCACTATCACGCTTACGTACACTTGACGGTCTATTTCTAATCAACTTTGATGCAAGTAAAATAAACGCTGATAATCCTTGCATTTTAGAATACAATAGACTTCGCTCACTATACACCCCCCACCTAAACACATATTCTGTTCCACAAAAAGTAAAATGTTATAAAAGAACAATAAATCAAACAGAAATGCAACAGGACGTCACTGCAAATCCTGCGAAGAGAGTAAAAGAAACTAATACTTCATCAAGTACCACAAGCAAAAAAGAATCAAAAAGGGAAAGTAAACCAGGTATTTCTTTAAAGAAGGAAGACAAACTCCAAAAAATGCAGTTAGATACAGAACTACCTGGACCATTTAAATCCTCAAATATAGTTGGTGTAAGTTGCTACGCAAATGTAGCAATGAATATTCTATTTCAATTACCACCAATTGTTGACAACATTTACTTACACAGTACAGATCCATTGTGTTTGCAAATGTTAGTACTTCACAGAAATGCAGCAAACAATCCTGACAACACGTATAGTGTTTATGGAATAAAACAACAATTGGACTACTGTGCTGGAATGGTGAAATTCACTATAGACTCACAGGAAGATCCACAAGAATTTCTAATGTACTTACTACAAGTACTGGAAAACAAAAACATACCTATAAATAAAATATTTCACATTTCATACATGTGGAAACATACATGCACTCTCTGCAACAATGTGACACAAGAAGAAATCCCCAATGAACGCTTCATATATGTATCAATACCAAATTGTGAATCCATTCCATTTCAGCGACTTGTACAAAATGCAAACCATGGTAGATTATGCTCTAAATGCAATTCAGATAATCGCTCCACGTTAGTAAGACAAACACATAGTAAATACATAATACTAATGCTTCTACGCTACAATGCAGATGGTACCAAAAACAACTGCAAGCAGACTGGATTCACACATGGTCAAATATCACTTGGTAAGAAAACCTTCACAACAATAGGTATAGTCTACCACGCAGGAGCCACAACCAATTCAGGGCACTACACTGCATATATAAAAAAGAAATGTGGATGGTTTGAATGTAATGATAGTACCATTACTCTAAAGCAGAGATTACCAGCAAATCTTACAAACGCTTATTTGATGTTCTTAAAACCAAAATTTGATAACTAAACTGTATTTAAACCCTAAGTAAACTTGTGTTAAAAAAATATAAACTGTTAGAATACTCCAAAAGCTATCTAACTGCTCAAAGATTCTACAACAACTAATCAGATAAATGAATACCACTAAATTAGACCAAAAAATACACAGTTAGAATACGCCAATTGGTATCTAACTGTCCCAAAATTTAACAATAGATAAATCAATACCACTAAAATATATTAAAAAAATAGACCGTTACAATACGCCAATTGGTATCTAACTGCTCCAAAATGTTATAATATCCAAACAAATAAATAATATGTTACTGCTCCAAAAAATGCATCAAGCCAAAGTATAAAGCATTAGCCAGAAACAAGTGAACACTGAAAACAAACAAACAAATAAACTGTAGCATAACAGAAAAAGTTTTTTTTTTAATCCAACATGGATTTTTTTTTCTCCCACAGACCCAATGATTTTAGCGGACATTATGAGTGTTCTTAGAACACTTTCAACTTGCCAGCGAACAATACGGACAGCGTTTTCAGAACACCCCCTATGAACATTTCAGAACAACGCGATAGTTCTTAGAACACTTTCAACTTGACAACGAACAATACGGACGGTGTCCTCAGAACACCCCCATTTCGTTTATTTGCGAACATTTCAGGACAACGCGAGTGTTCTTTGAACACATTAAACTTGCCAGCGAACAATACGGACTACGCCTTCAGGACACCCCCTACGAACATTCCAGGACATCGCGAATGTTCTTAGAAACGTCTTCAGAACACCCCCATTTTGTTTATTTGCGAATATTTCAGGACACCGCGAGTGTTCTTAGAACACATTCAACTTGACAGAGAACAATATGGACAGCATCCTCAGGACACCCCCATTTCGTTTATTTGGGAACATTTCAGGACACCGCAAGTGTTCTTAGAAGCGTCTTCAGAACACCACCATCTTGTTTATTTGCGAACATTTCAGGACACCGCAAGTGTTGTTAGAACACATTCAACTTGCCAGCCACAACCCCCCATTCATATTTGCGAACATTTCAGGACACAGCGAGTGTCCGACAACGTCTTCAGAACACCCCCATTTTGTGTATTTGCGAACATTTCAGGACACCGTGAGTGTTCTTAGAACACATTCAACTTGACAGAGAACAATACGGACAGCGTCCTCAGGACACCCCCTACGAACATTCCCCGGACACCGCAAGTGTTCTTAGAAACGTATTCAGAACACCCCCATTTTGTTTATTTGTGAACATTTCAGGACACCGCGAATGTTCTTAGAACACATTCAACTTGCCAGCCACAACCCCCCATTCATATTTGAGAACATTTCAGGACACAGCGAGTGTTCGACAACGTCTTCAGAACACCCCCATTTTGTTTATTTGCGAACATTTCAGGACACCGCGAGTGTTCTTAGAACACATTCAACTTGACAGAGAACAATACGGATAGCGTCCTCAGGACACCCCCATTTTGTTTATTTGCGAACATTTCAGGACACCGCAAGTGTTCTTAGAACACATTCAACTTGCCAGCCACAACCCCCAATTCATATTTGCAAACATTTCAGGACACAGCGAGTGTTCGACAACGTCTTCAGAACACCCCCATTTTGTGTATTTGCGAACATTTCAGGACACCGCGAGTGTTCTTAGAACACATTCAACTTGACAGAGAACAATACGGACAGTGTCCTCAGGACACCCCCTACGAACATTCCCCGGACACCGCGAGTGTTCTTAAAAAGTCTTCAGAACACCCCAATTTTGTTTATTTCCGAACATTTCAGGACACCGGAAGTGTTCTTAGAACACATTCAACTTGACAGAGAACAATACGGACAGCGTCCTCAGGACACCCCCATTTTGTTTATTTGCGAATATTTCAGGACACCGTGAGTGTTCTTAGAAGCGTCTTCAGAACACCACCATCTTGTTTATTTGCGAACATTTCAGGACACCGCGAGTGTTCTTAGAACACATTCAACTTGACAGAGAACAATACGGACAGCGTCCTCAGGACACCCCATTTTGTTTATTTGCGAACATTTCAGGACACCGCAAGTGTTCTTAGAACACATTCAACTTGCCAGCCACAACCCCCCATTCATATTTGCGAACATTTCAGGACACAGCGAGTGTTCGACAACGTCTTCAGAACACCCCCATTTGGTGTATTTGTTAACATTTCAGGATTCCGCGAGTGTTCTTAGAACACATTCAACTTGACAACGAACAATACGGACAGCATCCTCAGGACACCCCCATTTTGTTTATTTGCGAACATTTCAGGACACCACGAGTGTTCTTAGAAAACATTCAACTTGACAGAGAACAATACGGACAGCGTCCTCAGGACACCCCCATTTTGTTTATTTGCGAACATTTCAAGACACCCTGAGTGTTCTTAGAAGCGTCTTCAGAACACCACCATCTTGTTTATTTGCGAACATTTCAGGACACCGCAAGTGATCTTAGAACACATTCAACTAGACAGAGAACAATACGGACAGCGTCCTCAGGACACCCCCATTTTGTTTATTTGCGAACATTTCAGGACACCACGAGTGTTCTTAGAAAACGTTCAACTTGACAGAGAACAATACGGACAGCGTCCTCAGGACACCCCCATTTTGTTTATTTGCGAACATTTCAGGACACCGCGAGTGTTCTTAGAAGCGTCTTCAGAACACCACCATCTTGTTTATTTGCGAACATTTCAGGACACCGCAAGTGTTCTTAGAACACATTCAACTTGACAGAGAACAATACGGACAGCGTCCTCAGGACACCCACATTTTGTTTATTTGCGAACATTTCAGGACACCGCAAGTGTTCTTAGAACACATTCAACTTGCCAGCCACAACCCCCCATTCATATTTGCGAACATTTCAGGACACAGCGAGTGTTCGACAATGTCTTCAGAACACCCCCATTTGGTGTATTTGTTAACATTTCAGGATTCCGCGAGTGTTCTTAGAACACATTCAACTTGACAACGAACAATACGGACAGCATCCTCAGGACACCCCCATTTTGTTTATTTGCGAATATTTCAGGACACTGTGAGTGTTCTTAGAAGCGTCTTCAGAACACCACCATCTTGTTTATTTGCGAACATTTCAGGACACCGCGAGTGTTCTTAGAACACATTCAACTTGACAGAGAACAATACGGACAGCGTCCTCAGGACACCCCATTTTGTTTATTTGCGAACATTTCAGGACACCGCAAGTGTTCTTAGAACACATTCAACTTGCCAGCCACAACCCCCCATTCATATTTGCGAACATTTCAGGACACAGCGAGTGTTCGACAACGTCTTCAGAACACCCCCATTTGGTGTATTTGTTAACATTTCAGGATTCCGCGAGTGTTCTTAGAACACATTCAACTTGACAACGAACAATACGGACAGCATCCTCAGGACACCCCCATTTTGTTTATTTGCGAACATTTCAGGACACCACGAGTGTTCTTAGAAAACATTCAACTTGACAGAGAACAATACGGACAGCGTCCTCAGGACACCCCCATTTTGTTTATTTGCGAACATTTCAAGACACCCCGAGTGTTCTTAGAAGTGTCTTCAGAACACCACCATCTTGTTTATTTGCGAACATTTCAGGACACCGCAAGTGATCTTAGAACACATTCAACTAGACAGAGAACAATACGGACAGCGTCCTCAGGACACCCCCATTTTGTTTATTTGCGAACATTTCAGGACACCACGAGTGTTCTTAGAAAACGTTCAACTTGACAGAGAACAATACGGACAGCGTCCTCAGGACAACCCCATTTTGTTTATTTGCGAACATTTCAGGACACCGCAAGTGTTCTTAGAAGCGTCTTCAGAACACCACCATCTTGTTTATTTGCGAACATTTCAGGACACCGCAAGTGTTCTTAGAACACATTCAACTTGACAGAGAACAATACGGACAGCGTCCTCAGGACACCCACATTTTGTTTATTTGCGAACATTTCAGGACACCGCAAGTGTTCTTAGAACACATTCAACTTGCCAGCCACAACCCCCCATTCATATTTGCGAAAATTTCAGGACACAGCGAGTGTTCGACAACGTCTTTAGAACACCCCCATTTTGTGTATTTGCGAACATTTCAGGACACCGCGAGTGTTCTTAGAACACATTCAACTTGACAGAGAACAATACAGACAGCGTCCTCAGGACACCCCCTACGAACATTCCCTGGACACGCGAGTGTTCTTAGAAACGTCTTCAGAACACCCCCATTTTGTTTATTTACGAACATTTCAGGACACCGCGAGTGTCTTAGAACACATTGAATGTGACAGAGAACAAAACGGACATCGTCCTCAGAACACCCCCATTTTGCTTATTTGCAAACATTTCAGCACACCGCGAGTGTTCTTAGAAGCGTCTTCAGAACACCACCATCTTATTTATTTGCGAACATTTCAGGAATCCACGATTGTTCCTAGAACACATTCAACTTGACAGAGAACAATACGGACAGCGTCCTCTGGACACCCCCATTTTGTTTGTTTGCGAACATTTCAGGACACCGCAAGTGTTCTTAGACGCGTCTTCAGAACACCACCATCTTGTTTATTTGCGAACATTTCAGTACACCGCGAGTGTTCTTAGAACACATTCAACTTGACAACGAACAATACGGACAGCGTCCTCAGGACACCCCCATCTTGTTATTTGCGAACATTTCAGGACACCACGAGTGATCTTAGAACACATTTGACTTGACAGAGAACAATACGGACAGCGTCCTCAGGACACCCCCATTTTGTTTATTTGCGATCATTTCAGGACAACGCAAGTGTTCTTAGAAGCGTCTTCAGAACACCACCATCTTGTTTATTTGCGAACATTTCAGGACACCGCGAGTGTTCTTAGAACACATTCAACTTGACAGAGAACAATATGGACAGCGTCCTCAGGACACCCCCATTTTGTTTATTTGCGAACATTTCAGGACACCGCGAGTGTTCTTAGAACACATTCAACTTGACAGAGAACAATACGGACAGCGTCCTCAGGACACCCCCATTTTGTTTATTTGCGAACATTTCAGGACACCGCGAGTGTTCTTAGAACACATTCAACTTGCCAGCCACAACCCCCCATTCATATTTGCAAACATTTCAGGACACAGCGAGTGTTCGACAACATCTTCAGAACACCCCCATTTTGTGTATTTGCGAACATTTCAGGACACCGCGAGTGTTCTTAGAACACATTCAACTTGACAGACAACAATACGGACAGCGTCCTCAGGACACCCCCTATGAACATTCCCAGGACACCGCGAGTGTTCTTAAAAACGTCTTCAGAACACCCCCATTTTGTTTATTTCTGAACATTTCAGGACACTGCGAGTGTTCTTAGAACACATTCTATGTGACAGAGAACAATACGGACATCGTCCTCAGAACACGCCCATTTTGTTTATTTACGAACATTTCAGGACACCGCAAGTGTTTTTAGAAGCGTCTTCAGAACACCAGCATCTTGTTTCTTTGCGAACATTTCAGGACACAGCAAGTGTTCTTAGAACATATTCAACTTGACAGAGAACAATATGGACAGCGTCCTCAGGACACCCCCATTTTGTTTATTTGCGAATATTTCAGGACACCGCAAGTGTTCTTCGAAGCGTCTTCAGAACACCACCATCTTGATTATTTGCAAACATTTCAGGACAGCGCGAGTGTTCTTAGAACACATTCAACTTGACAGATAACAATACAGACAGCCTCCTCAGGACACCCCATTTTGTTTATTTGCGAACATTTCAGGACACCGCAAGTGTTCTTAGAACACATTCAACTTGCCAGCCACAACCCCCCATTCATATTTGCGAACATTTCAGGACACAGCGAGTGTTCGACAACGTCTTCAGAACACCCCCATTTTGTGTATTTGCAAACATTTCAGGACACCGCGAGTGTTCTTAGAACACATTGAACTTGACAACGAACAATACGGACAGCGTCCTCAGGACACCCCCATCTTGTTTATTTGCGAACATTTCAGGACACCACGAGTGTTCTTAGAACACATTCAACTTGACAGAGAACAATACGGACAGCGTCCTCAGGACACCCCCATTTTGTTTATTTGCGAACATTTCAGGACACTGCAAGTGTTCTTCGAACACATTCAACTTGACAGAGAACAATACGGACAGCGTCCTCAGGACACCCCCATTTTGTTTATTTGCGAACATTTCAGGACACTGCAAGTGTTCTTAGACCACATTCAACTTGCCAGCCACAACCCCCCATTCATATTTGCGAACATTTCAGGACACAGCGAGTGTTCGACAACGTCTTTAGAACACCCCCATTTTGTGTATTTGCAAACATTTCAGGACACCGCAAGTGTTCTTAGAAAACATTCAACTTGACAGAGAACAATACGGACAGCGTCCTGAGGACACCCCCTACGAACATTCCCCGGACACGCGAGTGTTCTTAGAAACGTCTTCAGAACACCCCCATTTTGTTTATTTCCGAACATTTCAGGACACCGCGAGTGTTCTTAGAACACATTCAATGTGACAGAGAACAATACGGACATCTTCCTCAGAACACCCCCATTTTGTTTATTTGCGAACATTTCAGGACACCACGAGTGTTCTTAGAAGCGTCTTCAGAACACCACCATCTTGTTTATTTGCGAACATTTCAGAACATTTCAGGACACCGCGAGTGTTCTTAGAACACCTTTAACTTGACAGAGAACAATACGGACAGCGTCCTCAGGACACCCCCATTTTGTTTATTTGTGAACATTTCAGGACACCGCAAGTGTTCTTAGAACACATTCAACTTGCCAGCCACAACCCCCCATTCATATTTGCGAACATTTCAGGACACAGCGAGTGTTCGACAACGTCTTCAGAACACCCCCATTTTGTGTATTTGCGAACATTTCAGGACACCGCGAGTGTTCTTAGAACACATTCAACTTGACAGAGAACAATACGGACAGCGTCCTCAGGACACCCCCATTTTGTTTATTTGCGAACATTTCAGGACACTGCAAGTGTTCTTCGAACACATTCAACTTGACAGAGAACAATACGGACAGCGTCCTCAGGACACCCCCATTTTGTTTATTTGCGAACATTTCAGGACACTGCAAGTGTTCTTAGACCACATTCAACTTGCCAGCCACAACCCCCCATTCATATTTGCGAACATTTCAGGACACAGCGAGTGTTCGACAACGTCTTTAGAACACCCCCATTTTGTGTATTTGCAAACATTTCAGGACACCGCAAGTGTTCTTAGAAAACATTCAACTTGACAGAGAACAATACGGACAGCGTCCTGAGGACACCCCCTACGAACATTCCCCGGACACGCGAGTGTTCTTAGAAACGTCTTCAGAACACCCCCATTTTGTTTATTTCCGAACATTTCAGGACACCGCGAGTGTTCTTAGAACACATTCAATGTGACAGAGAACAATACGGACATCTTCCTCAGAACACCCCCATTTTGTTTATTTGCGAACATTTCAGGACACCACGAGTGTTCTTAGAAGCGTCTTCAGAACACCACCATCTTGTTTATTTGCGAACATTTCAGAACATTTCAGGACACCGCGAGTGTTCTTAGAACACCTTTAACTTGACAGAGAACAATACGGACAGCGTCCTCAGGACACCCCCATTTTGTTTATTTGTGAACATTTCAGGACACCGCAAGTGTTCTTAGAACACATTCAACTTGCCAGCCACAACCCCCCATTCATATTTGCGAACATTTCAGGACACAGCGAGTGTTCGACAACGTCTTCAGAACACCCCCATTTTGTGTATTTGCGAACATTTCAGGACACCGCGAGTGTTCTTAGAACACATTCAACTTGACAACGAACAATACAGACAGTGTCCTCAGGACACCCCCATTTTGTTTATTTGCGAATATTTCAGGACACCGCAAGTGTTCTTAGAAGCGTCTTCAGAACACCACCATCTTGTTTATTTGCGAATATTTCAGGACACCGCGAGTGTTCTTAGAACACATTCAACTTGACAGAGAACAATACGGACAGCGTCCTCAGGACACCCCCATTTTGTTCATTTGCGAACATTTCAGGACACCGCAAGTGTTCTTAGAACACATTCAACTTGCCAGCCACAACCCCCCATTCATATTTGCGAACATTTCAGGACACAGCGAGTGTTCGACAACGTCTTCAGAACACCCCCATTTTGTGTATTTGCGAACATTTCAGGATACCGCGAGTGTTCTTAGAACACATTCAACTTGACAACGAACAATACGGACAGTGTCCTCAGGAAACCCCCATTTTGTTTATTTGCGAACATTTCAGGACACCACGAGTGTTCTTAGAACAGTTTCAGCTCGCTTGCGAACAAAACGGACACATATTGGGTCCTCAGAACACCCCCCATTCAGTTCATTCAGAACATTTCAGAACACCCGTGATGTCCGCAGACAAATCAAACCCAAAAAGAACGTCTAACACATAAAAAAACACAACTTTCATTCTATCTCATACACTCCCACCCTCCCCAAACACTCCTACACACCAACACAGTCTACTAAATACAAATTTTGAACAAAGTTTCACTGCGCTGTCCGCGGACGTCCGCGAATCCAAGATGGCGGGCGCTACCGAAAATCTGACGCGCTTCACGCTCCAAGCCGTCCAATCAGCAAACACGTTGCATGTCCGCGGACATCACGCAAGCCGATTGGCCAATCAGGACACTGTCCGCGGAGCGAACAGGGAAGTGTGTCTGCGGACCGAACACAGATATCACTAATTTTTTTTTACCTACTTTTTGGTCATTTTAAAAAAAACGACTGGACGGATTTTCACCAAATTTGCAAAAGCACGCTTTCAGGACCAAGCCGCTGCTCCTAGTCCAAATTTGGTGAAAATCTGTCCAGCGGTTTGTGCTGTAGACGCGAGCAAAAATGTTTTCCCATTCATTCTATAGGAAAAAAAACGTTTTGGGAACCCCCTATAACTTTGCCCCCCCTGGACGAATCCTCCTGGACGAATCCTCACCAAACTTTGAGTGACCCAAATACTTTTTTTGCAAAGTTTGGTGAGGATTCGTCCAGGGAGAGCAAAGTAATAAGCCGCCCAAAAGGTGCTCTTCCTATGGAAACACCAACTTAACCATAACTACTACCGTGGCCATGTAATGTATATATATATATATTTATGATTTTCTTTGTCCAGGTTCCAGTTCCTTACCTGTATTCTTTGGAGGATTCCTGGCTCACTGGGTTTTAATCAGCCACAAGTCCTGGTCTCCTAATTTTTAGTGGGGGTGGTGGATTGTCAGGCCAGTCCTGGGATGGTGTCCTCTTCTCCATTTTGAACTTCAACTGCCTACAGTAGCAATGGAGCTGACCGAAATGCTTTTCAGGATTGTCAAAGCCCCTGGGGTTATCCACCAGTTGGGCCCAGACTTTGTACTTAATGAGTTCCAAATTAATTGCAAATCGATTGAGAATGTCACTGCCTAAGGAGAAGGCAGAGGGGACATCTCGAACGACCCAACAATTATGCTCTATGCTTTTATCACCAATAGAAATGATTAGCATGCCCTGCTAAGTAGGAGATGTTTGGAACCGGGAGTCTCCAGACCCCTTACCCAATGACAAAACAACTCAACTGTGGGATTGGTCTGATCTTTTGGGAGTTTCCTGGATAATGCTTTGTGGATTAAGCTTTTCTCAGTATTCAGGCCTACTCTGGCGAGAATAGGCAACCCCCCCTCATTTACCTGAATGCGGATGAACAGCTGTTCACCCTTTTTCTGAATATCAGTCAAGCTTTGAGCTGGGCTTTCATCACTTTTTATCATGGGATTTGGGTTTTCAAATTGTGGATCAGTATAGCCTTTCAGGGTATTTGCTTCCAGTGTGGAGTGCCACTTAGAACTGGAAGGAAGGTTGATTTTCAGTCTCTTCTCCCCTGTGGAATTGTCCGCTCTCTGGCTCACTTTACTTGGACTCCTTCTTTTGCATAGGGGAGTACTCCTCTCACTCCTCCCTTCATCAGGGGTTTGTGGAGAACTCACCCCACCTCCGTGATTGGGTGGAGGTTTTCAAGTTGCTCTTTTGGGGCCTAAACTCAGACTCCTTTTTATCTGCAAAGTGGACCAGGTGGTCCCTTTGTAGCTGATGTTTCTGCCAGTCTAACTCCCTGATCTTCTCTTCAGAGGAGTCTTCCTGATCAGACACATGGGCCACAATATTTTTTAACCTAAACAGGGATGCACATCTATCAATCTCTGATGGACGCTGGCATGCCGGCTCAATCATGCTAGGCCTAATTGAGTCGGGCCGCCCGATGGTTCCTGGTTCTTGTGCACTTGTAGACATGAAGTTAGCAGCACCTTGCGCATATAGGGTGGTAAGTCGGCTTGAGGCCCTTGGTACAGAAGGCATCACACTGTGATCCAGGGTTGCCCTGCCACTCTCTAACTGTTCGGGGTGCCTCAAGTCCTTATTAAATCTAGCACACTCTTTTTCTAACCTCTCGAATTTCTGTTTCTCAGCCCCTATTTGTTGATAGTATGCAAAGGCCCGAGCCTTGTGCTCTTCTATCAGGGCTTGACTGTCTTCTATGACCTTCCCATGTGCTACTATTTGGCTCTGGAGTCCCCTGTTCTCATCACAAAGGGCCTAATTTTCTTTCTCTGCTTCTTGTATTATCTGGGAATACTCAGACCATTTCTGTTGCAGGAGATGCATCTCCTCACTCTGCGCATTTTTGGTCTGTATTGTCTAATCTAGATCACATTCTATTTGTCTTATGTGCCCCATTAATATTTCATTCTCTAATTTTATGTTAGTCAGTTCCTGCAAACGCGAGTCACTTTTCTCCAGGTCTGTCTTTAATTTGCACACTTCCTGGCATAGGGCATCTTTTTCCTGATACAGTGTGCTATTTAGTTCACTAAAGTTATCTCTCTGTTGTTTCATAGCGTTTGACTTCCGGCGCTCTTGGTCAAATTTCCCTTGGGAATGGACCTCTTTAATAATTAACTTGCTATTTTCCTCTTCTAATTGCTTCATCTGATTTTTCAAAATGCATATATCCTCTATGTCACTTGTTGGTTCAATTTTAGTTAACTCTCTTTCAGGGAATCAACCCTTTCTTGGCACTCCTCTTTTAGTGCAGATAATTGGGACTCTCGCTTTGAATTGGTTTGTTGCTGTACTGCCAACTCATTCTTTTGCTGCTGAATGGTATTTCCTAATTCTAACTCAGAATGTTGGCTCTCTTGCATTTTCTCCTCTACCTGCCTTAACTCATTCTGTGTGTCATTTAAAAATTCAGACTGATTTTTCACAGAGGTTACACTTTCCTGGTACCTTTCTTCCATGACTATCATGTGGAAGTACATGTATGCAGTGAGTTGGACCATTTTAATTTCTTCATCTGTGACGTTCTGCGCCATATAGAAGTCAGTCTGAGCTTGATGTAACAGGCCACTGTCCTGCCACAAATCCATACTTATAGAGGTCACCTGTTGCATCATACTAGACAGCCAGGTTTCATGTTTTTGTTCTGCCCATTCCTCTCTAATGAATAATTTGGACAGAAGGTGCTGCCTACCCATGTTAATTTCCACAGTGCTCATTATGAATCTCCACCCTGCTCCTGCCTAGTTTATTGTTGCAATATTTTATTCTGAGACACAGCCCTGATACCTAAGGTACACGTTTTTGGATGGTGCTTTTAAAATGCAACCCAGTTTTCTAGCCACTTAAAGTAACACTAACTTCAATGGGTTAGCTTGCTGTGTTGCACTGTCATGGGTGAAAACTCTAACCTCAATCACAGCACAAGCCCCCCCCTTGTCACCAGGGATCCTTCCCCAACAATGAATGTGGCGTACAATAAAGCGCTTTTTATTTTTAATAAACCATGTTTTTTTTTTTTTAGTAGGCCTCCAACCCGCCTCTCACCCAACCTCCACAAACACCCTTGTCACAATGGACCAGGAATCAGGCATGTGTGTATCAAGAAGATATTTATTAATTTATTATTTAATGATAAAGGAAAATCAAACAGTTTCAAAGCCACCAATGTTGTGGCAATGCAAAATGCACTAATCTCTACAAAACAATTAGGTTAGAGATCCTTTTACAATTCACAAAGTCGTTAATGGCAACACGGAAAAAGAACAATTTGATAAAGAGATAACACCGACGGATTAGCACTCCCCCCTGCAACACCCACCCCCAAACATCAGCTAAATTTATTCCTTTGAAATGAAGGCAATGGCAAGGAGTAAGAATACAGAGAGAAAATCGGATTTGGGGTAAAGCCCACCACCCTAAAATGGGAAGCCAGCAAAGAGAGTAAAAACCTGTTTTTGGAGCAAAATGGCTGAATGGGATTTTGATTATTACTCACAACTGCTAGGGGAAAGAATGAAAGGAAATTTGTGTTGCTTACACTTGAGGAGATAGGCAAGCTTAGATAATACTAATCAGCACACCAGGGCAATGTAAAAATTAAGTAGGAAAATCGGTTTAGGGAGGAATCAAATGCAAAAAGGAAAAATACAATGGCAAATGGAAATTCGTTTTACACTGGATTCACACTGACAGGCAGCTCATGGAAGGGGTATAGCTCAGAATAGGAAAATTGGTTTGCAGTGACAAGGACAGAGGCACATAACAAATAGACTTGTAGGCAAAAGGGATTGCTCTCAATGGGACTACGATTTTGGGTTTTAATAGGACAGATGCAAATAGGAATTTGTGGGGTAATGCACACAATACACGGACAAATTCGGTTTTCAGGTACAAGGAGACTAATTCTTTTGAGGCAATACTTTAATGACTATACTAATTAAAGCAAGACACCATGGACAAGAGGGTTAATTTTGAATTTTGAA
Source organism: Ambystoma mexicanum (assembly GCF_040938575.1). Lineage (NCBI taxonomy): Eukaryota > Metazoa > Chordata > Amphibia > Caudata > Ambystomatidae > Ambystoma > Ambystoma mexicanum. Next base: position 909,118,229 of record NC_090931.1, on the reverse strand, counting down.
TTTTAACACTCGAACAGTGAATTTTAAATAGGGGAATTCATTGATTTACTTAGAAATATGCTTAGGATTTACACAGAGACTGAGATATTTACCAAAGGGAATATGCTAACAGACACAGGCTAAAAACTAATGATTCTGTAGCAGGTGACTGTATTACACTGAAAGTTGGGTTTTCAATGGGGTTTAATGCTCCAAAAAGGAAGGGCTTGTGCAATTTAGGGCTGGGGTTAGTTGATACTTACAAATTAAGCCTTGGTTTGGGATTCTGGAAAGCAAGCTGGATCTCTGGACCCTCTGGACAGGAAAGTAAGGGCGCTGGCCACTGCGCTATGCCTTGGTTTGGGATTCTGGAAAGCCAGCTGGATCTCAGGACATGCTGGACAGCTAGACAAGTGTTCTGGTCACTGCACTCTGCCTTGGTTTGGTTCATCCGCCTTCTCTCTGCCCTCCTTCTCCTGTCCCCCTGGATTTCTTTGTGTGCCCTCTGACCTAGTACAGTCCCCCTTATATAGCAGAAATGACATCACTCACTTTACAATCTAGGGGAGTAATCTGTAATTACCCCTACTGCTCGGATAGGACAGTTTACCATTCCTCTCTACACCCCCTGGAATGTTTGGTTCAAGGGGAGAGAGCACGATCTGTCTGTTAGCATTTATTACAGTTTTTTGTCCTCCTGGCCACTTTTTGACAAAACCAGTTATGTCTCAGAACTTCATAATTCTACTAGCCCCTGACATATGAACTAGATATGTGGTTTTAGTGGGTCATAAGGCATTAGGTAAGCCAATAGCCAACTCTGTACAGTGTAGCCTGGCCTTTTGGCAAATTTTGTCCTTTTTTCAAAATGTATAACAGTTATAACTCTGAAAATGATCAAGCATGTTCATAATTCCATTTCCAAACCATTCTACCAATTGTCATATTTGTCCCATTTTTAGATCAGCCAGAACATTGTTCTAACTGGCCATTTCCGTTTCCAAAGTCCTAGGAAAATGTACTTTATCTCTTTAAAACCGACTGGAAATTACATAAAAATATAGCATAAAGCAAAATTATTTCTCATTCTGATTGCTGCGAAAATGCCTAAAAATGAAATCAGTCCTTTAATGTCAATTGGGAGGATCTGTCCCCCTCTGTGGGATGGGCGCTTCCTCCCACACAGCCAACTGTCTTTGCCTGGCTCAATAGATGACCAAATATTTTTATGACCCCCTTTGAAGTTTCCAGTTTGATCTTGGTAGTGGTTGCAGGAAGGAGCTCACACCCCCTAGTCAAACTTTAACCACACTTGCTTTCTTTGAAATCCCTGAGCCCCTGCCTTCAAGTCTGGCAAACCAGGGAATTATGACAACCTCAGTAACCTCACATTTTGCTACGGAATGGTTCACTCATAGGTGCGACTTCCAGTGTGAGCGGGGCTTTTAATTTTTAAGTTTTCTGCCTTAGCCTCAAAATGTTTTTTTCTGGTATTGTGTGCCTCTTCAAAGGTGACTGAAGGTTTGTGGGTGGAAAAATAATGTACATTATTTTAGTCAAACCCCACAGCAAATTTCCATGACATTTTTCTTGTGAGAGCAGTGCTTTCATTTCACCGTGTCTTTTTAAAGTAATTTTTCTTTTTCACACGTGTGCAAGCCGTTTTTAAGTTTAATGTTTGAAGTCTTGTAGGTCATGCAATTCTTTCATTTCTCCTTTTTGAGTGAATTTGCATTTGCTGTTATTCCATTGACAATGAGGGGTAGTCCCCCTTCCACATGGTTCTTTGATTTGACTTGAACAGGAGAAAAAGTTAAGCCGTTTTTCGTTTGCAGTGTTTACCGGTCTGCTGTTCGAGTGAAATGGAAAGCAAAATCCGTTTCTGATTGTAGTGTTGAAATTCTTGCCCCTCGTGTGAATTAAAAGTAAAGTAAAGCAAGGCCGTTTTTGGATGCAATGCAAAACCTCATGTCATTCACGGGAAATAAAAGCAATGCAGGGCTGTTGTTGGATGCAGTGCATAACTTCTTGTCATTCAGGTGAAATAAAAGCAATGTAGGGCTGTTTTTGGATGCAGTGCATAACTTCTTGTCATTCAGATGAAATAAAAGCAAAGCAGGGCCGTTTTTGGATGCAGTGTTCAAATGTTTGCCACTCATGTGACAGGGAAAGCAAAGCACGGCCGTTTTTGGTGGCAGGGTTTAGATGAAGTGTTTCAGGTGAAGGGGATTTCTGTTTAGGACTTTTAAATGCACGCCACAGTGGATTGAGGTCAGGTACAAGTTCTAGTTCTGCTTGTATCCCCCTGTGCACTGTGATGTTGTGTAATGCTCAACACGTGTGTGATGATGTCACACACATCTTGTGGCATCCATAAGAGTACACCCCGAGTGGTCAAGGCATCTGAAGTGGGACCTCAGGATGCTAATTGCCTGCTCAATGATGGCCCTGGTGACCGTGTGTGCTGTATTGTGGCAGTGCATTGGTATAGTGGTGGGGTATCTGTATGGTTTCAAGAGATAGATGCAGAGTGGATAACCGGCATCACCTATGTAAGGAAGGACATGATTAATATTGGGTGCATTGGATGTTCATTTGTGTGATGTTGAATATGTGAAATAATTTGCTTTGTGTGTGCCATGTAATGGTCACATGGTGATGTGGACATGCACCCCTGTGTACATGTGAGGGTGCTTATGAATGCACATATGTGGTGTGTACATCTTGTGTATATCTGTACTTACCTAACAGCCACATGACCCCATAGTCTACAGTTTCCAAATGTGCACACACCATTGAACACCTGAATATGTGGCTGTTGTGGGTGGATGGCGAGAAGTTGGCATAGACCTTTGTGAATACACCACCACCCTAGTACCCATGTGAAATTATGCAGGGAGTAGAATTTCCATGCTGCCTGCCCCATCTACTTCTGGGACTGTGGCATACAGATGTATTGTTCGGTATGTGCTGTGATGCATATAGTCACCTGGTGTACTGTGTGTGACCGACGTTCCTGTGATATGGCTGCTGCTTTGCCGCTGACCCTATGAAAAGAAGCTGTTGCAAGGTTATGCACAGCGGCCAACAGTTTCACATGTGTCCAAATGGCATGTGAATTAGCACTCATAGGTTGCAGATCTGCCTCACACATCTGCAACATGTTTATAATGACATGTGGAGGGAAGGGATGTCTCTTCAATACCTCTGTGTCGGAAATGCCAAAGAATGCTACCCTGGTGTGGAATGCCCGCTCCCTATGCATCCTCTTCTGCTATGGGGTTGAAGTTGCAGCTGTATCAGCATCCTCCTGTTTCTGGGCAACAAGCTTGAACTCAAATGGGAATATTGTGTATGTCTTTATGATGGCACGTGTGCTGCCTAGAAGTGTGTCCAGGATTATTTAATTTGATGTGTACTTCCTTGGTCTGTTTGTGGCTGTGTTAGTATGGGTGTGCCCTTTAGGGGTTATTGGTTTAGTGGAGTCCTGTCTGTGTTTGCCCAATGACTTTTTTTTTATCTGCCTTTGTGTTTGTATTGAATCTGCTTTCACTCAATGGCCCTCATTTACTAACTATGGGCCTAATTATGAGCGTGCCGATCTGGTCAAAATGTCAAAAGAAATGCCAGGAATACCAGATACGACATTTTTACCAGACCACACACTATGAGTACTACCATTGCCAGTGATTGGGGAAAATCCATTCCATGGGAACTTACCGCCCTTGCCGGTGCCCATTATATCCCAGTAAGACCAAGACCGAGATATGGGGCGCCGGTAAGGGTAAGGAGAGTTTGCAGGCAACCCGCCGGTAATACCGGGTTACCGGAAAACTCATAATGAGGCTCTATGACTTTTTTGTGTGTAATTTACTATAAAAGTAATTTAGTCAAACGTGCAGTGTAAGTTACAACCAAATTTACAAAGTCAGACGCAAAGATTCAACGTATCTTGCATTGTGCACAGAATCAGACGTAAGTGAAGCCTGATTGACTAAGAAAAAGCTCATACATCCAAAAACCCTATATAATTTTGTCAGCAGAACACAAGCCAGCATAAGTGAAAGTGCCAAGGAATATTGAAGTCAAACATGATGAACATGCGCACATTACTATAGAACAATATGGGTATGAGATTTCACAGCCTGTGTATGTGAGCAGTCATAGACATTTAATCAAACAAATATAATTTTATGAAATCCAATATAATTAAAAATACCATAAAAATAACAGTCCAGAATAGAATCTAATGTTAAAAGGTATTATAAAATATCATTCTTAGATAGTGACTGGGGTAGCGTAAACATCAAGTCCACTAAAATGAGTAGTCTAAAAAATATTCAGACATAGGCAGTATATGTTCTAAACTGACAAGTTATTGTCTTTGTGTTGTTCCATTTAACACATATCCTGTGTGAGTTATTTGTCCTCCATGTTCAGCACAACACGTTTCTCTTCTGTCCCATGGTGAACATTCATCAGGAGGCAGCTAAATGTTGTCACTTCTTTAGAAATACATTCAGGTATAATGATTCCCAGCAATTTATTTTTGTTTCCAATCTTGCTGGCACGACAGTGTGTGGCTGCTTACTCAACCCAGGCTGTTTAAAAAACAAAGACAAAAGGGAGGCTATAAATGCTATGTCTTAAGTCAGGAATTATAAACATTCCAAGTTAAACCAATTCACGTTGAATAATTACCTCAATTGGAAAGGTGGTGTAGGCTGTCGGGGGAGACAGTCTTTGGTTTGGACTCAATGGGCCTCATTACACGGATGGCGGTAAGGGTTTACCGGTACCAGTATTTTACCGGTACCGGTAAATCCTTACCGCCTTACTACGAGGTCCCTTTGCGGGTTGGGGAATTTAAAGCCTGCCGTATGGGGCAAAAATGGGAATGGGGAAGGGCAATGGTGAAAGGGGGAATTACCGCCCCGCCAACCTTGGAATGGGGCGGTAATTCCCCTTTCCGCCAAGGCTGTGCCGGTATTTTACCGGCATGAACCATGGCGCTAATAGCGCCATGGTTCTCCGCCATCCGTGTAATGAGACCCAATCTCTTATAGATATGTGGATACGAACAATGGATGTGTACATTGTTTTAAAAGCCTACATTATAGGACTACTTGTTTCTACTCTATTGTCCTAGATAAGATTAGTGGTATAAAACCTAATTACCTTTTGTTGGCAATCTATTAGGAGTGGTAAGTTCTCCTTCTGTCTTTCCAACATCTGTAAGGCTTCTGTAAAGGGAAGTTCTTCATGGCAATACCTAGGAAGTAGTTCTGAGCGGACACGGAGAAAGAAAACCAAAATCAGTGGTACCTATGTATGAGTTGGTGTTTGACCCACATGTAATACTCACTGGAATCGCTGTCCAGTGCATGTGTTAATCTGTGTCAAGGTCTCTGTATCCAGATCAGTTGCTCTCACCTTTGATAGTGCACTCATCTGAGACCTGCAACAAATACCATGGTATCTAATGTTACTACCAGGTAAATACCCGGACTGAAAAGTCTGCACTCATAACAAGCTCTCGCTTGAAGTCGCTTGTTCATATACGTAGACTGTGTGGTTATAGCAAAAGAGTGTTTTCCCAGCCATAGAGTTGTATTTCTCCAACTCGGTAACAGTAACAGGATTTGTTATGTGCTTACGTGGCTAAATACAAGCATTAGGTATTTATAGATAACGAGGCAAGAAAAAGATCTTGTCCCTAGCACCCTTGCTGTAGACATATACAGTGTTATGAGAAAGTAACCACCTAATGGTGTCTAACTAATCCCAGTAATAATGATTTTCTTCACTAACTCTGACAGCCGCGGCTTGCGATCGCATACCTTGTTTAGGGCTTAATGCGTATCACGAGCGCGTGCACTGGTGTCTGTGCTGTATGGATATGTATCCGCATTATACTGTCTCCCTTCTCCCAGACGGTGTGCAGAGGAAACTGATACTTAAAGCACCTCGGCTTGCCATCGCAAACTGTGTATAAAAAATAACACGTGTGTCGCGAGTGCGAGCATAGGTATTAGGAATAAATATGCCTCTGGATCTATAACAGAGATAACGCTCATTAGTGGCGTTAGATCTCTAAAATCTAAATAACTATAAAAATCTCTTACCACTGGTAGCTGTTTAGCTCACAGTGTTTCTCTAGCCTCAGTGTGGCAAAGCTGGTGTCTCTGTAGCCATTGTGATTAAGAGAAGTAGTTGGGAAGTTGAAAACAAGATAGGACTAGTGGGCATTGCAAAGGGTTCGGCCATCTTTGAAGTGGTGTAATCCAGCCCTAGGCTATGTAGCTGTGATGAAATAGGCATTCAGTTATAAAGTCACTGAGAGTAAGGTGCCTGCAATCATAGCACACAGTGCATATCTCCAATGTGTTTATCTATATGGCAAAATTAAAATATAGAGCTACATTACACAAGATAGTATAAATCATTTGCAATACTAACATTTTGTCTAATTGTGTGCCATTCCACAGCCTCGTTTAGGCCTTTCTTGTCACTTTTGCTATAAAAAATGAGTTCCTGTTCTCTCTTAAGCAATTTTTCTTCCCTAGTGGTTTGATTAGTTCCGTCAATCACTCGTAACACTGTCCGTTTGAAATCATCCCAGTTGTGATTAATTTGGGTGAAGTGTTTGACCATAGGGGCTTTTTCAATTTTGTTTATGATGCAACTTCTGTGTTGAACTATTCTCGTTTTGATGTTTCTATTAGTTTTCTCTATGTATTTGAGATCACATGGGGAGGTGATCATGTATATAACATGATCTGTGTTGCTGTTCGCGAATGTTTCAATTTTTTAGTGAGGCCTATGTCGACATCTTTGGATTTTGTGGTTAGTTTACATATAGCACAATTGCCACAGGGATGATGTCCTATAATAGGATTAAAACCCCATAGGGATGTCAAATTTTCTGTGTTTACAACCTCTGTTTCTAGTCTGCTTTTGCTTATACAGTTTCCAATTGAGGTGCTTTTTTTATATGCAAAAATAGGTCTGGCCGTATTTGGTTCTTTTGGAGCAAAAACTTTTCAGTGTTTATTGATGATGTTTTTGATGGCTAAACTTTGATTGGTGAAGGTGGACACGTAGACCAGGCGTTCAACTTTCATATGTGTAGTGTTTTCTTCCAGCAGGGCTTCCCTCTTATTATTGTAAACATGTGCACATACCACCCGCAAATGTTTTTCCTGTAAAACCACAGACTTACCAAACATCCTTGCTGCCACTGTATGAATCAACAAACTTATCTGCATCGCTCAGCACACTTACACCACCAACCTAATTGTTTAACTTATGACACTCCACACACACCTGCCAAGATCTGACTTTACTTAAATACCACCATAATTACACCCTTTGAGCATCACACTCGGCAAGAATCACTACACCCCGGCACGTTCAGCAAAACATGGACAAACCCACTGACCTCCCCCCAAATGAATGGGCACACCCACTGATACACACCCCAATGGATGGACACTCCCACTGACACACCCACCAAAAACAGACACACACCCCTCAACATGCCCACAATTCACTGGACGCACCCGCAGAAACGCCCATGCGACATGGCCAAGAAAGGGAGAATATCCTTATCTACACGTACACATTACAGGCCGGACATCCCGACTCAGAAATTACACCACGGAATGGAGAAACATTTGCCAGATGGCATATGTATGCTAGATTTTGCATCGACAATGTAAACATAGCCAACACAATGCAAGACACAGGGCAACCACATCACAAGCGACACAGACACAATCCAACACAATCCAACACATACCAAGACACAAACTTACAGAACACACACAGCAATCTAGCTACATATGTGACAACATCAAGAACATGTGGCTCCCCAATAAGCCAACAAGGTGCACACTAGGAATAAGACCCACATCTGGTCACAACACCTGCGCACACACCCAAGCAATGCAGCACACATGGTCAAAACCACAAAACTGAATGATGCACACACCCCAATAAGAGTCAAACGTCTACACCTACACCTTTGACAAACCATAAATACCATACACATGTGGCCCCAACACTGCATAGGTCATGGTGTCCCACAAGATAGAAGGTGCAAAGGAGATCTGGTGCAAAAAGAACTTCACAGAAAGTGAGCTAGACCTGATGGTGGAGTTCATACAAAGACACCAGGCCCACATGCTCTGAATGCCTGTCACCGCACCATGTGGAGCCAATGATATTCACACTGGCTCAGGCTCACTGAGCAGGTAAATTCCCTGGGCATCAAGCAGCACAACTGGAATGAAATAAAAAAGAAGTGGTTGGACGAGAAACAGAGGGTCAAACTGAACTACACTGGCCCACGCTTCTGGGGGAGAATCGCCAGCCCCCGGGTTGTGACTGACACCCAGGGAGGAGAAGATCATGAGCCTGATCCCGGATGAGGTGTAATCTAGCTTTCGAAGCACAGTGACAGGCACAGACTTCCGTGGGAAATACATCACCTTTGTGCAAACACTCACCCACGCAACACTCCCAGGGAAGACAACATGAATGCACACAGGCCAAGATCCATACCCATTTCATGTACACCACAATGGCCAACTGCATGAAGTACATGCAACAGCATAAATGCTGCATAAGGATATGGATGCACACATCCACATAACATAAATACACATGACGCACACAAGTCAGCATACCCCCTGCATATGACAGCACCACTGGCCCATGCATCCCAGAGTCCACAGAAAACACACACTCGCACAACCCAGACATATGGATGTGTCAGTTGCTACCCTAGCACAATGCGCGAGGACCATCCAAGCAACTGAATGAAAGAAAGTGTGAGTGAAGAGATCAAATGGATGGTAGGGAGAACCAAGAGACTGCATTAAAGGGGAGAGCAGAGAGAATGGAAGGGACAAAGGGAAGAAACTAAACAAAATGTAAAGTCAAGATTGGAGGAAAATTAGCTATAGAGAACAACAGGAAGGTGCGACTAAGAGAGGATAGTAAGGGAATGAAGGCAAAAAAAGTGATCAAGAATGCAAGATTGAATGTGAGAACACAAAAGTTAGTGTAAAAGAGTGAATCAGAGTACAGACCAGACAAGCAAAGGAGGGAGAGCGGGAAGTGTGATGGAAAAGGAGGGATAGAAAGAAAAAGGAAGGAGAGTGAAAGAGTGAGTAAGAGTACAGGCAGGACATCCAAAAGAGGGAGACAGGGAAGCGTGACAGATGTGGGGTATAATTAAAGACCCCAAACCAATGGAACTGAAGGGCCCACTAAAAATGATCTGCCAGAATGTATAACAGAAATTCACACTGAAAACGGGCCTATTGAGGCAGCCTGTGGGGTTTCTGCAGGTAACACAAGGAAGGGCCATGTGAAAAGGCCCATTGGTCATTGCAAAGAAACAGCAGCATTTTGATTCACATTGGCAGAAGAAATGGGTTTCTAGTGATTGCATCGAAGGCCAAAGCATCGAATGCCTTAGTATCTAAAAAAAAGCAACGAAAAAAAAATATTTTGATGTGGAGTCCCACCCAAACGCCCTCCAAGCCCTTTTTTTTTTACCTCTTAAAAAACCCATTATACTTAAAATAAAACCTTTACCTTTGAAAAAAATGCATTCGATTTTTTTTTTCAATGCATTTTTTTAATGCTTTTGGCATTCAATGCTTTGGCCCTCATTACGACCCTGGCGGAAATCGGAAAACGATGGCGGAAATGCAATACCGCCATCGAATAGCGCTCGGTGCGACTATGACCCGTCACCGCAAAGTACGAAGCCATTAGCGACACCGTAGTGAACGCCAACGCTAACTGCACCAAGTACGCGCGCGCGCGCCATGCCAAACCGTAAATACCACCATGGCGCAAGGGTACGCGAATTCCGACCCTAGCGGACATGTACCTAACGCCATCAAGCATGGCGGAAAGCACCATTCCGCCATGGTGAGAAGTACGGCATCGCGAATCAACCGTAAACGGCCCCACTGAGTGCCTGTACACCGCTCCCTGCCCACAAAGTACAACTCCCCGTAGGTGCAATGAAGTCACAATGCAACCAGTGAAATGTACAAGTCACCCATGCATGCCAACGAACAAAAGAATCACAAGAGGGGCCAATGGGAGCTGCAGGGCACAGATGGCACGAATACAGAAGCCATTCCAATGGACATGACCACAGTCCCCCCCCCAGAAACGCACGCAAACACAGGCACCTGTGACCAGCAATATTCCGAAAATCACAACATTCCACCAGTCCACCTGGCTGACCGGCATCTGTTACACAAAACCCAATCCCCCACCCCTGAGCATGACAACATTCAAACAGTCATATTGGCAGCCCCCATCCCTGACCTCACTGGGCTCCGTAGGCAAACGCGCCCAGCACAGTACCACGCGACTAAACTCCGAAGCTGGAACCCAATGCAGATCTCCTCACAATACATCGCTCCCCAAATAGGAATATGCCACATCACTCGCAAAGAAGAACGCTACACGGCCCATATCAGAATAGAAATTTAATGCACAACTAAATCACCAAGCCCATACAGCCATTAGTCCATGAACTCCAAAACACATATCACCATTGTGGGCTGCATCCGCAAGGAATGACCAGCTACTACTTGTGTGACGCCCTGTTCCATCATGGTACACAGAGCCACATTCACGTACGAAAAGGCAACATGGAAGCGCACAGAACCGCAGGCCCGTCCCAATGGGGAGGCACTAGTCCAGCTGAAAGGCCGAAATGTTGCTCCGAGCCACTAGTACTGCGTAAGGGCATGTGGCCCATTGGCGATCGTCCCATAAGATCGTAATGCTGCTCCACTGACTAACACGAAGCAGCAGGTGTCGGGAGTAAACGCCATCTGCAGGAGTGGCATACAGATGGCAGTGGCAAAAGGGGAGGAGATACCTGTCAACCAAAAGAAAAGAAAAAGAACAGAATAGCCATCAGAACTACATTCGAACAACTCACTTCAATGATCACACTAAATCCACAGTCATATGCATGCTAGCCCACTCGAAAGGATCATCACCACCCCAAAACCACTTGCGACTCATAACTATCTATATCGAGGTGTAAACACCATCACAAACGAGTGTACCTGTGCATGCGTCTGTCAAAACAGATTCCATCAGATGGGAATGTTAACGTGCATGGACACAAGTGTCTGAAGGCACGTCGAGACAGGGAGGGCTCAACAAGGCCAGATAGACGATGGTCCCACTATGGCAGCCCTGCATCACATAGCGCAGGGGAGGCGGATAGATTCCAAGAAGCTCTGTACATGGCAAACCCTGTATCAAATCACCTGCCCATGCATCCATTCATCATTCCCTCATCCTGTTATAAAAACGCCTGAATATTTACTCACAAAACATTCGAAATTTCCATTGAGTCTGTGCGTTATGCAGCCTACAAAATCCACAGTGCCCCAGTCCGTAATTGGAGTGTTGTGAAGTTACATGTATTTGGGAACGTCCGGCCTCATCGCCCACGTCACTATTGCGCATCCCAAACTATTCATATCAATCATTGCTTCCTCGCCATGGCCCCTGTCTCAAGGACATTGAACAATAGAACGTTATATTTGCAGTCAGACCTGTGGGCATCTCCTCTCCGCTAGCTGAAAACCGAAAGCGCCGCCCTTCGAATTCCTCATTTGCAACATCACGTCGAAAAGGCATCTGTGGCCGTTTGAAATCACAAATTAATCCATCTAGTGCGGCTGTGTGTGAAAATGGCAACTGCCATCGCCCACTAATGGGACGCCCCGCCCGTCGTTGCAACTCGGTACAGTGATGCATGAGGGCCCACCGTTACTCGAGTACTACGTTCCACTGACCCATCACAAGTCTGTTCGCGACTGCAAAGATTGTATGTGAAACAATGGGACCATAGCCGAATGTACATATCAACAAATGTTACACGGCCATCGGGTACAAATACATGATTGCAATAGCAAGATGCCATTCCTCGAATTGCAGCGTTGTGTGCGGGACGTGCTCGGCCAAAGGGGAGAGCAGCTTGCACAGGTGGAATGAATCACCACAGGTGGAGGCCATACAGCCTGAAAACACATAAATTGCACACCCAGTCTCCTCCCACAACCACACCCACTCCGAAATGCTACCGGCAGGACTCGCGATGTTGGCCCTGGGGGACCTGATAGCACTGCAAGTACTCCAACTCCAAGAAGAAGACGAACACCAACTACAACCGGCCGCACGGAGGAGACGCAGGAGGAGGAGGGCAAGGCAGGGCCAGCAAGGGCCGCCAGCACAGCCACTACCACCACGCAGGCAGCCCGCAATCCCACGCCTCCGAGCACATCCGTTCAACCTCACTGATGAGCAGATCCACACCCTCTACCGTTTGGACCGGGACACCATAGCCGCAATAGTGGACATGACACACGTTGACCTTGTCAGCATGATAGATAGCCCAACCGCCATCCCACCCCTACTGAAGGTGGTGTCTGTACTCCACTTCCTGGCCACAGGCACCTACCAGCACACAGTCGGACAGTTGCATGGCATTTCTCAGCCACTGTTCTCACGGACACTATTGCAAGTGCTCGATGCCCTCCTGCAGCACGCAGACGACTACATCTCTCTACCACGCTCGGAGCAGGAAATTACCAACACAAAAGTGGGATTCAATGCACTTGCCGGCATACCGGGTTGCATTGGTGCCATCGACTGCACCCATGTGGAATTGGTCGTCCCACATGCCATGGAGGCCCAGTACCGCAACCGAAAACAATTTCATTCCCTGAATGTACAAATGGTGTGTGACTCCAACAGGATCATTACACATTGTTGTGCCAGATTCCCTGGATCAACCCATGATTCTATGGTCTTGAGGAACTCTACTATACCACGCTACATGGAGCGACATGCAGGGAACAGATCCTGGCTACTCGGTGAGTCTCATTTCATGCATGATGATGTGGGGTATGTGATGCGGCAATGACCTGGCAGGAAGGGGGGGGGTGTGCGTACGTAGCAATGGCATTCCACATCATACGTTTATCGTCCACATACAGGTGATGCTGGGTATCCACTGAAGAGATGGCTCCTCACACCAGTCCGGAACCCACGGGACCAGCATGAGGGGGACTACAACCATGCCCACTCACGTACCCGTGTAGTCATTGAACAGGCATTCGGCCTACTGAAGACTCGTTTCCGCTGCCTCAGCAGGTCTGGCGGGGCACTCCTGTACCGCCATGAGAAGGTTGCAAAGATGGTCATGGCATGTGTCATGCTCCACAACATGTGCGTACGTAGAAATGTGCCCATGCCCCCTGACGCAGAACTGCAAGCACCTGATGATGGTCATGATGAGGGTGGGGATGTGGCAGCACCTCAAGGAGTCTGCGAGGCACCGGAGGGCCGTGACATTCGTCAGCATCTCATTGATGCATGCTTCTAGCACTCACGCCTGGTGGCTGATACATGGACACGGGACTCGTGGCACTGTGTGTGTCTGGTACATGCACAATATGGACTGTACGCCTATGATGGCCTAGTACACAAAGATCATTGTCCACACATCTCATTGGTTGATCGTGCACTGTTTATGGCATATGTGATATCATGTTGAACACCCTATCGACCCGCCACCCAAGTGAGCCCAACACACCCCCTCCACCCTCCTACCTCCCCCCCGAACACCAGTGTCCAAAGATGCTCATTGTCAGTGGGCTGTCGCTATTGCAAGCCCCCTCTGCGGGTGTCAGGGGCACCCCTGCCTGTGGAGCGCAGGTTCCTCCCAGATCTACGTTGGGGGCTGCCCTGGACGGAACTTGCAACGGATGATGTGTCTGCCTGCTCACGTCCATGCATGTCCCTAAGGGTTTGTGAGAGCTCAGTGAGCACACGGCGCACTGCGGCAAGTTCGGCACATACGTCTTTGGACGTCGCATGCAGTTCCCCCCTCAGGCTCTCGGTGCTTCTCTCCATTTGGACTCTCAGGCTCTCGGTGCTACTCTCCATTTGTGCCCTTAGTGTCTCTGTACTTCTCTCCATTTCTGCCCTGAGTGTCTCAGTTGATGTTTCTATGTCTGCCTTAGTGCGCCCACATTCATCGGCATGGTCCTTGAGGAGCGTGGCCAGTTGCTGCTGTTGCACGATTAACTGGTCGAGGGAGTGTTGCCTCTGCTGGGCCATGGCCATTTGCGGGGGTGTCACAGAGGGGCTGGTCACCTCATGTTGCCTTGCCACAGGGCTTGTGGGGGATGGCCAGTCGTCGTCTTGTGGGTGCCCCTGCGTGGTATCCTCATGTTGTATGGGATGGGACAGACAGGGGGAATGGGACAGGTCATGGATGGATCTGACTTCGACATCCCCGTCTTCTGTGTCGGAGCATGCTGCCATCAATGGGGTGTCACCTATGGTGCTGCTGCCACCAGAGGCAGTGCCTTCTGTGGCATCCGTTGGGGGGACCTGTGGTGGTGGTGGTGTGGGCATGCTGGCTGCTGGGGTGCTTGTTGATGTTCCCTCCTCTGTGCTTCCACCTGATGTGTGCTGCTGCCGTGTCTTGATGCGTGCAGCTGAGGTGGAGGGTCTTTGGCCGTTGGTCTTGGCCCTCTTTGCAGGTGCGCTGGTAGGGGTGTCCTGATGCTCGTCGTTTGGATCAGACCCTGTGGTGGAGTAAAGGAGGGCGAGGGTTATTAATGGGTCTGTGGGTATTGGAATGGCATTGTATCACATGCATTGGGGTGGTACCTGAGGGTGATTTGGGTCGGGGCCTTGGAGGTGCTTTCATTTGTGTGTGGAGTGAGGGTGCAGTTGTTTGGCAGCCTGCAGTTAGGGTGTGCCTGCTGCACGTGTAGTGCGTTTTTTAGGGGTTTTTAATTATTTATGTATTTATTGTGAGTTTTAAAGTGCGCTATCAGGGCGATGTGTGTGGACGTTCTCCTGGACATGTGTTTCTGTTGCACTATGTGGACACATGGTACTTCACATGATTGGACATTGTGGATTTAGCATTGTTTTATCTGGCCCACCTACCTGAATCTTCGGATGTCTGCACTCCTTTCTCCATCCCTCCGACTCCCTCTATGCTCTCCATTCCGATGGTGGAGGCACAGATTTCTTCCCAGGGGGTCAACTTGATGGGTGATTCAGGACCTCCCCCGGTGGCTGTGGCAATGTTGCGGTTGGCAGAGAGTATGCTGCGGACGCGTATCCGCAGGTCGTCCCATCGCTTTCTGCATTGCTGTGGGTTGCGGGGTGCGGTCCCCACCGCACTTACCCGCTGTGCCACCAGAGCCCATATGGCCTTCTTGTTCGCAAGTGCCGTCCTGGTCATTTGCGTGGAGAAGACGACGGCAGCATTCTCCTGGAGGGTCTCTGTTAGCACAGTGAGTTCCTCACGGGAGAAGTGGACCTGCCGCTTGCGGTCGCACGCTTTCTTCGCTACTTTTCCCATTTTTCTTGGTTTCGCTAGGGTGGATGACGGGTTGG
Organism: Ambystoma mexicanum; assembly: GCF_040938575.1. Classification (NCBI taxonomy): domain Eukaryota; kingdom Metazoa; phylum Chordata; class Amphibia; order Caudata; family Ambystomatidae; genus Ambystoma; species Ambystoma mexicanum. Next base: position 909,102,770 of record NC_090931.1, on the reverse strand, counting down.
GGTGTGTCTCGGGGTAGTGTTTTTAGTGGTTGTGTGGTTTTTGTGGTTTTATAGGTGTACGGCGGGATGTTTCCCGTTCCGGGCCCATGTTTTTACTTCCGTTTCCGTATATTTCCGGTCACCGTACTTTCCGGTAGGCGCACTCTGCGGTGTCCGCTGTGATGGGTGGCGGTATTGCACCTAGGGCGCCGTACGGCGGCGGTGTGGGCCGTTTTGGGGTCATTTCCGCCATCGCGGACTTTGCACTTCCGCCATGCCGTGGTGCTCGTGCCCGATGGGTCGGAATGGGCCGCACTTTGCTCCTTCGTGCAATGGCGGAAACGCTATTTACGCTGTTGCGGTCCGGTCAGTCACTTTCCGCCAGGGTCGTAATGAGGGCCTTTGTTTTTGATGCAATAACTTGATACTAAGAAATGCATCGAATTGCCCCTTTCATATGAAAAACAGGCTTTTTAAACACTGACAGCAAAACGGCTTTGCATGTGTGTTAGAAGCTTAAAGCAAGACATCACAAAAATATACCCCTGTTAAAATAAAGATTTCAAGAAAAAGATGTGGTGCGTCTTGACAAAAAGTAATGTATACTATGCTTCTAATGCAAAATATCGGTAAACATTTCAAAAGAAAAGCTCTCTTTGTTTCCTTGAAAATGTTCCAGCAGACCCGAGGCAGACCCTCTTGCTTGCTGTGGGACCAATGTCACAAAGCACTCCCCCACTGAAAGCCTGGCTGGCATCCCAGCTCTTTACAAATGCAATAAAATGTGGGTTGTCTGAAAAGTGTTGAAAATTAAGTGTTGCCCCGACTTGCTGTCTCTAAAGGCAGTTCTATGCAGAGCAAATGGCAGTAAGGTGCATCCCAGGTATTTACAATCTGCAAACAAACAACTTCAAACAACAAAAAGACAAATGGCCTGGAAAACAAAGGGGATTGGACATGGGAATTGCCATATGTCTATTCCAGACCCCTAAACCAATCCTTAGAGAGAGGAGGGTAACTTTCCAATCCTATTTGCAAGAACCCTTAAAGGGTACTGGCCAATATTGTAAACTTTATGGTGTCATCCAGCTTTCCCAATTCATGCCTTTAAGTGGAGATGGGTCTGAAATCCAAAATTCTCAAATCATCCCAATTTTTACTGTCCAGCTTCCCCAACACATGCCTTTAAGTGAGGGGGGGTCTGAAATCTGAGATTCCTAAAACATCCCAATTGTTCTGACTGACTTCCCCAACACTGGCACACTTCCCATCTTTGAGGTGCATTATTAATGTCTACAAGAGTGGCACTATCATGACCCAGGGCTCTCAACCCAACCTCCTCCATCTTGACGGTTGTCTTCCATCTCATTAACTTCCTCCCTTCTCCTGCCATTCAAGGCCACACATGACCACCGCCAACCACCCCCTTACCACTCCACTATGGAACAAAGTCATAATAACCCCAGATCTAGCACTCCTCAACTCTCTGTATATGCCTGGCCTCCAGGAAGGACTTCCAACGATCGAATCCTATGACCTCTGGCTTACAAATTCCCTCAAACCCCTCTCTCCAACAAAACGGACCTCTCAGAGATCAGGACCAATGCCCAGGTGGCTCACCGCCAATCTCAAATCACTCAAAACTCTCAAGCACCGTTTAGAATGGACCTGGAGAGCCGACCCTTCAGCCAGAACAATAACCGCCCTAGCAAGAACAACCAAAACATACAGAATGGAAATTTAAAAAAGCAAGAAAATATTCAATGGGAACAGAATCCTAAATGCTTGAAACCCGAGCAAGGAACTACATAGAATCATAACCAAATTCAAATCCCCCACATATTCGAGACAGCCCCCTCCAATCTCCAAAGCCCTATGTGACACCTTATCACTGCACTTCGACAATGCCGCTAATGACAGACACGCCGCCATCATAAAAAAATTAAAAGAAATGCCCCGCCAGCCACCCGCCCACTGACCGACCTTCAAATCCCCCTGATACAAATCCTCTACTCTTTCTCTCCCATCCACACCAAGAGTTCCTCTCCCTCATAGCAGATAGCCTCCCTTCATGCTCCCCGGAGGACCCCTGCCCACCCTCAAGCATCAAAAACATACTAGCCTCCAACTGTGCAGGTAGTGTTGCACGCAAAATCCTCAACCACTCACTCACATCAGGATCTTTCCCGAAAGCCCTAAAAACATCCTACATCAAACCCATCCTCAAAAAACAGACACTCGACCCGCTCCTCCCCCAGAATTACCACCCTATCTCCAACATATATTTCATCACCAAATTCATGGACCGTGCGCCATACAAACAGCCTGGACATTTTACAGAAGCCAGCAACCTCCTAGACCCTGCACAATCAGGCTTCAGGCCACTCAGGGGAACATAATCTTCCCTAGTCTCCATCTGAGACGACCTAAAAAGAACAGCCGGTGCAGAAGCTATGCTATACCTCTCCGCAGCCTTCGATGCCATCGATCACACCATCCTACTAGACAGGCTATAAACCCTAGGAATCAGAAACACAGCCCTCACATGGATCTCCTCTTTTATCTCCAATCGATCACAAATCATGCACCTCGGCCAGTTCACATCCACATCACGACCAGTAAGGAAAGGTGTCCCACAAGGAGCATCCTTATCGCACCTAATTTTCAACTTCTTCCTAAAACCCCTGCACGCAATCATCCGCTCATACCATCTTACCTGCTACAACTACGCAGACGACACACAGATCATCCTCAAAATCCCCAAATCTCCAGGCTCTGGCAGTCAGGACCTGTCGTCATGCCTCTCGGATATTGACCACTAGATGAAGACCAACCACCTCATCCTCAAGCCTGGCAAAACTGAAATCCTAATCTGCGTGAAAACAGCCCTCTTCCCCCAACCGATTCCGTGGCCTCAACCCCTGGGACAAGCACCGACGATCTCCAACGTGGTATAAAACCTGGGATGCACACTGGACTCAGACGTATCCCTCACCCAACGCACCACCAACAGACCACTACTGTATCTAAAACCTGCTTCTTCCATCTACGGATTCTCAGGTGTATCTTCACTTACCTCACCTATGCACACTGTTTTTTGGCCATCAACTCCATCATCCTGTCCCACCTCTACCTAGGCGCTCCAGCATCTCAACTATGGAAACGCCAAAGAATCCAAAATGCGGCAGCACGCCTGCTCATTAACCTACCCGCCAGAGAACACATCAGCCCTATACTAAAAGCCCTCCATTGGCTCCCGATTGTTTGTTTGTTTGTTTTATTATTTGAAATGCGCGCCAGACCCAGAGGTATCAGGGAGCAGAGAAGAGGCAGATACATGAATACGTTTGGCTTGGGTAAAGATACACATTAAGATACACATTAGGTTACATAGTGGTGTAGAAGAAGAGAACATTTACAGCAGATGTATAGAAAAGAAGCAATTCATGAATAGAATGCTAGCAATAGGTGTGGACTATACAATGTTACAAAATTTACACATAGATGATTCACACCCGTAAAGGCGGTATCTAGTCATTACATCAAATTAAATTGCCCTACCATAGAAAAAAAGCATTGAATGCATTTTTTTTAAGGTAAAGGGTTTACTTTAATTATAATGGTTTTTAAAGGTTAAAAAAAATGGGGTCTTGGGGGGAACCCCCATTAAAGAAAAAACATTTGATGCTTTTTATGCGATGCATTTTTTTAGATGCTAAGGCATTCGATGCTATTTAATTTGATGCAATGACTATAAACCGTAAAGGCAGTAGGGAAACTATTTACAGTACATGATGATAAGGAATGAAAAGTGAGGACAATAAGGTAGTGGCTAGCACGCCTTAGTGGTCCTTTTCTCTGAACCAGTTGATGATGTGTGTCTGAAGCTTGTATAGGTTTGGTCCGCCATTAAGTGGGGGGGGGGGAGTTCCATAATTGTGAAGCTTTGACCGGCAAGCTGCTCCTTCCAGCTTTGGTCGATTTAAACCTTAAACCAAGTAGGCAGTTTGTGTTCGCAGTTCTGGTAGGACGATTGGAGATTTTTCTATTAATTCTCTCCATTAGGTAGCGAGGTGCAGCGTTGTTGAGGCACTTGTGTGTTAGCGATGCAGTTTTAAGTAGGATTTTATCGTTAGTGCTGAGCCACTTATTCTGTCTTCTTACCTCTGAGATATGCTCTCTTCTAGATATACCCAATGCTGCATTATTCTGTAGAATTTGAATTTTATTAGTGATGACTTTATTGGCACCTAGGTAAAGGGAGTTGCAGTAGTCCAATTTGGACAAAATTAAAGCTCTGGCCAAAGTTATACAGATATACTTGGATAGGAATGGTTTGCCAGCTCTAATCCATTTACAGGTGTATGCCGAGGCAGAGGCCAAGGCATTAACCTGTTTGGTGAGGGTGTGGGTGAGGGTGGAATCTAGATAAAAGCCTAAGGTTTTTACCTCCTTAGCAACATTAAGCAGGTTGCCATCGATATTTAAAGAAGCGTATTCCTGACCTAGTGTGTTGAGATTGAAGGTAGTTCCTAGTATGATGAGCTCTGTTTTGTCATCATTCAGGCATAAACCGTGGGTAGCCATCCATGCCTGGATGATAAGGTACATTTTGTTTACCAAGGCCAAATCCTTATCATAATCCCTAGTAAGTGGTATAAGAATCTGGGTATCATCTGTATAGTTAGTGTAGGTGATACCAAGATGGTCCAGATCATCGAAAAGGGGCTTAGTAAATATGTTGTACATGGTGGGGGATACACAGGAACCCTGGAGGACTCCACATGTAATCGTAAATAAGGTCAGCTGCCGCAGCTGGTGAGAAGACTCTCATGATCCTGTTGCTCGGATCCAAACGGTGGCCTCCTTGGAAAAGTGAGCAGCTGTGTCAAGGTGATGTCATTAAATTTTGTGATCCACCAAGTCGAAAGCGGCTGATAGGTCTAGGAGAAGTAGTAGTGCTGATTTCCCTTAGTCCTTAATCTCATCGATCTGGGCCTTGAGATCAATCATTGCCGTTTCAGTGCCGTGTTGGGACCTGAAGCCCGATTGGTGGACACCGAGGTGCTGATTAAGCTCTAGATAGTTCCGTATCTGGATATACGCCACCCTGTCTAAGATTTTAAGTAAAAATGGCACAGTCACAATGGGCCTATAGTTCGTGGGTATGGTTGGATCTAGTGACTGTTTTTTGAGGAGTGGGAGTACCCAGGACTCCTTTAAATTGCTAGGGATTTTATAACCGATCTAATGCATTGATTAGTTCGGTTATAAAAAGGCATCTTTAATGATTTGGGCAGGATATTTGTGTCCCTGACAGTTTGAAGGCTTAAAGGAGAAAATTATTTTTTCAAACTCAAGAGTTGATAGTCTTACGAGCTTGAAACGTTTTAGAGGTTTAAGGGAAGGCATGGGGGTGCTAACTGGAGTACTAATATTGGGTAGCCTCACTTTCTTGCTAGCGATTTTGTGCTGAAGTAAGGTAACTTTATTGGTTAGTGCCTGATGTATATTGGTGCACCAGGTTTTGTCCTTCACACAGTTGTCTGGCACTGGAACTGGGGCTTCAGGCTCTTTTAGGATTACAAAAAGTTACTTTGTACTTGAGTTTGCTTGAAGAATCCTATTGCTATACGTTTCCTGCTTGGTCTGAGGTATTGATGAAGGAGATGTTGATATGGTTGGATTTGTTTTAATCGGAAGGTAAGTGCCTCCAGATGACTTCACTCTTTTTTCCGTTCTCAGTGTTTTAAGGTGCAGCGTGAACCAAGAGTTCAAATGTGCTCTAGGTTTACTTTTCCTCATTTTTAAGGGGGCAATAGTATCTAAGGCTTCAGTCATAATTTTGTTATAGTCATTTACTAAGGCAGTAGGATTGGCAGTATCTGGGAGTGAGTTAAGGGTCGGTAAAATAAGGGGTAAAAGCCTATCTACCGTGATGTTATTTTTATTTCTTGTTAGAGTAGGAGGAGCAAATGAGCTACTTTTAGTTATGACTATTTTGACTGCTAGAGTGAATGCTAAACGATGGTGGCCTGTCCATAGCTGAGGGGTTATGGCGGTGATGGAGGCACTGCAATTAAGGTCTGCCACCCAAAAAAGTATTCTCCCTTTGTCATGTGTTGGTAGTGTCATTCTTTGGGTGAGGCCAAGTTCTGTGAGAACGTTGGCGATAGTAGAGGCTTGTTGGTCTTTGGGGTCATTAAATCCTAAGTTAAATATCTCCTAGCAGGAGTACCTGAGAGATATTTTTCAAGTTGTCAGATAGGATGGTGGAGATGTCCTCCTCGAATGTGCCAGTGGGGCCTGGTGGTCTGTAAATAAGATGTATGGTTAGAGTTTGGGAGTCTAAAATAGGTAGTTTAGCAGTGAGAGATTCAGAGGATTTAAGGTCAGTTGAAGGGGCTACTCTCTATTTAAGTTGGACTTAACTATAAGAGCTATACCTCCCCCACGTGCCCCATCCCTATCTGCTCTGAGAATATTGCAGTTATCGGGTACTGTGAGCATAAGTGCGGGACCTGCTACAGCATGTAGCCATGTTTCTGTAATGGCTAGAAAGTCATCGTTTTCCACCTGAATTAAGTCCACTATCCCTCTCCTTTCTGACTGCTTGACACTGCTTTCCATCCACAAAGAATTTAGTCAGCAGGTGTTTGGGGGAAGTGTTGCAGGGGGAGTGCTTAACCTGTGTGCTATCTGTTATTTTGAAGAGAAGTGATTTTGTTTCCGTTTCTATTAAAGGTTTATGTATCTTATGTTAGGAGTGTGAAGTAACTGTATTGTGGGATTTTTGCATGTATACTGCCACGCCGTGGTGGCTGCTGCCCTAATTTTGATTTTCTTGATTTTCTTTGAATTCTAAAAATTAATAAAAATTTAATTGTACACACCGGCCTGGTTCATAGTCCATTGCGACACGTGGTGTTTATTAAGTTGGGTGTGAGACGGGCTGGGTGCCTTCTCAAAGTAGAATTTTGAATCCGAGAATCAATAAAGATAAAAAAAGCTTTTTTATTGTGCCCCACATTCATTGTCAGTGGAAAGAGTCCCTGGCTGGAGTGTGCCATGTTCTAAAACCGTTACACAGTGGGGGCTCGTGCCAGGATTGAGATAAGTGTTCCCACCTGTGACAGACTAACACACCAGTCTAACCCAGAGAAGGTAGTGATGCTTTTGGTGGTTAGAAAACTGTGTTACACTGCAAAGGCGCCATCCCAAAACTTATATCCTATGTATCAGGCCTGTGTGTCCAAAATAAAGTAAACTTAACCCTAAACTAGACAAAAGTAGAGTACAGATTTGTCCTTGCATAGATAATTAAATAAAGGAAGAACACTCTTCATAATGAGCAACGTAGAGATTAATATGACTAGGCAGCACCTTCTGTCCAATCTATTCATTAGAGGGGAATGGGCAGAACAGGAGCAGGAAGCCTGGCTATCCCGCATGATGCAACAGGTCACCTCCACAAGCGTGGATATGTGGCAGGACAGTGGCCTGTTACATCAAGCCATGACTGAGTTTTATATGGCTCAGAATGTTAAAGAGGAACAGCTTAAAAGGACCCAATTCACTGCCTACATACACCTCCACATGGTGGTTAGGGAAGAAAAATACCAAGAAAGTATAACCTTCGAACAAAATCAGTCTGACCTCTTAAATCAAACCCAGGGGGAATTAAAGCAGGTGGACAAAAAATTGCAAGAGAGTCAGAATTCAGAGGTAGAATTTGAAATGAAGTAGCCCAAAGAAGAGTTGGCTGTACAACGACAAAAGAATTCAGAGCAAGAGGCCCAATTAGATACATTAAAAGGGGAGTGTCAGGAAAAGGTTGACTCTCTGGAAGAGAGTCAACTAAAATTGAATCAACAAATAAAATATAACAGAGCATGCTCAGAGCAGATAACCACTTTACAAAAACAGATAGAGAAATTGGAAGAGGAGAGTAATAAGTTAATTATTAAGGAACTCCAGTCCCAAACAGAATTTGACCAGGAGCGCCAGAAATTAGGCGCTATAAAATAATAAAGAGATGAACTGACTGAACAGATTGGCACCCTGTATCAGGAAAAAGATGCCTTATACCAGGAAGTGCACAAATTAAAAACAGACCTACAGAAAAGAGAGTCAGACCTCCAGGAACTGAATGAACTGAAAGTAGTGTACAAAAATGTTATGGGGCATATGAGACAAGTAAAAGGTGATCTGGAAGAGACCACCCAAGCCAAAAATGTGCTGAAGCAGGAGATGCATCTCTTGCAACAAAAATGGTCTTAGTGTTCCCAGGGAATACAAGAAGCACAAAAGACAATGAGGCACTTTGTGATGTGATGAGATAATGGGACTCCAGCGCCAGTTAGCAGCAAAAGGGGAAGTAATAGGGGTCAGTCAAGCGCTGATAGTAGAGCAAAGGGCTAAGGCCTTTGACTACTATTAAGAGGTAGAGGCTGGGAAGGAAACATTTGGGAAATTAGAAAAAGAGTGTGCTGGGTTGAATCAAAACCTGAGGGACCCCGAACAGTCAGAGAATGGCAGGGCAACCCCTGATCACAGTGTGATACCCTCTGTACCAAGGGCCTCAAACCCACTCACCACCTTGTACACACTAGGCACTTTTGACTTCATGTCTGCCGGGATCCATGAGGCAGCCAGACTCAATTAGGCCCAGCATGATTGAGCTGATAGGTCAGCGTCCATCAGATACTGAACAGGCGTCCCTGTTCAGGTTCAAAAATGTCATGGCTGATGGATCTGACCAGGAAAGCTCCTATGATGAGAAAATCAGGGAGCATGACTTCAGATAGAATGGAACCACTTGGTTCGCTTTGCAGAGAAAAAAAGAGTCTGAGTTGAGGACCCAAAAGAGTATTCTGAAAACCTCCACCCAATCAGGGAGGTGAGGGGAGTTCTCTGCCAAGTCAGAAGACTACTCTCCTGTGCGAAACAGGGAGTCCAAGGAGAATGACCCAGAGAGCACAAAGCACAACAGGGGAGATGAGACTAGGCCCCATCATTCTGGGAGAAGCTCCCAAGCTCAAAGAATTAGGGACCGCCTAGAAGATAGGAATGGAACCTCAAATAGCAGCAGAGGGCGAATGGACTTAAGTGCAGAGGCAAAAGAAGACTAACAAAAGAAAATTCTGGTGAAAGACCCCATCAGACAGATAAAAGCTATTAGGAGTTTCATGACTTTGAACCACGAAAAGGCCAAATATTCTGTCTGGGAGCATCTGGAGCTATACGACCAGCATTAAAAATGACCAGAATTCCATAGAACTTTCAAAATGGACGTTCTCTCCAGAGTACTCCAGCTTCTTTGCTGGACTGGAAGACCAGAACCATTCAAGGTAGTCCACCTATAAGGCAGCCATCTTGAAGCACTTCTCTACAAACAGAAACCCCCAGGAGGCCCGCAACGTTGCCTACAATCTGAAGTGTGGAGAGGATCAGGGCCCAGGAGAATTTGTTCAGGAACTAAAACAGGCATTTGTGCAAACTACTAGGCAGGTGCACACAAATAGTAGGACATTTATAAATACCTATTTTCATGCACTCCCAAAATACATCATGACACAGTTGGTAAGGGATTTCCAAGATAACAGGATCCTGGACTGGGTAATAGAGCAAGCTACCCGGAGTCCAAAAGCCTGTAGAAAATAAAACTCCAACCAAAAACCCCAAACCAACCAACACCCCCACTGCTGCCAAGGTGGCAGAGGAGAAGATTACCCCCATTTTGGACCTAGAAATTGGGGGGCCTAAAAATACACCTTCCCAAAACCAACCAAATCAGAGGCAGAGAAGACCCTCTGACCAATCACAAACAGGTGGGAGTCAGGTAGGCTACCCCACAAATGTGCCCCTAACTCTGCCAATTACATCAGCCCTAGGTACAAGGGCAACAGACCCACCTTGGGGTATGTGTGGACTGCACCGGCCCAAGGGACGGATCCTATCAGGTGAGTACGGCTTCAGGAAGCTTCCCTCCAAACTTCCCCCAGGAGGGCAGTAATCTCCCAAATTCTGGTTTAAGTTTCTTCCCCAGGTACCCTCAAAACCCCATTATGCAGGACAGCCCTCCTTACTCTGTCAGCTTTCAGGAGTCTAGATCACCAAATCTGGGAGAGGGGAAGCCAATGGTGGAAGGAAACCCCCAGTACACAGGTTACTCCGTGAGAAGGGATAGTTACCCTTCCTGAGAGCAACCCAGATTTGACACAAGACCCCCGTAGAAGCCAGAGCGGGTGTCCCAGCTGGAGCGCCAGGTACAGAACCTAACTCAAGATCTGACTCGCATGTTGAGGGCTCAGCAGAACCCTCAGATAAACATGGCGGCTCAGAATAACTGAAACCAAGGGTCTGGCACCCGGGAAAAATGCCGGCGAGAGAACCCCGACAACCAATCGGTTCAGAGGAGGAGGCACGGGAGGAAGGGGGATGCAAAGCGCTAGAGGAAGCGTCCTTCCTTACATGTGAAAAGACCCTACACACCTCAGAACCGGAACTTAAATGTCCTGCCCCCAAAAATCTGCAACCCAGGGAACAGATGGTGGGTAGGAGCAACAAAGAGACCAAAAAGGCCCATTTTGTGGAGGCAGTCAGTGTCCTCCAGTTTGAAGGGGAAGAATCCTTGGAGGATTCTAGAAAGAAAGTCTTCTCCTTCAAGGACGGGGGAATTCCTCCCAAAGAAAAATCGGTCCCAAAAGAACATAATGCAGACTGGGTAGGTGTGGGGACTGATTCAGAATCGCCCATCCCTGAACCCCAGAAATGTCAACTAGAGAAAATAACGATCACTGAGGGATCCTCTCCACAAACTGGTTCTAGTGACTGTCTCCAGGTAAAGGGGGACAGCACAAAGCTAAGAGAAAAAGGTGATTCTGAAATCCCACCCATTTCAGGATGCCAAATTTTCTTTACAGATTCCTGAACTCCTACACAGACAACTGTCCAAAACCCCACAGTGTCGGAGTCCAAAATAAAGAAACTAACTGCCCAGCTTGCCCAAAAAGCCCATTTCCTTTGCCCCTTGGAGGAGAAAGAGGTAGGTTCTATGCCCCCGTCCGAGTGCAAGGGAAATGCGCATTTTTAGCACTGTTGGACACCGGATCCCAAGCCACTCTTCTGTCCAAAAGGGCCTTTGAGCAGCTAAATTCAGGAAGGTGGGAGAGACACCAGATCCCTCTCACCCCTCTTCCTGGACAACTCCAGAACTTCGACGGGAATGAAATTCCCATCGAGAAGACTCTGGATCTGGAGATTAAAATTGGGCGACACAAGGTGGATCCCCCGGTCATAGTCGTGATTCCAGAGGGGACCCCCTGTCCGTTAGGGAATGACCTCCTTTGGAGGTTGTCTTCCCTGATAGTCTGTGTCAACAAGATCCTCTGGATTCAGGCTAACCGGCCAATAAAATTAAAATAAAGCATCAACTATGTCAGTTTATTTATTTATTTATTTATTAACATTTGTATAGCACACAGCAGCCCTGAGGCATCGTGGCACTCTTACAGTGAAAAAATGGTTATACATACGTGGTTACAGTCAATACAAAAGGGTGCAAGGTTCGGCAGGTAACAGTGGGAGTGTCAGTTGAATAGTGTGGTTTTGAGGCTTTTGTGGAAAGCAGTGAGGGAAGTTTCAGCTCGAAGAGCATTGGGCAGGGCGTTCCAAAGTTTGTGAGCGAAGGGAGGGAAGCCTATACCCCCTGCTTTAGCCCTTTTGATGGGCGGGATGTGCAGTTGGCTAGCGTGGTGCGTTCTTCTGGGACGTGCAGAGGTGTCGCTGCTGATGGTTTCGAATAGGTAGGAGTGGGCAGAAAGGCTAAGGCATTTGTGAGTTAAGGTTAGAGTCTTAAATGCAATTCTTTCCTTAACCGGGAGCCAGTGGGCATCTCGTCTGGCTTGTGTGATGTGATCTCTTTTGGGGATGTTTAGTGCTGCCCTGAGCGTGTTATTGTAGACAGTTTGGAGCCGGTTTAGGTTTTTAACTGAGGGGCCTGCAAGGAGAACATTACTGTAATCTAACTTATTATCAATTGTTGGCCGGGCGATAGAGAGGCAGTTTTGGTTGGAGAGGAAGCGTTTGATAGCGTTTATTAGTTTGGTGGTTTGGGCAGAGGTGGAGGCAATGTCACTGACCTATCTGTTCAAGGGTCTTCACTGAGGAAGAGACAGGGATGGTGGTGTTATCAATGATGAATTTGCCGTACTTTTGGTTCAGTTTGTCCAGTATTTCTTTTGGGCCTAAGAGAATGATCTCTGTTTTGTCTCCATTGAGGCATAGTCCATTGGCCATTCAAGTTTGGATGGTGGAGTATATTTGGAGAAGGGCTGCAGAGTCGTGCCCATACGAGCCAGTAAGGGGAAGGAGAACTTGTGTGTCATCGGCATAGTTGGTGTAAGTTATGCCGAGGGAGTCCAGCTTGTCAAAAAGGGGCTTGATAACAGGTTGTAGAGGGTCGGCACAGTGCATGAGCCCTGGGGAACACCGCAGTGTGTGGTGGTGGGAACAGCGTTGGCCAAATCTGAGAAGACTTTCATGGCTCTACCTTCTAGGAAGGAGGTTATCCATGAGGAGGCCTGTTCAGAAAAGTGGGCTGCATTGGTCAGGCGGGAAGTAAGTATTTTGTGATTGATGAGGTCAAATGCGGCTGATAAGTCCAGTAGCAGTAGGAGGGCTGGATTACCTTTGTCCATCATCTTGGTTATTTGGTTTCTAAGTCCAGGAGAGCAGTTTTGGTGCCATGGTCTTTGCGGAATCCAGATTGTCTTTTGCCTCGGATGGAGTTGGTTTCAAGGAAGTGCTGGATTTGATTGTGGGTGGCTTTATCTTGGATCTTAAGCAGGAATGGGACGGTGGTGATGGGGCGGTAGTTGTTAGGGGAGGAGAGATCAGGGAAGGGCTTTTTCTGAAGGGGGCAGACCCAGGCTTCTTTTAGACTGGATGGGATGATACCTGAGGTAAATGATGCATTAATGAATGCAGTGATGAGGGGGGCCAAGGAGTCAACACTATCATTAATAATGCTGGGTGGACAGATGTCACCTTTGCATGTAGATGGTTTGAGGTGCTGGATGAGAGCTGTGACTTCGGTTACAGAGACGTCTCTAAATGAAATGAGTGGGGGGACTTCTGCGTGGGTGTGGCGGGTGTGGCAGGGGGGGTTAGAGTCGGACTTAGGTAATGTGTTGCATTGTGATTGTATTTTGTCTTGGAGAATAGAGATTTTGTTTAGAAGTGCTGCCTGTATACTTGTGCACCAAACTTCGGCTTTAATGATTTCATCGGGACTGGTGGGCAAGGTGGTGAGATCTTTGAAGTTGGATTTGGAGTTGGCTTTAGAGATTCAGAGGTTGATGGCATTGGATTTGGCAAGGAAGAGAGCTTTTGTATAATGTGTTGAGGTTCTTTTGAATTCTTCATTGGTGGAGTCACATGGGTTGGACTGCCAGTTGGTTAGGGCAGCACATTTGTTTGAGTGGAGGACTAGTAAGTCATCCGTAAACCAAGAGTTGATGTTCATGGATTTTTTCTCTTTTTTAGCTTCAGTCAGGGCTATACCATTAATGGCTCTAGCGAGAGGAAGAGCGTAGATGTCAGCAAGGGTTTTGGGGTCATTAGCATAAGTGGGTTTCAATTCCTTGACATCTAGGAAGGGCTGGAGGTTTTTTGTTGTCAGGTTTTTGAGCTTCTGACCATAGCTGGGGGGGGGGGGCATAGGAGAGTGGATTGGTGGTGGGCTTAGTGGAGATGGAGAATTGGATGCAGTTGTGATCCATCCAGGGGTAAGCCAGGTTGGAGGTTATGGTGAAGGAGCAGTTGTGGTCTGCCACCCAGTCAAGGTTGCGGACTTTAGAATGGGTGGGGTGAGTGACTTTTTGTGTAAAGCCAAGGTCTTTGAGTTCCCTAGCAAGGGCTGAGGCTGCTTTGTCCTTGGGGTCGGTGAGACTGAGATTGAGGTCGCAGAGTAAGATGGCTTTGGTAGAGATTTTTAGAGTTTAAATGGCACATGCTACATGATTGAACAACGATCCGACCAAATTGGGTTCCATTTTCAAAACAATCAAATACCTGACATTACTGTAGGACAACAAATGGTGATGGGAGCTCCTCTCCATTCGTGAAAATCAACCTTCAATCCAGTTTAATGTGGTATTCCACACAGAAAGGAAATACCTTGAAATTTTATACTGATCCCCAATTTGAAAATCCAAGTCCTTTAGTGAAAACTGATGAAAAAACAGCTCAAAACTTGGCTGAAATTCCAAAAATGGACCAACAGCTTTTTCTCCCTATTCAGTTAAATGGGGGGGGGGCTGTTCTTGCCAGAGTGTGCCTGAATATTGGAAAAAGCTTCATCAGCGAAGGTGGTTCAGGAAACTCCCAAAAGATCCGACCATTCCCACATTTAAATTAGTTGATAAGTGGGAAATCGGCCTGTAAACTTCCAATTCCGACCATCTCCTGCCTAGCAGGTGTATGCTAAAAATGTCCATAGGTGATCAAAGCATAGAGCATAATTGTTGGGTCATGCGAGATCTCCCTTCTGCATTATATTTAGGCAGTGACATTCTCAATCGGTTCACAATTAATTTGGACCTCATAAATTACATGGCCTGGTCCCGACTGGGGGCAACCCTATGGGCTTTGATGATTCTGAAAAGGCATTCCGGTGAGCTCAATTGCTACCATATGCAGTTGAAATTCAAATTGGAGAGGAGGTCACCATCCCAGGACGAACCCAACAATTTCCACTTGACCTCAAACTGAAAAGAGGACAGAAACTCCAAAACCCAGACGCTTATGTACACCTTAATTCCCATCTCCAACAGCAGGGGTTGGGGTTGAACCCGACACCATTAGCGGACTAAGAACACAGCACCATTCCAATATTGGAGGATAACAGCGGCCCTAGGAGTATTTCTCTGGGCGCAGACATCTTTATTTGAATGTTGGTTGATGACCAGCATTTTCCACTGACTTAGGGAATGAAATCATAGGACCAATCCCCAATGACTGCTATGACTGTGACAATGACATACTGCCAGAAAGGATCTTCACCCGGCAAGGGGGGAATTTCCTGTTGTACTCTTCCTGCCCTTATGGGGGGGAAGAAGTGACATGTGACATCAGGAAAGATGAGGTGATATTCCACTTCCACAATTACTGCCTCTCCTACCTGAAACCCTCTGTCCAGATCAACACCCTCACCATCTCTCCACACTGCTGGAGGAAGCTGCTGAGATTGCGGTACCCGAGGTCTTCGCAGGCTTCAGACAGATGGTTGAAGAATGGGTCAACCACGCTGATGCCTGTGAGACCGAGGAACAAAAGCAAAAATTGAAACAGCTGTTTTTAGATTTTCAAAATATCTTTGCTGTGGACTCGTACAACTCTGGCCGCACCGAGATACATTCTACCTCAATTCCCACGGACCTTGGAATGACTCCTGTATTCCTGAAGCAATATTGCTTGCCTCTCGCTTTTATGGAGTCCCTTACAGAAATCATAAAATACATAGAGTCCCGTGGGATAATTCGTCCAGCCCACAGTACCTTTAATAATCCAGTACTGGGGATTTTAAAACCAAATGGCCAATGGAGACTTTGCGCAGACCTTAGTGAGCTGAACAAATGGGTTCACATGTCCCGATGGCCTCTTCCCTACATTGCCCAGGGACTGTCCCAGATCCAGGCGTCAATGGTGTACACCACCATTGACCTGACCAATGGATACTGGACAATACCCGTCAGTAGGGAGGACCAGTACGAACTGGCCTTCACCTTCGGGGGCAGCAGTACACATGGACCCAAACTTCCTTTGGATACATAAACTCCTGCAATGAATTCAACATCTTTCTACAGAAGCCCATGCCCGACTTGGGTGAAAGGGGTAACCTGGCCTATGTGGATGATGTCCTGATTAAAAGCTGAACTGTGGAGGAACACATAGCGGAAATCCGCTCTGTTCTGACCCAGTTGAAGGTTGCCGGAGCAAAACTGTCCATCCAGAAGGCACAGTGATATAGGACCCGTGTAAACTTCTTGGGACATGAAATCACACCTTAAGGGTCTCTGTCCCCAGCAAAGAAAGTAGAAGTACTACTGAAACTAAAAGACCCCACAACTCTGCGTGAACTAAGGAGACTTCTTGGACTGACTAATTACAGTAGGAAGTTTATTGAGGATTACGCAGAGGTCACAAAACCCCTGGTCCATTTGTTAAAGGGGGGTCAAGTGGGAGTGGGGTCCAGAACAAGCCGAGGCAGTGAAACAACTCAAAAGAAGCCTCTCACAAGCGCCTTGTCTAGCTTACCCCGTCAAAAACAAGGAGTTCTTCTTGGAGACGGGGATCTTGAAATACATGCATAACAGCAGTATTATTTCAAAAGCATGACAAGGTCAATAGAGTCATCTCCTATGCAAGTAAGACTTTTTCCTCTGTGGGGGAAAAATGCAAAGATTGTGAGAAGGCATTCCTGCCAACGGTGTGAGCATTGAAAAATTAACGCCCGTTCATCCATGGGGAGCACATCATAGTGGAGACTCTGCAACAGCCTTTGCAATACCTCCAAAGTGACAGAATCCAGGCAGGAAATGTTAGTAATTCCAGAATTACTTCCTGGATTCTGTCCATGTAAGGCTTTCCTGTGGAGGTCAGATATGCCCAAAACAAGAAGTGTCCCCTTTCGTAAGGTTTGGCTGACTTGCATGATTGTGCCTGAGAAAACTGTCTCGAGGACGAAAGTCTCAAAACCCAAGACAACATGGAGGCGTACCTGAATTAACCGCACAAGGCCTTTGAAGAAGTCACGTGCAAGGTGATGCTCACAGTTTATGTGGACGGGTGCTCCTACCATGTTGACAACAATGCGGAAAAGGAACTGGTTGCTGTGTTGGGAACGCCTGGGTAGATGATGCACTGGAACCCTCCGCTGGGTACAAGATCGGTCCCAGCAGTAGTCAGGTGGCGAAGTTGATGGCAGTTCACCAGGCCATCCTCACTGCCATGCAACACCGACTCAACAAACTGGTCATATTCACTGATTCAGATTATATCCAAAACGCGTTCGTGGAGCACCTGATCAATTGGAAAACCAGAGGCATGCTGTGTGCAAATAAACCACTCAAGCATGGCAAACTCATGCAAAATATTGATGATCTGGTCACCTCTAATGGGATGATCATCTATTGGAAAAAGATTAAGGGTCATTCTAGAATAGAGGGACCAGACAAAACTGGAAATTACCTGGCTGATCAGTTGGCCAAAACCAGGGCCATCCAGCGGGAACTCCTTGAGATCGAGTCCCTGTTGGGGGAAATCCAGGTCACTGCTGTCACCAGGTCTCAATCACTTGCCCACAATGAACTCTCAACTGCCCAGTGGAGTAAGGAGACCCCAGATGCTGATTTAATCACTGCAAAAAAAGAGGAGCTGATCATTGGGAAATATTACCAACACATTGAGGACCCTGTGAACTTTCCGGAACCCAATTACATTGAGAAAGAGGATCTCCGGGTGTTGATGAAGTTTCCCAAAATGTTCCGAATCCAAGACGGTTTGCTGGTAAGGAGATCCATCTCTGGATGTAACCAGTGGGTGGTACCAACCTCATTCAAAGCCTGATGCTAAGTCACGGCCACAGCCGGTGATCAGGTGTTTCACACTACTTCAGAAATCTTTCAGGAGGTTGCATACTTGCCACACATGGGGCAGGACCTCAACCAATATTTGAAGGGGTGTCTTGTCTGTGCACAATTTTAGCAAGGTCCACTCACACACAGAGCTCCCCTCCAGAAGAGGGGGATGACTCTGCCCTGGTCAGATTTACAAGTAGACTTCATCGGGCCCGTGATTCGCTCCTCTAGTGGGAACAAGTACATGTTAACAGTAACATGCTTATTTACCAAATGGGAGGCATGTCTCCCGGACCCAAATTGCAAGCCAGAAACAGCAACTTCCCTGACGATCAACCACATCTTCTCGCGCTTTGCCCTACCCCACAGGATTGAGTCAGACCAAGGAAGTGACTTCATCAGAAAAGTGATGACAAAGATGTGGGAGATACTTTGGGTAAAGAGAAAACTTCATATTGCATACCACCAATCCTCTAGTGGGGGAGTTAAGAGGTACAATAATACCATTGTGAGCATTCTTAAGAAGTTTGTGGCGGATTCTGGGCCAAGTTGGGACATCCAATTACTGCTTGTCCTGATGGCCATCAGATCTACACCATCTTCTGTGACCAAAGTGTCTCCATTTGAGCTAATGACTGGACTAAAAATGGTGCTACCTCGGCATCTGCTCAATAGAACACAAGAGCAGACCCTGATTAACGCCTCCACAACACATGAATATATTGAGAATCTAAGAATACACCTTCAGCATGGTTTTGCGTATGCTCAGCGGAATCTGGAGAAATCGTCAGAGGGGATAAAAACCCACTAAAACTTAAAAACATCTAAAAAAAGAATATAAAGTAGGAGACAGGGTCTACTTATACAATTTGCAGAGGAACCAGACTAAGGAGAGAAAATTCCTCCCCTCCTGGTGGGGTCCCTTTGAAATTGTAGACAAAATTTCACCTATCGCCTACAAGATCCGCATGCCCAAAGGAGAGCTGTCAGAAGAGAAATGGGCCCACATCAATCAGTTAAAAAGTTGTCACCCCAGACACACTTTGCAGCTGATTGATGAGCCAAATGAAAATCAAACAGAGGAACCATTGGTAGAATGAGGAGAAAGGAAAAGAAAAAGCAGAGGGAAGTATTTGTGTGCATAGGTATATTTATCTAACAGGGGGTATTTTTATTTAGTGTTACTGTAAAAATGAAAAAAGGTGTTTTAAAAGTCAAGTTGTTGACCTGTTCCTGTTGAGTAATTTGTGATGTTATGGTCAAAATGTGAGAAAGAGATCACCGAAAAATTGTAACTGTAATCATTGTTTCACTGTTGTAAATCTTCCAGGAATACTGTCATTGAAAAATCCTAAAACCTGTTTTTATCTATCTTCTATTAGATGATTAACTCCATTACCTCCTAACCTGGTGAGGATCTCCCCGGGGTCCTGGAAAGGAAGGAAGGAAAGAGGGTGCTGCTCCATACCCTCCCACCAGAAAACGGAAGGGAATCTAGAAGTGCCGCTCCCTGAGGATGGAGGATTCCACCAAATGAACCCCACTCTGCCCTGCTCTTCCCTCAACAAAAAGTCACAGCAGAGCAAGGGGGGAATATGTGAGGGTACATTTACCAGCCTTAACAGAAATTCCCTTCCCCGCAAAGTCGCATTTCATCATTTCACCCAGAAACAGCTGTGTTCTGTTCTCTTTGGCACAGGTGGGGCGAGCTTTGAACACTGTCACCCCAAAAAATGGCTGCATTTGTTTTTGCTTCAAATCAAGCACAAGAAAAATGAACTGCATTCAAGACGGTATTACAATTTGTTCCTCCTTTCATTTTAAACACCACAAAGTTTTGCTCCATTAAACACAGCCCTGTTGTGTATTTCATCTGATTGCCATGAAGTAAGGCAATACCTTCCAGAACGTCATTGTTTGCACTGAAAGGGTACATGCAGAGCAAGAATTCTGTTTTCAGTCAGCACGGCTAAGATTTCCTTTTGAAATAGACCAGCACTCGAAATTACAGCAAAGTAAAGAAAAAGCGTGTCTCTCTCTCTCTGCTCCCATGTCAATTTCAAAGGGATTCCTTACAAGATACTTTTGTGTCCATGAACCCATAGTCTAATGTAAAAGCCCTCCAGAAGGTTAATCAGAAAGGAACTGTGTGCAGCAGAAACCGCATTTGTGACTTGACATAAAAAGGAAAAATGAACCCACGTGTAAACCGATGCTTTTACACATCAGGGGAATGCTGTTTGAAAGCGAAATACAATTACAACCTCTGCGCACACAGAAATGGGATTGAATATGTGGGGATGGGGGTTTTGCTATAAAATGTGTATGATATTTTTTCCCAAAAAGACTTGGTTTCTGTTGAAAGAAAGAAAAAAAACATTGAAACCAGACGAACAGGTTTTTGGACCAGGCATTTACTTCAAAGGTGCATTGCCTCCGATGCGGAAAGAATTACCTTCACAAATGAACTAGCCCCCATGGGCATATGAAAGGCCCAAAGTGTGGAGGTTTTCAGCCTCGTCAGACTTTCCAGCATCCCTACAGAAAGGAACAAAGGACCCAAGGGGAACTAGTAATTCACCAAGAGGTGTGATTTCCTTCTACACCCAGTCCCAGCCCCAACTGCATGACTTCAAATGGCATCATGGAAACCCTTTGTTCAGGCTGATCCAGGGGAAGACAATTTGGTTGTGGGGATGGCCAGACCGCCCACACGGTGGCTAATCCAGTCCATTGAATTTAAAAGAACTGTTGAACATTAAGACAGTTGTTTCAGCACCCTAAATAAGCAATAATTTGATATTATGCCAGTATTTTATGTTATTTTTAAACAAGCAAAATGAGACCCAATACAGGTTTCTAGCACCTGGGGAACTGGAATGGCATAAAAACGCATTTCTGGGTGAAGTATAAATGATGCAGACATAAAACTTGGTGAACATATGCGGAATAGTAGTGGGCATGTATGTAGTTAATGACTTTTAAAAATGATGCTTCTCCTTATAATGGCAAAATTGTGCCAAAAAGCGATGCTATTTCACACAGAGTCGGAGATCAGACTATCCAATTCCCTGTGAAATATGGAATCGGCATATCTGTTTTTATGATGGTGACTAGTGTAAATCTGATGTTTTGATCCATAACTCATTTTGTCAAGAAATAGGCTTTGTGAGACAAAGGAAGTCATAAATGCTCACACATAAAATGATGTCATTTCCCCTGAACCAATCAGCTCAGGGGGAGGAGGGAACACCAGTAGCCTGACCTATTTTAGGATAGGAGTAACTCCAGAGTACTTCCCCCCAGATTGTAAAATTCTATGATGTCACTCTGGCTATATAAACGGGAGTCAGAGAAACACATGAAATTCAAAAAACTCAAAAACCAGATCCCGAGGCAGCTGATTTCATCCAGGCAGAACCACCTATCCAGATCCAGGCATCCCCAATAATCCAGGGAGAAAGGAGGAAAGGCAGCTGATCCCATCCAGGAGAGCCCAGCTGTCCATAGTGACCAGACCTTGCCTAGCTCTCCCACATCCCATCCAGGGAAGCCCAGCTGTCTCAGTCACCAGATCTCTTGACCCTTCTGTCCCTGTGACCAGATCCTTGGCCCGCAGTCCAGAGACCTTGCTGGCTGTCCAAATTACCAAACTCAAGCGTATCTTGTAAGTATCACATCACCAAGTACCCAAAAACTGCATATCCCGCTCTTTTACCCTTGCATCCTATTCAAGTCCTACTAAAATCCCATCCAAAATCCCAAATTGCCAATAACATTTGTTCACCTTTCCTTAGAAGAATCTCTGTTCGTCCATATCTGTTAGTGTATTCCTTTTATAATTCTTTCTGTTATCTGTGTAAATCCCTAGTACCATTTTGAAATTAATTAATTAATTCCCCTATAAAGAGATTCACGGTGAGCTGGTTGCAATTCAAAATCAACCACCTCACGTCAATTGCCTTTCTTTAATAATTATAGTCCTTAAAATATAGTATCAGTAGAACCAGTCATTGTGCAACAAAAATTGAATTCGCCTGTGTATGTTGCTTTTTTTAAAATAAAATCTGACTTGCATTTCCCATAGTAAAACCCACACCATCACCCTATTAAGAGTAATCCTTTCCCCTCAGAATCCTACCTCCTATGTGCCTTTGTTTCTCATCCCAAAAACCAATTTCCGATTTTGACATCTAAGCCCCTTATTCTTAGCTGCTTGTCATTTTGAAGCCTGTGAAAAATAAGAGTTGCAATTCTGCCATGTGTGTTTTCTTCTGCATTGTTTTCCACCCCAAAATCGATTTCCTTACCTGTGTCACGTTGCTTTGGTGCCTTGCTCAGTAGCCTGTAAACTTCCTTGTCTCCTAAGTGCAGCCACACAAATTTCTGTCCTACCTATCCTACCGCAATTGTAAACTGAGATACAAGTAACAAGTAAAATCTGAGTATGCCATTTTGCTCCTTTTGAAGGTTTTCATCTTTTTTTCTGGCCTCCCATCTTGGGGTGGTGGGCTGAATTTTAAATCTGATGTTTCCCTCTTCTTTCTGACTCCTTGCAGCTGCTTTCCATTCATAAAGAATTTAGTCAGCAGGTGTTTGGGGGAAATGTTGCAGGGGGAGTGCCTAACCTGTGTGCTATCTGTTATTTTGAAGAAAAGTTATTGTCTTTCCGTTTCTATTAAAGGTGTATGTATCTTATGTTAGGAGTGTGAAGTATCTGTATTGTGGGATTTTTGCATGTATACTGCCACACTGTGGTGGCTGCTGCGCTAATTTTTCTTTGCTTGATTTTCTTTGAATTCTAAAAATTAATAAATATTTCATTGTACACACTGGCCTGGTTCATAGTTCATTGCGACACGGGGTATTTGTTAAGGGGGGTGTGAGACGGGTTGGGTGCCTTCTCAAAGTAGAATCCAAGAATCAATAAAGATAAAAAGCGTTTTTATTGTGCGCTACATTCATTGTCAGTGGAAAGAGTCTCTGGGTGGAGTGTGCTGTGTTCTAAAACCGTTACAGCATGCCACCACCCACAGCCAACTCCTGGATAAGGGCATGCTCGACATACCGACTTCCGGGGTGCCTCCCTTTCCATGTGCCAGCTAACCTCACAGCTATGGATAGGTGGCCAGCACACCTGTAAACATGCTTCTTCAAGGGGACCAATGCTCCATGGTGAAGCCAAAGGCTTAACTGTGGGGCTTGGCAACTTTTAGAGGGCCCACTCCTCCAATGATTAGCATCGTTTTGAAAATAAATTGCATCTGGACTTGGGTGAAAGAGACCTCTAATGGGCCTGAGAAAGGCTTAGTAGCTATTCAGCCATGTGGGCTGAGGGGGAGGCTGTGGGGTCGACAGTGTAATGAGGTTAATGGCCCCACTCACTGCCTGCTTTCAAAACTTCTACCCAGCCCTCCAAAATGTTGAGGCTGTCTTCACGCCTGGTCGGGTCTGATCATCGGGGTCCCTGTTAATAAGCTTTCAGATGTTAGCTGTGTGAATCGTCGCTAGGGTTTGAACCATGCATCCAGAGTCCTTTTGGACCCCAGCTGAGTATGCCCAAAAACATTCCTTTGGGAAATGGGAATGGGGCCCAACGCGAGTAAATATGCACCGCCCACAAGGTCTGTGAAACAGGTCCCTCCCCTTCCATGTGACGTGAAATTGCGGCCTACTTGCGCCCCTGCCGGCCGCCATCGTAGCAATGCTTAAAGGATGTTTTACAGATGTGTCAGTGGGGCCTTGCAAGGCAGTCCCTCTACCTGCTTGAAATGCAAAGTGTAGGGGTGGGGGCGGGGGGAGCAAATAGAAGGAGAGGTCTTCTATCCGAGCTCAGAAGTCTCACAGGGAAGAGTGGGACCCGCTGATCCCGTGCCCAGGCAGCTGCCCACTTCCCTCCCCTCCCCGCACTCCCAAGGAAAGGCTCAGCACCCATTAATTCTTTGGCCACTCTTCTGGGACTGCAGGCAGTGCTCAATTGTGAAAAGATCATCCTTGCTAAAATAAGTGATGTAACTGCCACCATAACGTGTTATTAAAAGTACAGCAACACTGCTTCACAAGTGCCAGTAGTGTCCCACCACTGAGCATATGACTGCCGCGACCACAGGCACAAAGATACAACAGTGTGTCCCCGCAGGAATTACGTACAAGGTATACTAGTCCAACCAATTGACTGTAACCTACCTCACTATGAGGGTAAAACCCTCCGCTCACTTCCCTAAATCGGTATGTGATCCCTTTACGGATCCCGACCACGGGCACAGCAGCTTTCCTGCTGAGATTATCAGCTGCCAGCAGCACTGCTTTGGCTTCCATGCGCACACAATCACGACAACATGTGGGCAAATCTCGTTTTCAAGCTGCGCACAACAGAATAGAAAAAGCCAAACCTTTTAGTTTTGTCAATGTGTATCTAGGTTCTCCTCCAGAGCGCTTCCCTCTTTCCCTGACTTTTTTTTTCTACCGCCCACTTTCTTTCTCAGCCAATATCCCTCCGGTGCCCCCATGCCTCGTGCTCTCCTCCCTCTCCCCTCCGTCCTTCTATTCGTCGTTTCCCTCCCACTCATAACTTTTGCCGCCACCCTTCTGAGATGTACCCTCCACCCCTCCGTCCTTCCCACTTGCCTGAGTTCTGCCCCTCTGCCTTTCTCTCCCCTCCCTCTGTCCCCACCCTCTCCCCTCTCCAGGCCCGGAGCCCTGCCGGCATTTAGTCCTGTCCTGCCTCCAAGAGCCCCGGACCCCAGTCTCTGCTCTCCCTGTGCCCTGCTCGTGCTGTACCTCAGCCCCATGTCAGAGCTGGTGACAGCTTGAGAATGTTCCAGAGAGACTCGCTGCTCGCGCTGCTGCAGCTCTGCCTGCTATGCCACGGGACCTTGGCTCAGCAGAGGCCCGGGGGCGGCCAGCGGCCGGGGGGGCAACGACCCGTGGGGCCTGAGAGCGGGACCGGGGGAGACACCACCATTGTCGCCCCCAACAAGGGGTCGGCCTTCCAAGGTAAGAGGGTCCTCTCACTGCCCCAGAGGATGGGGCATTCGGAGCAGACCCACAGGTATAGGCGCCCACAGGAGGGGGTGTAGCCCCTCTGATTATACCCCCCCCCCCCACCCTCAGTAGTATATTGCGCTCAAAGGGGGTACGGGTTGCAGTAGTGCAGGGTTATTCACGTGTATAGTTTAAGAAACCCAGGGAATAGAGGTGCGATAAGAAGTGCTCCTCTTCGCCCTCCTCACCTCCAGGCGCTATGGTACCCTAGGCCTTGGGTCTTTCCGGAGGGCGGGGAAATCGCCTCCAACGGCGGGTTGGACACAGGGTTCTCCTGCCAGGGGGACCCCCTCATCGCCGAGCTTCTGCTGCACGCCCCAGAGAGAGCGGGCCCACCTATGCATCCCCACAGAGCCCCCAACATGCCCGGCGTGATATCTCCCCCTGGCTGTAGTCGCGCCTCCTGTCCCGCCTGGGTCACGAGTCGCGACACACTCGCCTGAGGTATTATGTACCTGAGCGCTCAGAGGAGCGAGCCCCGGCGGACTGCTTGATTTTCAAGGTGGGGCTTCACACGCCCCCACCCCCAAAAAAGGGACGCATTGGACACCCAACAGGACTCAAACACGTGCAGTAGTGCAGGAGAACCCCTTCCCGGGCGGGGTGCTGTGCTGTTAATGAAGAGAAGCAACCCCTTCTCTTTAACTGAACCGTAGCCCACGCACTTACTAGCAGGGCTGCTCTTCATTTAGTGGTACACACCTTAGACATTGCTGTGGGCGGGGAGGGCTGTTGTACTTTTTCAGGGCATAGTGCCACCCGCATGTGTTCGCAGGAAGACTGCAGCCACTTTGCAGAAGTGTCGCCGTGCTTTTCATGTGACTATGCAGGCAGTTCTCAGTGCGGGGACAGGGTGGCAGGGCTGTCGGCGCAGAGGCGTCTTAGCGGCAGCGCCGGTGTGTTGACGGGACTCTGCTGAGGTTCCTCGCAAGGGATGCTTTGCCGTTCACGGAACGGCACTGACCCTTCCCAGACGGAGCCGGGCGGGTGCTCCTCATTTAGACTTGGCGGGCGCTTCTCAGCAAGGCTGCTGTACTATTAATTGGACAATAATGGCCCTTAGGATCGGGCCACTGTGCATTTAAGCGGACAGCGGAGCCCGCGCTCGCCAGCAGGGACGCGCCTATACTTCTATTAGGACTAGGCGGACGCCTGGACACTTGCACGCCTGCTGCACGGTTATAGGGGAAGTGCCGGCTCTATTTGGAGGGGTGACTGTGGGTTTAAGGGCAGCGCGGGCGCCTATAGGCCGCAGGTTGCAATTGAGTGTGCACTGTTCGGCCGGACTGAGTACCTATACCATAATACCAGACCCGGTACAGTACTGGCAGCCTTGACCAGTCCCGAGCAGGATGTCTCATCTTTTAGGGGTAGTGTTGGCATTACTTTGCACGCCTGACGTGCCAGGGGCAGCCTCTCTCACACTGGGGCCGTTCGGCTACCAATGGCCGGGCCTCTGTTTCCGGGGCAGCCGGGGGGCCAGGGATGGACACTGGAGGGCCGGCCCAGGCCCAGGGACGGAGCTGTGGCTCCAACAGAAGGAGCCTGGGCTGGAGATGTGGGGGGCTTCCCGTTCCACCGGCAGAGGTTGTAGCAGAAGGCTTGCGCCCATCCCTCGCTCGCGCCAGTTACCGGCCCTGTCGGAGCGGAGCCTGTAGGGAGCGCTGTTCCCCTGCACACCCTCCCTCGGCTGCTCTCGAGCGCTCTGCCCGCGCGGCTCTGATGCTGTTTCATTCACACCTTCTTTCTTTAATGATTCAAGAGCCGGCAGATTACGGGGATGCAGAATATTGGGGAGCAGGGCGGTGCCCGCTGCCCTGGCCATCCCCTCAGGAGGCAAGAGGTGAAGAGACCACTCCATTGTTCACTCACCAGTGGCACCTCACTTACCTTCACGCAAACATTTCCATCCGCGCACCTCTGGCATGTTGCACGTCGACGTGTTACACCTCTGGCATGTCCCATGCATGACATACCTCCGTCGTGTCACAGGCTAGCATGTCAGCATGTTGGATGGATACTGGCATGCTACCCACCTAGAATGTCACATACCTCACTTGGCATGTTGCACCTTTGACATGTCACATGCCAGCATGTTACGCATCTGGCATGTCGCATTCCGCCATGTTGCACCTCTGAACATGTCGGCATGTTGCATGTCATGTAGACATGCATTTTACGCCCTGGGCATGTACCATGCTTGCATGTTACACCTGCGGCTGCACCTCCAGCATGCCATTAGCCACATGCCAGTAGACCCCTTTCACTATGTGTGTGTGTGCAGTGTGTGCAGCACTTATCCCATGTTTAGATTGTTCACTATATAGCACCAGGACAGCACACTATGAGTGCAGTGCTGCTGCATGTCTTATGTGTGCAGTGATGCACTGTAAGTCATAGTTCAGTACTGTGTCATACATGTGCACTTCCATGCTATATGTCATGTATGTGCAGCGTCATGCCATTCCTTATGTTATATGTGTCACGGCAGGTGGTGCAGCTGCCGCGCTGTACTCTGTGCTGTGAGGATGCCGTGGGGTGTAGCATGCCGACACTGCACAGCCGTGTATCCATTGGGTGCAGTGCTGCTCGCCTCTGTGTTGTGTGGATGATGTGCGGCGTTGTATTTCGTTTAGATAGTGCTGTCCTGTATGTCGAAAAGACACAACACTTTGCTGCATATCGGATAGAGTGCTGTACGGCATGTCGTATTGCCGTGCGCAATAACGTGGCAGTGGTGTGCGTATATAGGATTCAGGGTGCTACCTATAGATTCGAAATATGCAGTGCTGTTTCTTGACATAAAGAAACGGGGATGTATGTCCTCCTTATAGAAGCGATGCAGTGCTCTCTCTCCCTCTCTCTCTCTCTCTCTCTCTCTCTCCGTCTCTGCTCCTCTCTCACCCTGTCTCTTTCTTTCCCTCTCTCTCTTTCTCTCTCTTTCCCCGCTGTCTCTCTCCCGCTCTCTCTATCCCTCTCTCCCCCTCTCTCACGCTGTCTCTGTCTTTCCCTCTCTCCCGCTCTCTCTTTCACTATCTCTGCTCTTTCTCTGTGTCTTTCTCTCTCTCTCCCGCTCTCTCTCTCTCCCCTCTCTCTCTTCCCCCTCTCTCTCTGTCTCTCTCTCTTCCTCTCTGTCTCTCTCTCTCTCTTCCCCCTCTCTCCCTGTCTCTCTCCCTCTCTCTCCCCCCTCTTCCCCTCTCTCTTCCCCCTCTCTCTTTCTCTCTTTCTCTCCCTCTCTCTCTCTTTCTCACCGTCTCTCTGTCTCTCTCCCTCGCTCTGCCTTTCTCCCCCTCTCTCTGTCTCTCTTCCCCCTCTCTCTCTCTTTATGCCTCTCTTTCCCCCTCTCTCTCGCTTTCTTTCCCTCTCCCCTCTCTCTCTCCCTCCCCCTCTCCCTCTCCCTCTCCGTCTCTTTCTCTCCCTCTCTCTCTCTCTTTGTCTCTCTCCCTCTCCAGCTCTCTGTCTCTCTCCCGCTCTCTCTCTTTCTCTCTGTCTTTCTCTCCCCTCTCTCTCTCCCCCCTCTCTCTCTCTGTCTCTCTCTCTTCCTCTCTCTCTCTCTCTCTCTCTCTCTCTCTATCTCTCTCTTCCCCCTCTCTCCCTGTCTCTCTCCCTCTCCCTCCCCCTCTCCCCCTCTCCCTCTTCCCCCTCTCTCTCTCTTTCTCTCCCTCTCTCTCTCTTTCTCACCGTCTCTCTGTCTCTCTCCCTCGCTCTGCCTTTCTCCCCCTCTCTCTGTCTCTCTTCCCCCCTCTCTCTCTTTATGCCTCTCTTTCCCCCTCTCTCTCGATTTCTTTCCCTCTCCCCTCTCTCTCTCTCCCCCCTCTCTCTCCCTCTCCGTCTCTTTCTCTCCCTCTCTCTCTCTCTTTGTCTCTCTCCCTCTCCAGCTCTCTGTCTCTCTCCCGCTCTCTCTCTTTCTCTCTGTCTTTCTCTCCCCTCTCTCTCTCCCCCCTCTCTCTCTCTGTCTCTCTCTCTTCCTCTCTCTCTCTCTATCTCTCTCTTCCCCCTCTCTCCCTGTCTCTCTCCCTCTCCCTCCCCCTTCTCCCCCTCTCTCTCTTCCCCCTCTCTCTCTTTCTCTCCCTCTCTCTCTCTTTCTCACCGTCTCTCTGTCTCTCTCCCTCGCTCTGCCTTTCTCCCCCTCTCTCTGTCTCTCTTCCCCCCTCTCTCTCTTTATGCCTCTCTTTCCCCCTCTCTCTCGATTTCTTTCCCTCTCCCCTCTCTCTCACTCCCCCCTCTCTCTCCCTCTCCGTCTCTTTCTCTCCCTCTCTCTCTCTTTGTCTCTCTCCCTCTCCAGCTCTCTGTCTCTCTCCCGCTCTCTTTCTTTCTCTCCCTTTCTCTCTCCCCTCTCCTCCTCTCTCTCCCCACACACCGTGTGGTGCAGTATCCGGTATGCTTGCTAGTAACATGCTATCGCTCGTGCAGCCACTGTGGTGCGTGGCAGTGGTACATGCAGGGCGATGTGGCACGTGAGATGAATGGAGCGCCGTAATGCATGCTGCACAGCTGCAGTGCTGTTTCTCGCATATATCTGTTGTGCAAGGCTGTATGGCCCACAGAGGCAGTGATGGGATGCATGTTGTACCACCACAGGTGTGAGCTGCGCGTTGCAACATGTTGTATATCCGCGGAGTTGTGCTGCGTGTTGTGTAATTGCTACAGCATCGGGCGGCGAACGCTCTCCCGGGACTGAGGGATTGTACCGAGTAGCTGCAGCATGTTGTTGATGCAGGTGCACAGCGCAGAGATAGGGCAGCGTGGCAAGCTTTGTGTTGCATGCCCACAGCTGCATACGGTGTGCTCGGCCAGTGCTCAGTTGCATTCTGCGAGCAGCATCGTGCGTGCTGTAGAGTTCTAAGGTAGTGCGGTATGGTGTGTGTCATGGTTGAGTTATGCCCTCTTTTGAGGCGTGTTCTTGTACATGTTATCACCTGTTTGTGCTGTTTAGAAATGATGTGGCATTTGTAAACACACAATCAGCGCACAGTGATCCTCGAGCTCTGTCACAGGAGGAGTTGCTGTCCTTTCTTATTCTCCCAGCACAGCTCCCAGCATGGGGGAGATTCTAGGGACCCAGGGGTAGTTTCATTCACTGGGAGAATCTCAAGACCGTACACAGAATCACCTCATTTCACCTCTTCTCCTTCCCTCCCTTCGTTCCTCCCTCCTTCCCTCCCTACCTTCCTTCCTTCCTTCCTTTTCCTCCCTCCTTCTCCCTCCCTCCCTCCCTCCCTCCCTCCCTCCCTCCCTCCCTCCCTCCCTCCCTCCCTCCCTCCCTCCCTCCCTCCCTTCCTTCCTTCCTTCCTTCCTTCCTTCCTTCCTTCCTTCCTTCCTTCCTTCCTTCCTTCCTTCCTTCCTTCCTTCCTTCCTTCCTTCCTTCCTTCCTTCCTTCCTTCCTTCCTTCCTTCCTTCCTTCCTTCCTTCCTTCCTTCCTTCCTTCCTTCCTTCCTTCCTTCCTTCCTTCCTTCCTTCCTTCCTTCCTTCCTTCCTTCCTTCCTTCCTTCCTTCCTTCCTTCCTTCCTTCCTTCCTTCCTTCCTTCCTTCCTTCCCTCCTTCCTTCCTTCCCCAGTCTTAAATCCAGTGCAGCCATAGGTCCTAGTACTTCCTTGGATTCCCAGTCTCTGCACCCCCCCCCTCTTTTACCTAAAATCCCAGTGTGCCCTGGGCCTCCAGTTCTAGCTAAGCTCATAGTAATGACTCCAAAGTTGTGTTTGTGCACCCAGTTCCCCACCCATGTGGCTGAAGTCTGGACCTGCCGAAATTGCCTCGAGACACAGGTTGAGACCAGATTAGGTAATACTTGCACAGTCCTTTTTTTGGATGCCACGGCTACCTACTTGGTATTGGTGAGGGTTCTTGGGTGTGGGCTCCTTGAAGCCCCTGTTGCTTGGAAGAGCTTCACTTTTCACGAGCCCCCATAAGAGCCCAAGGCCTGTGTTGGTCTAAAGGGCGGGAAATCATAACTCCACACTGAATTTTGCAGAGATCAAGGACGGCTTCATTTCGAGTTATGCCAGCTGGTTGTAATTTACAATAGTGATGTTGACGTTGCCCTGTGATGTTTGTATTTCGTTGTTCCATTTTTATGTATTGTCCACCATTGATGTGCTCTAGCAGATACCCAAGACTTTCTAAATTGACTACCAACTTCCCCAATTAAGGCCCAAAATCTCCGCGAAATTGGTTTCACCGTTGTCGAACTCCAGACCTCAACGGCCGGATCCATGTCGGGTTTTCAGTATGTGGATGTCCCTCATTAATATTCATCAGATACATTTGCATGCAGTGATTCTAAATGTATGCACATTTTTCTCATACATTTATTTATTTATTTATTTTTGTCATTTGTAGAGCACACAAAACCCGGGGCAACTAGGCGCTGTTTACAGAAATCGCAATTGAGTTAAGCTTGAGCACAGTTGATGTTAGCACAGTTACAGTAGCAAATTCATGAACACAAGGCAACAAGGCACTGGTTACAGGGGCGTGGTTGATTGAATTAATTTTAAATAGGAGCAATGTTAGTACAGACACATTATTCATTACTTAAAATACGTTACCTAGGTTCACTGCATTGGCTGGGCTGAAAAGAGGCTAGCAGGAGGTTATGCGCAATTAGAGGAAAGCCCTGTTTTGAATCTTTTACGGAAGGACCAGAGTGAGGTTTCAGCTCTTAGGTGAGATGGTACGGCATTCCAATATTTGGCTGCCACCAGCGAGAAACTGCAGCCTCCTGATTTTTGGAGTTTGAATCTAGGTATAGATAGACAATGGGAGTGGGAGGCTCTTGTAGGTATGTTGGATTGAGATTTCATGATTTTATTGGATAGGTATTTTGGGCCAGTGTGGGCCACACATTTGTGTGTGAGAGTTTTGAATTGAATTCGATCCCTGATGGGGAGCCAGTGGGCATTCTTTCTAGCCGCGGAAAAAGGATCTCTTTTTAGGATGTGCAGTGTTGCTCTAAGGGCATTGTTTTGAATAACTCATAATTTTTTTACATTGCCTATGGCGGTTCCAGCGAATAGTGAATTGCAATAGTCTAATCTAGAGACAATGAGGGCCCTGGCTACGGTGAGGCAGCTGTTAGTGGTGATGGCAAAGGTGATGGCAAAGGATTTTGTGATCCACCATGTCGAAGGCTGCCTAGAGATCAAGCAACAGAAGGAGGGCTAATTTACCAAGGCCTTTAGTTTCGTCCATCTGTATTTTGAGGTCAAGGAGAGCAGATTCTGTTCTGTGACACGGACGGAAGCCGGATTGGCGCAATCTTAGAAGTTTGTAGGTTTCGAGATAGTTTTGGATTTGTAAGTGCGCTGCTCTGTCTAGGATTTTGAGGAGAAAAGGGACAGTAGTCATAGGGCGATAGTTGGTAGGTATGCATGGGTCAAGTGTTGGTTTCTTAAGGAGCAGGAGGACCCAAGCATCTTTTAGGTTGGTGGGTACCTTACCAGTGGTAAATGATATGTTGAACAATGAGGGATCAATTAATGAGGGATATCCTGAAAACCCGTCAGGATCCAGACCCTCGAGGCCTGGAGTTGAACACGATTCTTAAAAAATTGGGAACTCTCTAAAACAACAATTGAACGTGATTTACAACTCACCCAGATTAATAATGTGATGCATACTTTCTATAAATCAAATAGTGACCCAGCTCTCACAAGGTCACAGCGGGTTTTCTGCTGCAGTGTGTTGAATCATGTTTACAAAGGACACAAATCTCCAGGTTACCAAAGATCAGGGCTGCCATAATCGCCATAACCAATTATCAAGACTCAGGAACCATAGCAGTGGGAAAACGAAGGTAAAGCCGCAGTCTTACCAGGTGTGTGGGGTGGTCGGAGGCAGCAGCCGATGGGCAAGCTGGTCCTCTTCGGGAACAAGGCAGAGTAACTGGAACTAGAAGCCTCCTTGTACAGTGACAAGTTGGTGATTCTTGCTCCCAGAATGCTCTTGGGTGTTGGAAAATCCCAGACCTAACCTCAAAGACCTGTCTGGTGACCTGGAGATATGT
This sequence comes from Ambystoma mexicanum, assembly GCF_040938575.1. Lineage (NCBI taxonomy): Eukaryota > Metazoa > Chordata > Amphibia > Caudata > Ambystomatidae > Ambystoma > Ambystoma mexicanum. The sequence goes on along the minus strand of NC_090931.1, from coordinate 909,070,100 downwards.
GGTCAGAACCACGGTATGATTAGAAGTTCATCGTCATTATTACGTTGAATGTCTGTAGCGCTGGTTGTCTTGTTCTCTATTGTTATGTCTTGTCATACTCGTCTCTTGCCATTGTCAGATCTCCTGCTATGAGCCTGATTGCGTGACCATGTGTTTTCTCTTGCAGACTGCCCCGTGGACCTGTTCTTTGTTCTGGATACCTCTGAGAGTGTCGCCCTGAGAGTAAAACCTTTTGGCAACCTTGTCGGACAAGTGAAACATTTCACAAAGAGCTTCATTGATCAGTTAACATCCAGGTAAAGGTCACTTTAACCTTACCTGCTGCACTATTCCCAACACCAGAACAAGCAATACATGGCCTTCAGGAAGTCCAACCTCCATTAACGCCAGCCCTAGCCTTCCGCCAAGCTTGGAAGTGTCAGGAAGTAGGGCAAGCCATGTAACATTGTAGCTTCAGCTGGAGTGGTGCGAGTAAATGAGTGTCCATGCTTATATAGTATGCATAACCGAGGGCATAGTCTCTAGGTGTAGGTAAGGTATCCCTTGTTTGCAGAATGTTACTTTTTTCAGAATGCTTCTCTTGGATGTATTTTGTGTTAGTATTTATTGAAGAATGGGGTGTAATTTTGACCAGAAAGGACATACAATGGAAAGAGTACAAGAGACATAGGCAGTCCCAAGAGGGGGGTCCCTTCGCAAAATATTGAGGGCATATGGGAATCAGTAGCCCATTATTGAAGAGGATTGGTAATGTGATACAGAAACCTAGTTACATTAATACCATAAATCCAACGAAACTGTGGAGTTGTAAACTAGAGCTCTATGATCATTAATATAAATAGTCATACTAACTAAATGATTTGTTTCAGAAAATGTCCATGCCCACATTACATTTCATGCACACTTTTATTTTTTACATGCATTTAGGCTCATAGTTACATAATGTAACATTTGCCTTTTCTGTATTTATTCACTTTTTACACAATGTACCATAAAATTCAGAATTAGGTTCATTCCCTGACTGTAATTAGGCCTGACATGCACATGTTTCTGTCGTTTGATTGATATTATTGTGTGGACATTCATCAGGGGTATCATCTCTTTCATCTTCTTTCTCAACTTGGCGCTCAGCTCTTTATTGCAATTAGGATTTAGATCTTGTAATATACTTTATTTCCTCATGGACCTCTATTCTGTAAGAACATCAAAGCTCTGTGTCATCTTAACTTAATGATGTAGCAATTGATGTAATATGTACAAGATGTAGGACATATCTTTAAATGTCTCAAATCGTTATTGAGTTCTCTTTATTATCTGGGCTGGAGGAGTTCTTATGGAGAACATACTTGTCTTGAAAACAAGTATATGCAGAACAGTTCAGGGTTCATATCCGGTTCCACTCTTAGAGGCTGGAATCCAGCAGACAGGGCGATATGAAAAAAGCAACATAATAGATCTCTATAAGCTGCATAAACTTCATTTTCTTCATACTACAAGATTAAAACAAGTAGAATAGTTACTACCTACTATCTCGTGTTGGCTTTACTGTATCATTACAAGTACATTATGTTTGGCTTAGACTACACTGAATTGTTGTTCTATATTCCTTGATGTTATACATGGTTTTCCATATTCGTTCTTCTAGTTCATGGACTCAATTATTTATGATGTACTGTAACTTTTTAACGTATTATCTGTAAATAGATAAAATGGCACAGTATAGTGTATGTAATGGCAAACTTGATCGTTTGTGCAATGCTACTTTCTCTATTTCAAAGTGGTTATCTCTGCATGCTTACAATTGTATAGCGTGTGAAATTGGTCATTTTTAATTAGTTTTCCCCAGTTTTCTGAATTGATTTTCAATAATTAGTCCATGACTGTGACAAATCAACTTCCTGTGCACCTGTGGTCCAGTAATGAATATCGGTTTCTAAACCATCAATTAGCACCACACCTCTAGCACACCAGAAGAGATCGGAACAGATTGGAAACACAAGTAAATTATGAACCTCCTTGTCCAATTTTGGTAACGTGGACAGAACGGTAGGCTTATCTTTGCACGAACATTGGTTGTTGGTTAGTTGCAACACAGCGAATATACAATTATTACCCAATGATAAAAGGGACTGTCCAGTCAAGGTTGTATAAAAATATCTACCGTATTATTATTACAACTGACAGTTCTAGCACACTACACAATAAAACCCATCCTGTAAAGAAGTACAGAGGACCTACAGTTTCAAGAAGGAAATGGGATGCACTCTGGATACTGACAGTAGGGTAGTCAGAAAAGTAATCAATCGTAATGTTCAATGATGCTTGGTCTCAGAACAAAGGGAGCAAGGGGTCGTACAATGTCTCTAGGGGCCTTGGGAGAAGGACCAGGGGGACAGAACCACACTGTAACTTGTGCTCATAGAAGTTCGTGGTGCTAGACAGGGTCGAGTCGGTTCCAGGGTGCTTTGCAGCACCTACGACAGAGTTCCACATGGGAGACAGCTGTGGGTATCAGGTGGAAGGCAGTTCGGCGAGCAATCAGGAATCATTGTCTCAGTGCTGGTCGACGAGCCTGAACCACTGGTTGAGGTGTCTCGGACTACGTTAGCGACTGCGATGTGACAACAGTCAGTGGTGCAGTTGGTTGCAGTTCAGGGGCTCGACTGTCTACAAAATGTCCTTTCAGGTGGATGCTGGTTGATGCTTGTTGATGCACTCCTCCTAGCTTCTTCACTGGGCTTGTGTCGTCCTTTCAGGTGGACGGCCCAAAGCTGAGGAGAGTGTTACTGGCAACAGCCTTGTCCTTCTTCCACTTCAGACCCTCTCTGGCACTTCCCACTTCGGAAGCTTGCTTGCAGAGTCTAGCAGTGCATGCTGTGTGCTGGCTGGGTACCGGTTCTGGCGCTGCTAGAGGGTCCTCTGGATTCAGTATCTATCTCTGTTCCCTGGGAGGAATATTGCGTCTCTCTTGGAAATCCTGGCCTTCCTTCACTGGCAGAAGCTGTGCGGCAGACTGTACCTTCAGCCATGGTCCAAATGAGTCTCTCTTGTTATTCCTTGTGAAGTCCTGAGATGATCTGCCAAAAGAGGGGCTCAACCCTCTTTTGAAGCCTAAAGGGCCCCATTGATTGGTGCACCAATTGAACCAATCCTGGGTCCCCAAGAACAATTTTCTGTTATGCGTGAAGTCAAAACTAGAGTGCTTGGCAACAGGAAAGATAAAAGGGGTGAAAACATGTACTACTAAGTCCCACCCATCTTCCTGTCTGTTGTGGATCAAAGGGTGTCTCTTTTTAATTGAGCTCTCTGTGGTTCCTGATCAAAGCGCAGGTTTCCCTTGAAGTTGTGGCAAGAACAGACTTTATGTCTTCATCAAATCACATACTCCTACCCTCTGAATGGGGTCTCCCTGTGGAGGTTGCCTACTGTAATTACATGTATCAGACATGACAGCTCACCGTCTTTGATCCTTTAGGGCGGGAGCTGGCTTCAGGTTGACACAGATGCATCTCAAAGGGGTGTTGGTGTTCCTGCCCTTTGTTAGTTCTGTGACCACGCCTCTCACAGGCCTGCCTCAATTAATCCTCTGAGGTAAGCAGCAGTGCACATGAGCTGTCACCAACAGAACTGACAATGAACAGGGCGGATCCATGGAGCCGTTGTTATTTTATTAGGTTGGCCATCGCCGGAGGAAGGGTTGGCCCTCCCCTGGAGCTCCTTTCATGTACTCCAGACTGTAACATTCCAACTAAATGGGTAAATGGGACAGGGGTGCATCTTGTAGGTTGTGCCCACCCAGAATACACAGGTCTATGTTTTTTATCGTGCAGTGAGCATAGGAAAATGTGTGCTGATTCCCCCGACAAATTTTCTGAGGTGGATTTACCATCATTGCATTTTCTGTTAAATATCAAAAAAGCCCAGGCGAGTGCAAACCCGTCGGCGGATGGTCGAATTCCTCACATCAACATTCTGAAAACCTTATAGTTCCATGTTATCTAAATAACCTGCCGAATGCTCAAATATGAGATTGTCTAGCTATATTTGGGGTATTATGGTCTAAATCCTTGCTCTATCACCTTTTGTGTTGCTTAATAATTTTATTAAGCCCCACTATATAGCAGTGTGTACTAAAATCATCATGTGTGCCATGCCCAGTCAGAAGCGTCCTTCCTAAGTGGAAGAAATTCCGTAAACCAAGTTATTTGAACCGTGCTCATCCTCATAAGAGAGGGGCTCCCACACTCTTGTATGTGTTGTCAGATATGCTGTTGACCACACACATAGGTCACATCTGAAAGAAGTTGTGAATGTAACAGTCTCACCCCGCATTGTTTTAATTCTTGCTGTTTAATTCCTTCTTGAGTTTGACTTTTGCTTAGATAATTGACCCTTTAGGGTGCTTGCAGCACGTTGTTAGAATTCAGCATTAGAGGGGCAATTTCATTTCAACCCCATACACTCCCCGAAAGGCCGGTTCCCTATTGAAGATGTGGGATGGAACCTGTGTACATGTAAAATGCTATTGGTAGGATTCCTAAATAATAACTTTTTTTAAATGTCCAACATGCACATTGATACTTACATTCAATAAAGTGACACTTGATTTACTTCTCAGAGTATATTTATGTCACAACATATTCTTTAAATATATTCTTTACATTCACTCTTAGTAACATCCCGAATATTTCAAATTATACCAGGGTCAGCAATTATGCTTATTTCCCAAATGTTGCTCTTGTGGTTTCTCTTACATGGCGGTGCCCACATCTCCACAGTGCTGTTGGGGAGCGCATGGTACATTGTTGCGCACCTCCATGGCGCTACTCTCATGATGAACCTGTAAGAGTTAACTGGCTTGCCTTGGTGCCCCTTTTTTATGAATCACAGTTCACCCATCCCAACTCTGGTTGCTTATTGAATGACAGGGCACGTCTGACATTGGGACCTTTATGAATGTCAGGCAGCCAATCAGTCTGCCTCTTTCAAAGATTGCAGTTGGGCCATGAGACCATTTCTTTGTTGAACAGTAGGTCTCCTCTGGGCCTGTTCTTTGTGGAATTGTAGGTAAGTTCATTAGGAAGGAAAACCAGAAACAAAACATTAGCTGTAGAGTATTTAAAATCTAGAGTTTTCAATATTAATTCAACTTTTGGAATATTTTTATTCGCTTAAATACAAGCAATTATTTATTTTATTTTTTTTTAAAATTTTATTATTGTGTTATACAGTACTACGGTACTTTTAACACATATATGTACAATCCACAGATACACAATCCAGCATACAAATAACCAACCTTTATAAAATTACAGCAACTTTCTTTAAAAATTCTAAAACATGTATGGTCAAACTTAATTCATTACAATTCATTATCCTCCACCATAGTTCATTCTCGGAGGAGTAAACCAAGCCTGCTAAAAAGCATGTCCGCAAATCAATCAGTTTTGGACAAGTCACACACAAGTGCTTTAAGGTCTCAATGTTTGTGTTAAAGTGCCGGCATAGCCTCTGATCTTGCGGAACGTTCGCCCGACGACTCAGTACTTCTTTTGTTGATAACAAGTTTAACCTGAGTCTTAGCACTTGAGACCTAAAAGATCGCGAAGGATGTTTTTTAAGATAAGGTGCAAGTGTGTTAAAGCTTTTACATGACCAAAGAAAATGATCCCCAACGCATTTGTACGCCATTATCTCAGATCTCAAGTTAGACCATACATGTCTACACCATCTTAGTTTTGCAACCTTTGGTGTCAACTCCAGTTCCTCCAGAGGAATATTTGCCTGCTGAAGCATTAATTGACAATTCTGAACCCAGTCCCTGAGAACCCTACAGCCGCCCTGAAGTCTTACCAGATTTAGTTGTTCGTATATTGACGACCCTGGTGGGTTCAGTATATTTACCAGCAACTGAAGCTTGCCCCAATCTACCAGAGTTTGTACTGGTAGCAAGCCTAATTCAAACAGAATCCCTACTAAAGGGACAGACTGCGGAAGTTGGAGCAAACCTTTCCATAATGCCCCCTCTAGTAGTGACCAATTAATCGGCTGATTCCGAGTTTGTGCTCCATAGATTAATTTTGGGGTTAATTGTTGTTTGTATAATTTTAGGACTGGTAAAAGAGAGTATCTACCGAATTTTCCATCGAAAATTCTAAGTTGTATGCCAGCCCCTACAAATTTTGCCCGTAAGTCTTCCTGTAGTTCGGAACCAGAGAACTTGTCGTAAATTGTCAGCCCTAAGTACACAAATTTATTTACAACTTCTATTTTGCCGTTTTTCAAGTACCAGGGCAGTACTTTACAATTTTTCCTACTCCCCTTAAATACCAGAACCTTTGATTTTACAGTATTTAGTGCTAGGTCTAGTTTTTCCAGGAACCCCTCTACGGCTAATAAAGCTCTTTGGAGCCCAATAGCTGTGAGGTCACATAAAACAATATCATCTGCATAAAGTAAATATTGGACAACCATAGCCCCCAATCTTGGAGGGAAAGTTTTTACGGAATCCATACAGCATTCAAGTCCCAATAAATACAAGCAAAAAAGAAAGGGTGCCAAGACACACCCCTGTCTTAAGCCCCTGTTTGTCTGTATCCAAGGGGAAAAGTTACCCAGTTCGTCCAACCTTACCCTAATCCTTGTGTTTGTATGGAGGGCCACCAGAATACTTATCAGGGCTATGGGACACCCCCGGTCGTACAATTTTTTCCACAAAAGGGCCCTGTTGACCATGTTGAAGGCTTTACTAATATCTAAGAAAGCAAAGAATACTGGCTGTGCTTGCTCCTTTGCTTGATGTGCTAGTAAATCTAGCACCATGCAATTGGTTGATGTACTCAGCCCTTGCCGAAAACCTGACTGAACAACGTCTAAGGAGTCTGATTCCACGGCCCATTTTTGTAGAGCTTTCAGCAGTATTTTCGCTAATATTTTGTTCGAGGCATCTAGTAAGGATATAGGTCTATAATAATTAGGAGAGGACCTATCCCCACCTTTAAACACAAGGATTAGGGTTGCCGCTGAGCAGGTAGAAGGAAACGAATTACTAGCCAAGATATCCATGAACAAAGCAGACAATACCTGCGACCAAACTACTAAATTGCCTTTGTAGTTCAGGTTAGAGAGACCGTCTGGACCTGGTGCATTCGAGGACTTACTTTTCTTTATCAAGATCTTTAAATCCTCCAGATCCCATTCTATAGCACCCCTCCAGTCCGCCTCTGGCCATGTGACTGACTGGTCTAGACCTTCCACCCTGTACAAATCTGAGAAATGTTTTACCCAGCCAATGTCACTAACCGCCTGTGCCTGAAGATAATCTTGTGTACCTTTCGGTTTAATTAGGTCCCAAAATATACCCGGCCTATTCCCTAACATACAAGCCAGCATTCTCTCGGCGTCCTTAATGTATAATATGTACTTTCTACCTTTTGCCCAATTCCTATATGCTTGTTTTAGTTTCCTCACCTTTTCCATGTAACCCGGAAGTGCAGATTTTTTGAGAAGCCTCACTTCTCAATGTAGTTCCTTTTTGTGAACCTGAACTTCTATATCAAAGGAGTGAGAACCCTTCCTACTTGCCACCGTCTGGGTTAGACCCCTATCTGTTGTTAACCTTCCTAACAACTCCCTTACCATAGTAGGGTATCCTTCTGCTGTGCATAAGCGGGCCATCTTGTTTGCTGGCAAATTTACGATTCCAGACAAAAATGCCGCCGCAATTCTAGGGTCCCACTTGACCTCATTCTTTCTTGAGTTTATCTCCACTCCCACAGTGTCTGATTCGCTATATTTTGCCACACCAAGCAATTTAAATTCCAGGAGGGAGTGGTCGCTCCATTTCAGGGATTATATTTCCAGGGAAACTCCTTTTGTGATAAGATCGTGCGAAATGAAGATGTAATCTATTGTTGATTTCCACAGCCCATTCTGCCATGTAAAAGCTGGCGGAATGTCCATCTGTATGTTACCGTTGATTATACTTAGGTTCCATGCCTCAAATTCCTGGGTGATCCTCTTCCCTCTCTCCCGGGATTCCTTGCAGACAGACTTTCTATCAATCTCTAGATACCACTTTTCATCGAGGCATTCTGCGTTAAAGTCTCCAACAATTATCACTGAGGCCCCTTCCTCTGGAAATTCTCCCAATAATGTGAAAGAAATTGCCATCAAGGCTTCTTCCAACTTATCCTTTAAGGGACTGAAGTAAACGTTTACCAGGAAACATTTGCTTGTGGGACTCTCATCATCTTCTTGCCATTCTAAGAGTACAACCAAAATGTCTGACCTGTCTACCTCAATTACCTGCATTGAAAGCCCCAAAGAACGTTTAACTGCAGTTAGGAGACCCCCAAACGGCCTACCCTTCGCTCCCCGTTGGGCCTTGACGTAGACTGTGTTGAATCCATCTATCATGGGTGTATCTAACAAAAAAGTTTCCTGCAAACAAATAATGTCAAAATTTAAAAAGAGTTCGTGATTATTCATAATATTCTTGTGTCCTCTCGAATTCCATGTAATTATTGACCAATTAGACCATCATGTGTGTTGGAATCGATTTTCCTCCCTTTCCTGGTTTATCCCTCTGCCAAATGGAACTTGCGTATAACCTCTGGAACTATAAATCTCCTTGTTATATCTTTCTCTTTCATCTTGTATCTTGCCTTTCTTTACTTGGTGAATGGGTACCAAACTTGATAAAATTGAGGGCCCTGTATCTGTAACTTCAAAACCAAGGGCTAGGAAGCGTTCTCTCTCCCCCAATGTTATTTCCTTTGTTAAGTGTGACCTTAGATGAAGTCTTACAATATCTAGGCAGTCGTCATAGACGAATTCTACCGTCTTAATGTCCCCTGAGGATATCAATTTCAACTTTTGGATTTCCTGCATTAAAGCCAAGATATAATGTCTGTTTAAAGGGTATATATTAGAGCTTTCGAAAAGGCGACTCATGAAGATGGTTAACTCGCCGTTAACAGGCGTCTTTTTTTCCAAGTTTGGCTCTTGCCTTGGATTCCACTTTTTAGGCGATCTTGCTTGCTCCATACTCTCTCCCACCCCCTTGGATTGATCCAGGAACTTACATTTTGGGGTCCCTAGGCCCACTTCCTCCACTAATCTCGAGGTCAGAAAAGGAACTAATTGAGGAACCCTTAGCTGTGGCAGCTTCCCCGAGTCCATCTTCACCACCCCGGGTTTCGAGAAAATTGCATACAACGTAGGAGCCGGAAAATTTCCTGTTTCTACAGCTTCTACCAAAGGTTTCACCAGACCCTTTCCTACTGTTATAAATGGTGGGACCGGTAGTCCTTCTACCAGAGGACAACTCTTTCCAACTCCCTTCCCAATTCCAGGTTCAATGTTTTTTATAACCTCTAATCCCTTAGTCCATTCGAGCTCTACCTCTCCCATATCTACTGGATAGACGGATATATTGCTTAGATCGAAGGAAGGACTATCACCCTCCTGCACAGTATCCAACACAGATGAAACCTTATCAGCTTCCTTAACCCTTACTGATTCCTTGTTTAGACCCCTTTTCCTGTTTATAAAGAAATCCTTCTTTCTCTGGTCTAATATGTCTCTATCAATTTGCATGTGTTTATCCACAGCCAACCTTAGGTTACGTAGGAATTTCCGTGACCCTTTATTCTGTTGTGAAGGTGGGGGTTTACAGTTTTTAGGTTTTTTTTGCTGAAGAGACTGCTTGTTTATATTACTAAGTTTGCTCTCCTTTGGGCTACTACTCACCGGCTTGATTTCCTGTACCTGTTCCTTCCCCAACATTGATACTGAAGGGAGGGCTATTTCTGATACCTCATGAACTACTAAAGCACAGTCTCCCTTTAACTCAGCCTTCTCCCCCTGTATTCCCAAATTTTTAAGTTCAGCACTATTTCCTTGTACCACCCCAGACCCCTCAGTGTCCATCTTATTTGGGCTTACAGTATTTAAAACTGATACTGCCATTATGTAGCCTTCCAAGAAGTGCACTTTACTCAGTACTTCCTTCATTGATTGTCTTAACTCCCGAATTCCATAATTCAATGTATCGTAGCCTCTATACATAGAGTCCATAATTCTAGAGAGAACCGTAAATGATAGCTCATCTACCGGGGGTAGCTGATCATGTAGGGAGACTTCTTTAGTTTCAATAGCCTCTGGATCTTCAGCCTCGGTCTCTGGCTTCTCCACTAGGAAGTCATCATCCCCTGATTTAACACTTTCACTGCCCTGGAGTAATAATGGGGAAGTCTCGTCCCTTCGCCCAATTTCCCTTTCGTACTTGTGACTGAACTGGTACTGTGACAATTTCTCCTTGTAGCCCCATTGCTTAGGTGAGAAGACAGCGGATGCTGGCTCTTTCCATTTGGGGTCTCTTGGGCCATGAACTTTCCTAGAGAGTTCATGGGACAACAGTGGGCCCAATATGGAAGTGTCTGATACTAAATCTCGCTCCACCGCCATTGGTTCGTCAGCCAAAAAGTTCATCTTTGACTCAATGTTTAACAAAGTCAGGTTTATAACTCCCACCACCTCTACCATAGAGTCTGTTTGATTAATTTGCTCTGGACCGAAATCCGTAGGAACCTCTTTACCTGGAGAAGTAGGACTTCCCTGGGGGGCTACCAGAGTCACTTCTCCAGTGAATGGAGCAGAACCCAACTTAACAGGTTGAAACGCTTGCGACAAATGTGGAAGAGAGATTACCACCTGTGGTGGGACTCTACCCCCCTGTACTATGGATTCCTCTGGGATACTTCCCATGCTTCTGAGTGTGACTCCCATTATATAAACTCAGGGGGTCACCTCTCTTAGAGAAGTTATGAAAAAATATAAGTATGGATTGAGTAAAGTTAAGTATTGCAAAAATGTTTTAAAAGGTATCCTAACCAATCATTTGTTTGACCATACAAAATTTAAAAACAGTTAGATACCACTGCACGCTGTCGTACTAAAAGTAAGTGCAAGTATATAGATCTGGAAATCCCATGCAAAGAACATCAATGAATAGAAACTGTGCAGAATAGTTGATTATGAAGAACTCCGAAGGAGTGACAGCGTACTCTGCGCCCTTACTTGACCGCTATACAATGATTTCGCCCCCTCAGCCCCGCCAGCTCCCCAACAGCCGCACAACAGTCGAAGGGCTTGACCCCGCCGGGCTTAAGGGCGATAGCCTCCGGGTTTTGAAGGGAAGCCAAGTCACGTGATGTGGTCACGTGCAATACACACCACGCCTCCTCCAGGAAGCGCTCCTCCGATCCGATGCGGCAAGAGCCTTTAGCTCGCAGTGCCGGATGAAAGTCTCACTGAGACTAATACCTGCTCCAACACGCCTCCCAGGAGCACACAGAGAATCCAAGACCACTCGCTCACACTGGGCGGGCGGCAGCCTCCGGGTTTTGAAGGGAAGCCAAGTCACGTGATGTGGTCACGTGCAATACACACCATGCCTCCTCCAGGAAGCGCTCCTCCGATCCGATGCGGCAAGAGCCTTTAGCTCGCAGTGCCGGATGAAAGTCTCACTGAAACTAATAACTGCTCCAACACGCCTCCCAGGAGCACACAGAGAATCCAAGACCACTCGCTCACACTGGGCGGGCGGCAGCCTCCGGGTTTTGAAGGGAAGCCAAGTCACGTGATGTGGTCACGTGCAATACACACCACGCCTCCTCCAGGAAGCGCTCCTCCGATCCGATGCGGAAAGAGCCTTTAGCTCGCAGTGCCGGATGAAAGTCTCACTGAGACTAATAACTGCTCCAACACGCCTCCCAGGAGCACACAGAGAATCCAAGACCACTCGCTCACAATACAAGCAATTATGTACAGCAGTAGCCTGCGGCATAGTATGTACAAATCTACCAGGATGTAGCCTTTTGTAGGTCTTAGCCTGGATGGGTCTTACTGTCTGACTTCTAGCCTACAGAGACTGTGCAGAGCATGCTGTGTGCACAGATTGCTTGGCGGAGGGACTTAGGTTGTAGCTCTGCAGAGAGAGAGAGAGAGAGAGAGAGAGAGAGAGAGAGAGAGAGAGAGAGAGAGAGAGAGAGAGAAAGAGAGAGAGTGTGTGTGCAGCCATCCTACTCCCTCCCGCTGCCTTTATCCATGCCCTCCTCCGGATTCCCTCCTTTTCTCCTCCCTCTCTCTGTGCACTGTGTTTCTCCTTCTCTTTTCCATGCCCTGAGCTGTGCGCTACCAGCACCATTCCTCTCCCTGGCACTGCCAGTCTCCTTCCATTATTAGCATTTGGAAGCATGTATTGAGGATACAGGTGTTTGGAGTGATAGCGGAAGGTTGTTACAGACCTGGAACAGGACACACACAGAAGAAACTGCTTTAGAACAGACTAGAATGTTCAGTTGTGGAAGAAAGCAGAAAGGTCAGGGAGGAGTAGTAATGTGGAAGTAGGTAGAATAAGCACCTTATTGGATAAGGCGGTGAGGCATGAGTGGGGAACTGGAATGAGTGGACAGTAGTAGAGTTTTTAACAGGTCGGGTAAGGGACTACCGGTAAAGTGGTCATACAAATAAACAAAGCCCGTTGTTGCTAACGGGGAACCCTATTTGCACTCTTATGGGACCTCAGTCCAGTTTAGTTTTTAGTGCAGACAGTGGCTACACAGTGAGGTTAATTTGATCCAAAAACATTAATAGAAGAACTTGAAAGGAAATGTTAAAAGTTAATCTGCGGCACAATGAACTTTAATGGTATTTGGGTGGACCGCCCACCCTAAATTCATATCCAGATTAAGACCAAAAAGTCAATCAATTGTAAAATAACAATTTTCAGAACAAAAATGTCATACAAATCAAAGGGTGACGTGTAGCAATTTATCACAGTTAAATGTCCCAGTTCTAATCACTGAGAACCTATCATTGAAAAAGCATCAACAACATCTTCTGCTGTGCTAGCGCATACATATTACTCATTTCAGACAAATCAAACTTAGTCCAAAAAGCTCAAAATGTGGTGAAAGCAACAATTATAGCCAACACATTTCGGATTTAACATCCACCTTCAGGCCAAATTGTAAAGCAGGTCACGAAGAGAGAAGGAGCGGAAGCGAGAGGGAGCGCTGGGTGGATGGGGACACAGAGATTAGGGAGTGAAGAAGAGTGAAGTCAGCAGAGGGGGGTATTGCGATATTGTGTTTGCTAGGAAGCAGGGAGCAAGTGAATGGAGGGATTTAAAGAGAAACAGAAAAAACGATGGTGCGAATATTTTCCCATCGAGAGCCAACAGGCAAGGACTTTAGAGTAGGGAGGGAGGGATACCTGCTGACAATTGGAAGGATTATGAGGGTCACCGGAGGGTTTTTTAAGGTTATGAAGAACAGTTGCCAGCGTCACCTTAAAGCAGACGCCAAGAAAGATGCCAAGAGAAAGGGAAACGTTCAACAAGGAGGAGAGATGCTCGCTCCATGACTGTGAGGGGGGCAAACTGATCAACTGAGGTGCATGAGGGCTTGGCAGTCCTGAGGATGGAGGCACATACAAGAGTAGAGTTTGGGTGGACTGAGCACACGTAGGATATGGAAGAGAAAGCTGGAGGGGGAAAAGTAGCAGGGGGGGCAAAGTGAAATGGTGAGGGTGTTCTAGATTCTGTTGCCATTTTAGAAGAGATGTACTGGGCAGCAAATTCCTTAGAGGAGAGGGAAGAGCACACCCTTTCTTTTCACCTCAGTTTATCTACTCCACGCCCTGCACTGTGCGCCCACTATCCTCCTGCTGGTCCCTTCCGCCTGTCTTTATCTGAGCACTTCCAATTGTCTTTCTCCATATCCATCTCATCTCTCCATGTCCTGCATCTCTCCTCCTCTACACACCCTGTACAGACTGCTCCATCCTCACCAGTCCCTGCATCTCTCCTCCTCCAGCCCATGTCCAGTGCTGTGTGCAAGGTCCTTTCCTTTTCTTCCCTGTGCCAAGTGCACTGGCTGTGCTAGGAAGTTGAGCTGTGCATAGAAGCTGAGATTATTGCATAGACCTCTTAAGCTTTAGTCGTTATTTAGAAATCAAAGTTATGTGACCTTGATATTTTGCCCTCAATATTTTCACCACATCCTGTTGAATTGCAAGCCATTTCTTATCCTAGCACTTTACCAAAAACCACATGCCACGTGATTGTTGTTCTCCGTTAATAAATGGTAGATCCCCTCTGCAGTGATTTCTTTCTAAATGGCACGTTTTCTTTATGTAATGTCAGTGACCATGTTTTTTTTGTTTTTTTTTTCTTCTATCGCATGGAAGGTATTACCGCTGTGACCGCAATCTGGTGTGGAATGCTGGTGCTCTGCACTACAGCGATGAAGTGATCCTGATCAAGGGCCTAACACGCATGCCCGACGGACAGACTGAACTGAAGAACAGAGTGGATGATGTCAACTACATCGGGAAAGGCACTCACACAGATTGCGCTATCAAGAGAGGCATTGAGGAGCTCATGATTGGGTGAGTGCCGGCCAATCAAGCTACTCAAGGCTGGGAAGCTAGAACAGAGTCTGTTTAATTGGTGGGGGACTAAGGAAGTTATAGATGGGCAAATCTGTCTTGAAGGTAGGGGCAAATGTTCAAGATGGCTGAAAGAAGAGGGGCAAAAGCAACAAGGTAAGAGATAGGGGGTTTGGGAAGAGCAAAATGAATGGGCAGTGGAGGGCGGAGTCAAAGTAAAACGACAGAGCAGTTGGAGAAAGAAAGAAAACAGAAGAAGCACTTGTTTGAAGTGCGCAGCGTAAAACATACCATCAAACTTAGAATTGGTGGGAGATCAGCTAGTTCTCTTCTCTTCATAGAAAGACATTATGTTCAAAATACGGCTGCTTTACATATCTGAAAACGAATTAATTATATCAAAGGTTTGTTGAGTAAGTTACTGCAGTTGGCTTCTTAAGAATGTTTATGAACCATTTTTTAAAAATAATGCAGCTTACTTTAGTAAGTCAAGAACATTTATGGTTACATTTTATTTATTTTCATAGCACACGAAAAAGAGCGAGACCAAAAACATGTCATCCAAAAGGTTTCTAGACCAAATCTAACCATTCCTTCATCAATGAAAGTCTTCATCAATTTGCATTAAAGATATTGAACAATATTCTTCGTGTTAAGCATTCTAGAAAGCTTTTTAATTGTGTATATTTATATATATATATATATATATATAGTAATGGACGCTTTTGTATTATCAAGATGACATTTTGACATTTGTAGCATAATTACAGGCTAGTTTTAGAAATACTTGTGGCTCTCACTATATTATTGTCAGGTGGGGAAGGGCCAGGGAGATTGGAGCCAGCACACACAGAGGACGGAGACTGATAAGTACCCAAGGAAAGGACCAGTGTGGTCTTGGGAGCATTTGCCAAAATAGATGAGTTACCATTTCAAATGCATCATCCCTGCAAGATATCATGAGTAGCGCGAGAACGCCAGCGAGAGCCAGAGGGGGGGAGAGAGAGGGAGAGAGTGAGAGAAAGAGAGTGAAAAGCTCATCAGAAAGAATGTGAAAGATTCAGATAGCAACAACTGAAGAGACATAAGACCAGGAAGGGGGAGCAAGGATGGCCAGGGAGGCATAAAGACACAGACAGAGGGGGGCGAGGGGGGGCTCATCCTAATAGCAGGAGTAGCCACTGCATTGATATCTGTGCCCTGTTACAGGGGATCGCACCAAAAGGAGAACAAGTACCTGATCGTGGTGACGGATGGACACCCTCTGGATGGCTACAAGGAGCCCTGTGGAGGCCTGGAAGATGCTGTCAGTGAAGCCAAAAATCTCGGCATCAAAATCTTCGCTGTGGGCATTTCTCCAAACCACTTGGTAGGGGTCATGAAGCAATGTATTCATTAAAGAGTGTGGACGCTAGTTGCCAAATGACAGTCTATTCCAGGTACGGGCTACGGAGGGTTCCAATGTGAGAGAACAGTCTGGGGGATACATGAATACACGAGCTACACCATTTCTAGTCCTGGACCCTGAGAGACTCCACACGTGGCACAATACCTAATCCAACATTTGATGGACTCCAGGTGTGACATTGCTCCTAATAATGGTCCCCAATGGGCTTCAGACATGACCAGGCCCCAATATAACCACTGGCAGGCTCCAAATACCATAATAGCCACGGAAGGATAGGTCAGGAGCAACGTGCTCACCTTGGAAGCAAGATGACACGGAGCAACGCAGGTTCGAACCCTGGATCCGCTCTTAGAAACCTCTGGGTATTAAGCGCGTTATAAATAACCTATCATATCATATCATATCATACCTCAGTCCTACTGAAGATCTCTGATGTACTCCCTGTATCACACCAGTCATACACAGTGCCTAACATGGCATCAATGTCCTAATACTCATTCCCAATGGTACCCCAAGTGACAGTGCTCTCAATGCATCACCTGCAGTGGTCACATATAACGCCATTCAGACTGTTCACCGCTAATGGACTCCAAGTGATGGCAGCCCTTGTTCTGGCCATGAACTCCACATGTAACCAGTGTCTGTTCTGCTGCCTGATGGCATCCACGTGTGCCATTGTTTCCAGGGAGGTTCAGAACCAGCCATGGGGAAGGATTCGGAGAGGTCAAGCTAGTTGGCACTCAAGGTTAGAGGCACTAGGTCTAGACAAACTCTCACAAGGTAATGTAAGCAGAGCTGCAAGGCAGGCAGGCTAGGAGAACAAGTGGCGGTGTAAGGGCAGTAGTGAAACACCTAGAGGCATGCAAGTCATGAAGCTGCATGCAGAAGAACGAAAATACACTTATACTGCACACTACGGAACACATACATACGCATACATGTCCTTGGCTGGTACTCCACCGATCACAGCTAGCTAAGGGTAGTGCTCGGCGGTGGGCCTTGAACCAATGAAATTCCTATGGGGCAAGGGGAGGACCTTCACAGTAGCAGGAGAGGCCTTGTCAGTGGATGGGCACCCCATATGATGGTTCCGGGACACTTCTAATGTTCACCAATGGTAGTCCTCAAGTGCCGGTGCAAGACCGGTTGGACCACCTTTTCAGGAGGGGAGAAGGCACCAACAAGGGCCTTCTCTGGTCTCAGGAAGGACTTCTCCAGTACGGGGCATGGGCAGTGCTGGTTGTCCTTAGCAGCAGCCTTCTGGGTGTTCAGTGAAGGTTTCTCTTCTTTTGAAACTTGGTTCCAATAGGGGACTTACACAATGGCTGCGGGTCTCCCCTTGCTATCCAAAACTCAGGCTGAAGGTTACCCCAAGCGACCAATAGCAAACACCTGCACCAGTCAAACAGCCGAGGGCTGTCCAATCATGGAGAGCTACACACCTGCCTATTCCCAGCCACAGGCACTTCCTGGCAGGAATATGTATTGGGCCAGAACGTCCAAAACCCAGTCCTGAACAGTTCAGTCACACAGAGGCACTTGCCCAGGAATCCAAGCTGGACCCCGCAAAAGTGCATGACCATATATGGAGTTTCCTGACCTGAGAGGGCAGGAAGGCGGCCAAAAAGCAATATGACGGCTGGCCTAAATATAGGACTTAAACCACACGGTACTGCCATCCTGAATATATGGTACTCAAAATAAAAAATGACTGTGCACGGTAGTGCACTGGAAAAAAAGAAGAAAAACATGTTTCAAAAAGATATAAATATTGTTGCCAGATAAACATGCAAAATGGATACAAAAGTCCCCCTGCGGCAAGTAAGGTGGTGTGTGCTACATTAAAACAATATAGAGAAGATGATTGAGGGAAGCAGCCCCCCTGCACCAGTAGCCCCAAGAACTCACCAGTGCCCCCAAAATAAAGGAAAGGATCAGAGAAGGAGGTCTGAAAAGGCTTTTCTTGCCTGAGAATGAAGCAGAGCGCCGCGACATTGGCAATGACGCCAGGGTTTCCACTGAAATATCTCTTGGGAAAGGGTACATAGAACATTCTTCCCTAGCAGACATCACCCTCCCACTTACCCTGCAGAGATGCCACATGGGGCGCTGGTGAGCTCTGAGAGGCATCACAGGTGCGATCATTTCTATAAGTGGCTGCGGATGGTCTCAACATGACACCCATCCTAGTGCTAAGAATTGCATCGTGCTGCAGCTGTCTTGTGCTGAACCGGCTTTGAAGGCCTGTTTCACATTCTCTGGTAGTACCTGTGCTCTGAAGTAGGTCACCCACTTCACCAGAGACCCTCACACCTCAATGACTGAACACTCTCAGCTCTCCCGGAGGATTACTGTGCTCTCAAGACGTCCACTCAATCCTCAGGTTGTCTCCATTTTGCTCGTCTTTGAGTAAGCTCACGTACATGTCTTCTGCCTCCCACTCCCCTCTGAATAAGCTTACTCTCATACCCAGGAAACTCACTCCCTCTGAGTAAGATTGCTAGGCTCATCAGTGAGCCTGACATCTCTCTGATAAAACATACTCAGAACCTCAGGCAGTCTCAATCTCTCTGAAGATTGCCCCTCATATCTCAAGGCAGATGTATTCCTCTCCCGGAAAAGATAAAATGTGTATCTAAGTCCTTAATCTACACGCTAAATCCCTGTTAGTTTGTGAAGGGGAGTTTACAATGTACCTGGAGGATAATAGATAAGATGCCTTGGAATCTAAATGAGTTATTATATGATATGATAGGTTATTTATAACGCGCTTAATAACCAGAGGTTTCTAAGCACAGACCCAGGGATTGAACCTGTGTTGCTCCACGTCGTCTTGCTTCCAAGGCGAGCACGTTGCCCCTGAGTTATCCTCCCGAGACCTGTCAACCAGTCTCATTATTCATACATGCCATACGTTTCAATGATAATGTTTATCCTGCAAATTATCAATTGGTTGGCACATAGTTAAAGGTCTCATTTGCACATTCTCTCTCTTATTTATGTTATCCACGGCATAAGGTGGTATGACCCTTACCTGAGCCCAACCCACAGCATTACCACACACACAGAAACACACCAATCAGGAGGTGCGCAAGAATCATCACCTGCTGTTTCTCACACAAAATCTCCTCTCTGAAGAAGACTCCTCAAACCCAACTCCTCTTTGAAAAATCTCACTAACATTCAAAGGAAAACTCAGCACTCTTTGAAAAAGCTCACTCGTGTCCGCAGGGAGCCTCACTGCTCTCTGAAGGATCTCACTCCCATTTGCAGGAAGCCCAAACCTTCTCTAAGAAGCGTAGTCCTGTTTAGATTGAGTCTAGCTCAAGAAGCTTGCTCTCTTCCCAGGGAGTCCAAATCTTCTCTAAGAAGCGTAATCCTGTTTAGATGGAGTCTAGCTCACCGGTAAACAAGCTCACTCTCTTCCCAGTGTGCCCAAATCTTTGCTAAGAAGCGTAATCCTGTTTAGATGGAGTCTAGCTCACCGGTAAAGAAGCTCACACTCTTCCCAGGGAGCCCAAATCTTCTATAAGAAGCGTAATCCTGTTTAGATGGAGTCTAGCTCACCGGTAAAGAAGCTCACTCTCTTCCCAGGGAGCCCAAATCTTCTCTAAGAAGCGTAATCCTGTTTAGATGGAGTCTAGCTCACCGGTAAAGAAGCTCACTCTCTTCTCGGGGGAGCCCAAATCTTCTCTAAGAAGCGTAATCCTGTTTAGATGGAGTCTAGCTCAAGAAGCTCACTCTCTTCCCAGGGAGCCCAAATCTTCTCTAAGAAGCGTAATCCTGTTTAGATGGAGTCTAGCTCACCGGTAAAGAAGCTCACTCTCTTCTCCGGGTAGCCCAAATCTTCTCTAAGAAGTGTAATCCTGTTTAGATGGAGTCTAGCTCAAGAAGCTCACTCTCTTCCCAGGGAGCCCAAATCTTCTCTAAGAAGCGTAATCCTGTTTAGATGGAGTCTAGCACATCAGTAAAGAAGCACACTCTCTTCCCAGGGAGCCCAAATCTTCTCTAAGAAGCGTAATCCTGTTTAGATGGGGTCTAGCTCACCGGTAAAGAAGCTCACTCTCTTCCCAGGGAGCCCAAATCTTCTCTAAGAAGCGTAATCCTGTTTAGATGGAGTCTAGCTCACCGGTAAAGAAGCTCACTCTCTTCTCAGGGAGCCCAAATCTTCTCTAAGAAGCGTAATCCTGTTTAGATGGAGTCTAGATCACCGGTAAAGAAGCTCACTCTCTTCTCCGGGGAGCCTCATTCCTCTCTGTGCTTTCCACCATTGCAGGAAGACCGCTTGAATGTCATTGCATCTGATCCCAGCCATCGACTGAACTTCACAGCCACCAGCTCAGTCGGACTCTCGAAAGACGAGCTACAGAGCACCATCAGCACCATCATTGACAGCATTGTGAGTACACCTGCCAACCCCTCTTCCACTGGTCACCCTTTCTCCTTCACTGCTCTTTTAATTCGTCAGTCACTACACCTGTCCTGCTTTGTCTCACTCTTTCTTTCCACGTCCACTGCCCCTTCCTTATGCGTTCTCCTCCCATCCTTCGACCTCATCTAATTCACGTCTTGTCCCCCCTGATCTACATTCTTCGATTGAATTCTTTTTTCCAAAGATGATATGTTGTTTTCTTTCCTTAATCTCCTTTAACACACCCTACTCCCCATCCTTCAATTACTCCACCCTTCCAGTATTTGAATTTTATTTATCAACATATCTTTGTTTTCTGAGCATCTCAGTTACTGTTCTCGGGACAATTATTCAAAGAATTCTTTCCAAAAAACCTCTCAAGTCCATCTCTATCTAATATTGGACCAATCTTCAGTCATTCACGGGATGTTCCACACGTGCTAATTGTGTTCTTGAAAAATGCAATAATTTGGTTAATTTGATCTTTCTTTTCTTTTCTTTTAGAAAGCAAACGTGGAACAAGTGGTAAGACTCTTATTTTCCCATGTCCTACAATTGTGCATGCACAGTGTCCTACACTCTGCTCCATTATTGTCCTTATATTGGAAGGTGTGTCTTTGGTTAAGTCTTTCTCATTGACAACTATAGAGGAGGAACCAGGTAGAATATTGCTTTCAGCCATGCTCATGCTTATGGGCAACCCTTCCTTAAATATGACAACTCCGAGAGTGCATATATATGAAAGCCCAAATTCTGATTGGGGGATTATTTTTAGGGTGTGCCTCCAGTTTGGAATGCAGTTATTTGGAATATTATTTCCTGTTGAAAGTGAACATTTTTAGGGAGTGGGGGTGAGGACAGTTCAACAGAGAGCTGTTCTGGTTGGCGTAGCATTAACAAGGGAGATATTCTGGTTGGAGGTTCCATTGTGCCGGTTGGGAGTACCACTCTATAGGGAGACGTACTGTTTCAGAGTGTCATTCCATAGCGAGCTCTTCTGGTTGGAGGTTCCAATCTTTAGAGAGCTGTGCCAGTTTGGAGTACCACTCTATAGTGAGATTAACTGTTTGGGAGTCTCATTCTGTAGAGAGCTGTTCTGGTTGGAGGTTCCTTTGTTTAGAGAGCTGTGCCGGTTGGGAGTACCACTCTATATGGTGATGTACTGTTTGGGAGTGTCATTCTGTAGGGAGCTGTTCTGGTTTGAGGTTCCAATCTTTAGAGAGCTGTTCCGGTTGGGAGTACCACTATATAGCGAGATGAAATGTTTGGGAGTCTCATTCTGAAGAGAGCTGTTCTGGTTGGAGGATCCATTCTTTAGAGAGCTGTGCCAGATGGGAGTACCACTCTATATGGTGATGTACTGTTTAGGAGTGTCATTCTGTAGAGAGCTGTTCTGGTTGGAGGTTCCATTCTTTAGAGAGCTGTGCCGGTTGGGAGTTCCACTCTATAGGGAGACGTACTGTTTGGGAGTGTCATTCACTAGGGAGCTGTTCTTGTTGGAGGTTCCATTGTTTAGAGAGCTGTGCCGGTTTGGAGTACCAATCTATACGGTGATGTACTATTTGGGAGTGTCATTCTCTAGAGAGCTGGTCTGGTTGGAGGTTCCATTCTTTAGAGAGCTGTGCCAGTTGGGAGTACCACTCTATATGGTGATGTACTGTTTGGGAGTGTCATTCTGTAAGGAGCTGTTCTGGTTGGAGGTTCCAATCTTTAGGGAGCTGTGCCGGTTGGGAGTACCGCTCTATAGCAAGATGAACTGTTTGGGAGTGTCATTCTGTAGAGAGCTGTTCTGGTTGGAGGTTCCATTCTTTAGAGAGCTGTGCCGGTTGGGAGTACCACTCTATATGGAGATGTACTGTTTGGGAGTGTCATTCTCTAGAGAGCTGTTCTGGTTGGAGGTTCCATTCTTTAGAGAGGTGTGCCGGTTGAAAGTACCACTATATAGCGAGATGAAATGTTTGGGAGTCTTATTCTGAAAAGAGCTGTTCTGGTTGGAGGTTCCATTCTTTAGGGAGCTGTGCCATTTGAGAGTACCACTCAATATGGAGATGTACTGTTTGGGAGTGTCATCCTCTAGAGAGCTGTTCTGGTTGGGGGTTCCATTCTTTAGAGAGCTGTGCCATTTGAGAGTACCACTCGATATGGTGATGTACTGTTTGGGAGTGTCATTCTGTAGGGAGCTGTTCTGGTTTGAGGTTCCAATCCTTAGAGAGCTTTTCCGGTTGGGAGTACCACTATATAGCGAGATGAAATGTTTGGGAGTCTCATTCTGAAGAGAGCTGTTCTGGTTGGAGGTTCCAATCTTTAGAGAGCCGTGCCGGTTGGGAGTACCACTCTATAGCGAGATGAACTGTTTTGGAGTCTCATTCTGTAGAGAGCTGTTCTGGTTGGAGGTTCCATTCTTTAGAGAGCTATGCCAGTTGGGAGTACTACTGTATATGGAGATGTACTGTTTGGGAGTGTCATTCTCTAGAGAGCTGTTCTGGTTGGAGGTTCCATTCTTTAGAGAGCCATGTCGGTTGCAAGTTCCACGTTATAGGCAGACAAACTGTTTGGGTGTGTCATTCTCTAGAGAGCTGTTCTGGTTGGAGGTTCCATTCTTTAGAGAGTTGTGCTGGTTGGGCGTACCACTCTTTAGGGAGACACACTGTTTGGAAGTGTCATTCTCTAGAGAGCTGTTCTGGTTGGAGGTTCCATTCTTTAGAGAGCTGTGCCGGTTGGGAGTTCCACTTTATAGGGAGACGTACTGTTTGGGAGTGTCATTCTCTAGAGAGCTGTTCTGGTTGGAGGTTCCATTCTTTAGAGAGCTGTGCTGGTCGGGAGTACCACTCTATAGGGAGACGTACTGTTTGGGATTGTCATTCTCTAGAGAGCTGTTCTGGCTGGAGGTTCCATTCTTTAGAGAGCTGTGCTGGTTGGGAGTACCACTCTATAGGGATACGTACTGTTTGGGATTGTCATTCTCCAGAGAGCTGTTCTCGTTGGAGGTTCCATTCTTTAGAGAGCTGTGCCGGTTGGGAGTACTACTCTATATGGAGATGTACTGTTTGGGAGTGTCATTCTGTAGAGACCTGTTCTGGTTGGAGGTTCCAATCTTTAGAGAGTGGTGCCGGTTGGGAGTACCACTCTATAGCGAGATGAACTGTTTGGGAGTGTCATTCTGTAGAGAGCTGTTCTGGTTGGAGGTTCCATTCTTTAGAGAGCTGTGCCGGTTGGGAGTACTACTCTATATGGAGATGTACTGTTTGGGAGTGTCATTCTATAAAGAGCTGTTCTCGTTGGAGGTTCCATTCTTTAGAGAGCTGTGCTGGTTGGGAGTTCCAACTATAGGGAGACATACTGTTTGGGATTGTCATTCTCTAGAGAGTTGTTCTGGTTGGAGGTTCCATTCTTTAGAGAGCTGTGCTGGTTTGGAGTACCACTCTATAGGGAGACACACTGTTTGGAACTGTCATTCTCTAGATAGCTGTTCTGGTTAGGGGTCCATTCTTTAGAGAGCTGTGCCAGTTGGGAGTTCCACTCCATAGGGAGCTGTACGGTTTGGGAGTGGAAAGTAAAACAAATCTCTCCTATCCAATAGGTACGTGTGATCTGGTTCTAGATCTATAGTTAGCTCAAAAATGCATGGTTCCTTTGTTGATCATAGCAAAGAAATTAAATATTTGAATGCACTCAATCTTGAAATAAGCACACATTTATTTAATGTACAAAATCAGCTGACACGTGTTTCAACCAAATCAGTCATCTTCAGGGCTGTGCACCTTAGAGGATAACAATATCAATTTATATTTTCATTGTTATAGTGAACATATACATTAAAAGATAATTCACAAACACGCGATAAATACAACAATTGAACAGACAATATAGAAAAATATTTACCACAGCTGTCAATGATGCAAGTACATACACCACCATGACAAACACAGTAAAAACACAAAGGGAAACACTTAAAAAAATTGATTTCGTATTGGGTTTCATATGATTGGTAGCTTCATTATGTAAAGAGCTGTGCTAATTTCCCAGTGCTATTCTTTAGAGAGCTAGAAAGGTTGAAAGTACCATTCTTTAGAGAGCTGTCCCACCTGGGAGTACTTTATACAGTGGCATTGTTTACGCAGTGGTTTCTTAGAGTGTGGTTGCAGTTGCCAGTGCCATTTCTGACACAATTGTCACAGTTTGGAGGGCTATGCTTTAGAAACTGCTTTATAGGGTTGTTCTACTTTGGAGTGCTATTTCTTAGAGCCGGGGTCTGCAACCTTTGGCTCTCCAAATGTTTTGGACTACACCTCCCATCATCTCTAACCAGCATAGCCAATAGCCAGATATCATGGGAATTGTAGTCCGAAACAGCTGGAGAGCCAAAGGTTGCAGACCCGTGCAGTTTTAGAGAAGGATTCTGCTTGGGATCGCTATCATTTACTGTATCTAATTGAGAGCCCTATTTTTGATAGAGGGATTCGGGATTGGAGTGCCATTCCTTAGACAGTGGCTCTTGATAGTGTCTTTTTTTCATAGTGGGTACTTCCCATTTGGTACAGAGCGGCACTATCTGACAGCTGAAGGCCTTTCTTAGCGTTGGCAGTTTTCTGAAGATCGCTTATGACAAGTTTCAACTCCTCAGACCTTTATTTCCCTGTTAACCATCTTCCATGTTGAGCACCAATTGATTTAAGCTGCGCCTGAAAACGGAACTAGAAAAAGGCACTCATTTTACTAATCACATGTCTTTCTTTTATTTCTCCTCTCCTATAGTGCTGCTCCTTTGAGTGCCAGGTAAGTGTTCAGTAGAGCAATGCCGGGCCCTATAGCCACCAGTTGTTGCTCTGTGTTTCCGCACTTGCCTTCCGCTTCTCCATGCTGGTGTGTGTATGGGCAGGCTGTATGTTTTTTTGTCTGTTTGGCGTTTACCCGTTTGTCTCCGGAAGTGATGAGTGCCCATGCGTTCACATGACCCACTATCGCGAGAGTGCCCTAGAGTTGCACACCACGTGTCGCTTTCCCCTGGGACAGCACTGGGAGAATGGACTGTGAATTCACATCGCTTGGCAATTTCCCATAGGCCACTGCAGGGAGGCTTCCTCAGGGGCCCACACTACGCTCAGCAGGGGCCCTTTCAAAAGCATCCCCTGGAGATCTTCCTCAGGCAGCACTTTCACTTGGGACTCCATCAAAGGGGTTCTCTCGGGATCCCCCTCTCTGCGGTGTTATTGTCTGACACTCCTGTGGCATCATGGAAAGCTGCAGTGTTCACTTGGGATACTTGTGAGCGTGTTCCATGAGGATGTTCACCCATCTCTTTCTTTCCATATATGATATGATGTGGCATTCATAGTGTGCCTGTACACAAGTGTTTCTAGGCGTGAAATGTGAATGCCAGTTAGCTCATTTGGGTAGACAGATGGCCTCATTACGAGTTGGTTGGTATTCCGGTGGTAAATCTGCCAGAATACTGCCCAACGGAATTACCGTTAATGCAACTTGGTCCGGTGGTGGTGACGGTGTTAGTCCCTGTTAATTTGGTCTCCATTGGAGATTTCGGTGGAATTTCACCATGGCAATTTTGCCGATTTTTCTGTGGAAAGTATATGCTGGAGGTAATTCCCCCACTCCAGGGACATACTCGTAGTATTGTGGAGTGGGAAAAGAGGTGGTAATTCCGTTACTGCCACTTTTTCCCCACTCTGCCATACTCTTACGCTTGGTGGGCTTCACCATGGATCCTGGAGCCAGAATTAGAAAGTCATATCTTTTTGTTGCCCCAAGGCAGTGGCACTTCTCTCTCACTATAGCTTCCCTCCCTGTTCGGCACTTGTTCAGATCCATGACATTAGAGGGTGCACTGTGCGCCCTCGATCCTTACAGATATCATGGGTGAATGTGTGTGCGTGCAGGAGTAGTGGGTATGTACATCGCACCTGTCAGTTTGCGTTCGGTGTGTTTGCCTGTACATGAATACTGTACACGTCCTGGCCTCATATTTTTTGCGCTTCACATGACTGTCTTTAGGTATGTGCGTTTTGAATTTCTAAACATGTCACATGCATTTCTGTATATGTTATGCATCTATCTGTCTGTACATGTAGCATGTGCTCGTGTGCAGTGCTCCACTATGCATTGGCCATGCGCCTGTCTGTACATGTCTTGTAAGTCGTGAACCTAAATGTGTTCAGTCTGTCTGACTGTACATGTGGTGTGCCTTTCTCTAAATAGCACTAGCCTGTTTGGATATCCATGTGTCCCCTCCAATCAGTTTGTACATGTAACATGTGGGTCTCTGTACATGTGCACAGGACCTGCTTAAATATCTCATGTGCTTGTCTGTACATATCACTTGCCTGCTAGCATGTGAAGGTCTTGACAGTGTGCTAGCTCAAGTGCCCCGTGCTTCTCCGTACATTAAACGTGTAATATGCCGGTATGATTGCACAATCTGTGTGCCCATCTGTTTGCACCTTTAAAATGTACATCTTCTTGTGTGACCAGGTACTGTCCTGTGTATGTCTCCATTCAAGTGGCAGTTAGTCATGTGGCTGTGGGTTTATTTGTGAAAGTCTCACATGTAGTGTACCCATGTTCACTCTTTACTCTATCAATGTTTTTCAGCCGGCCAAAGGCCCTCCAGGACCCGTCGGGAATCCAGGCAATGAGGTGAGCAAAACACACGTGTGTAACTGCACCCATGATCATGTGTTGTGTAGTCCCCAAACATTTACCTGTTGCCTTTGAAGCGCTTTTAGGAGTTCGAAACTAAGTCCCATTGCCCACAGGAGTATATTCTAAGGAAACATATATTATAATGGGAAAAGTGAAATATTTTTGTAATTATTTCTTTGCACCTAGTTATTCCTGTAAATGAAAAGATACATGCTTGCCTCTTCAGCAGTAATAATAGTAGTGTCTTCCTGTGCTACTACGTGCTCTACTGCTCAAACCATATCCATGGAACTGTTTGGGTGAAACCAAGGGCACAAGGTCCTACGTGTATGTTTCCTATTTTTTGTTGGGCGTATTTTTACTCCCTGTTTTTATTTTTGGGGAGGTTTTGCCTATTTATAGAGAGTACAAGTGGCCAATACACCCATTATCTGCAGGGCTGCTCTCAGTCATTAACATGAGTGATAAGGTGAAAGAATTCGGGCGGGGCCTAGCTTTGTGCTGCCATAGTAATAATATCATCAGTGGCATTTACTTTCAACTGGTCATACTGAGGCCAATCCTTCCACCCACTCCCAATGAAGACATTGTTCATTTAGCAGGGGGCGGGAGGGGGGGCATTGTGTGACTCTCCATTGGACTATAGCAATGTCATCTATTGTGCAGTCTGGTCCAGCACCTGCAGACTGGTCAGAATGATGTGGTAAGGGCCACTGGATCTAGATTGTAGAAGAGCTCTCTCACCATATGGCCGTCTCCCCCTTGTCACCACCACACTACTCTCTCACTCTCAATTTAAGGTGGGATCCCACTCTAATCACCGTTTGCACTCGATGACCCCCTCAACTCTCCCAACTCTGTCCTGGGCTCGCCCTCATCACTGTCCCCTCCCCGGCCAACTTACCTGCTCTCTGCCTCTCACAGAGCATAGACGCATATGGTGCTGGATGAGGAGTGTCACAGCACATGTGAGCTGCGTCCTATGAGACGACATCCTGATGGTGACGCTTGTGCGTGACACCCTCCTGCTGGTGGCCTGCACAGTTACACTGGGGCCAAATAGGGAGCGCAGATAGGATATCATGTCTCAAGGGTTTGGTAAGCTGTGCACTGAATGGCAATTGAATTCTGAGATACGTACACGATCGGCTGTATCACATCTATCGCGTAGTATGGCTCGGCACCCCTTTACTACCCAATCTTTCCCTCCTCACAGCTCCATGTTTTACTGAATCCCGCTTAAGCAGGCAGGGGTTTCCATTTCAGGGTCCATTGATCTGGAATGAGCTTCCACCCGAGTTGGGGGAGAAATCTAACTTTGTTGCTTATAACATCAATTTTCTGCTAGCTCCCTAAGTTGTTGGGCCCACTCCTGGAACAGTTCACTAGCGCCTTGAGATGGTTCGATCCATAGGAGAGTGCCTTTCAAATGACTTCCAATTCCTATTCCCAACTCAAAGGGGTTCTTCCATTTCCAAAGGTGATGATGCTAGACAGGAAAAAGGATCTTGTAGCTACAGCCATAACTGAACACAAACAGGCATAAGAGCAGCAGTTCAGAAGGTATATGAACATCACAAGGGTCAATGTATTCATAAGAGACCTATTCTAATCACAATGACACATCTTACACATGATAAACTACCATTACTCATTGCAGTATGAAATGTGAATTTCCTTGCCAGGATAATTCCCTTTTCCACGCAATATCCAGCTTCCTTTAATCTCCCAAG
Organism: Ambystoma mexicanum; assembly: GCF_040938575.1. Lineage (NCBI taxonomy): Eukaryota > Metazoa > Chordata > Amphibia > Caudata > Ambystomatidae > Ambystoma > Ambystoma mexicanum. The sequence continues at coordinate 909,041,434 of NC_090931.1, read as the reverse complement.
GATAGGGAATCCCACTTTGACATGGGAAAGTTTGCCTCACTATTGTAAGTCTCCTCAATCATGAGATTCCCACACCCCAGTTAATTACCTGCTACAGAAAACCACCACCTGTTACACCAAGAGAGAGCTTATAAACATGGAACTTCTTGGCGAAGCATCTCGTCATTTCAAATCGTTACTCCTAATCAGGTCCAGCTTTCCTCTCAAGGTCACGCTTGTTCTACGCATGAGCGATCTCCAAGCAATGACTCATACTACACGTTATTTGGCAAATACCTTCCCACCATGTCAGATCATTCTAACCACACAGCATGTTCCTTAGTCACATATTATGCCCCTTAAACATAGTACATCTTCACAGACCAACACGAGATTGTGCACAATCATGTGGAGCCCCTCATGATAAATATGAACTTGCCAAAACATGTTATGACCCTAGTCATTGGAGATGTTTTTTCAAATGACAAGATCACATAGTACCAGAAATATTACATTCCCATGCAATATGTTTCTGAGAGTAGTTTCCTCAGCCCTACCCTTTGGGCATCCATCCCAGCCAGGTTATGTTTCCTAGAGTTGGGGCACCAGTCTTAACCTTTGAACTATATTATGTTTCCCAGTGTTGTGGCATCCATCCGAGCTTTGAGCATCCATCATAGCCACAGAAGGTTTCCCGGAGGTGAGGTACCAGGAATAACCGTGGACAACCATGCATTCCATATTATGTTACCCAGAGTTGAGGCATCAGTCCTAACCTTGGGCACCCAATCCAGCCAGGTGAACTCTTCTGTAATTGGAAATCAGTGATGACCCTGAGCGACCCCTTCTGATCATTCTAAATCTTCATGCATTTCCCCTGATGCTAGAACATCCTCAGCTTCATGATACAACATAAGGTAGAGGTCTAGAGAAGGTCTATGGCAAGAAATGACTCCTACGAATTAAAATGTTCCCCCTCACCAAATTCCTCTTAACCACACAACAGAGCCACCCTTCAATTAAATATCCCCTAATCAAAAAATGAATTTTTCTTAACCATATAAAATGCATTTGATTACAAATGTTGTAATTCGGTTGAATCTCTCCATACACAGTCAAGTCAATCCATCTCCCTAAACATTCCTCAATCAGAAGGACTCACCCCTACAGATGGAAAACAATTTCAACCATTAAAAGTCATTAAAAGTCAATCCTATGTTGCATTAGTCATATCCATGAAAAGACTCCCGTAACCATCTTATCTTTCCAAGCACAATTGATTTCCCTTGAACAACAACAGATTCCTCACCACAAGGGATACTCCTAACGCTACTATACGTCCTGTAACCAAGAGAACCATCTCGTAATTGTATGGCAATTTCCTTATTTTGGGGAACTTACACTAAGCTTCAGAAAACTTCCTCCATCCTTGTAAATCTAGCAATATTGCATACATTTTTCCCAGCCGTGAAGTGGAAATTCTATACCATCGAAGAAGTTTAAAAAAAAAAGAGAAATCATTTGTATTGGGCAACTATTAATACACTCTTAGATCCTTACAGCCTGTGTGAGCTCTGACCCACTAACAGGCCACTGTAGGGAAACTGGGCAAAACCTGGTGGTAGACCTGTCCTATAGTTGGATTTGTGCCGAGCATGCAGAGTATCAGACATGTCTGGAACACTCTTGTTAACAGTATTTATACATTTTTTTCTAGGGTGAAACAGGGAAGACTGGTCTGCCAGGAGAGAGGGGGATACCCGGAGACCCTGTAAGTGTCACAATTGAAAGCACATTTAACTTGCATTTAACTTGCATGTATTGTGGGCAACTCAATAGCCCGGCATCACCAAAAAAGTGTGATAATGTGGCAGCTATTGTTTGTGTAATGAGAATAATTGCACTAGGTTGATAACATTCTGAAATATTTTCAACAGGCTCTGAAGTACCGTCCAGGATTATGACCAGCTGTGAGATTTGCTCATCACAGGCTTCAGCTGGTTATCAAAAACAAAACTTGTTTCTTATTGTTTGAAATATACTGATTTATGCAAGAAAGACTCCTTGCAAATATAAAGTCTCTGCACCTCTCCCACGCCTGTATGTATTGGGTTTTATAGCACACCTAGCTGGGGAGCCACTGAGTGCTCTTCAACAATAGGATACACTAATAGTGTACAATAATATTATTACAACTATAAGGAAAGAATATTAATGGCACACTTACAAGTATATGGAACGATGAGATACAGAGGGTTACAGGTTTGGATGATAGAGCCGGACCCAGTCTAGGTAGTGGTGTTCCGCATATTATCAGTGTCATACTCACCTGAAAGACTGCCCCTTCTTTCTTAATTTATCCCATAGCAATTGGGCAGCTCTCCTCCATAAGACAATCCCAATTGTCCCAAGTATGACATCTTCATGCCCTATTCTGTAAACTTACCTGGCCTGGTTTACAAAGATCCGCACTGATGCAAATGAGGAGATGCCAGTGAGCATCTCAGATCTGCACCTGCTACCTAAATCATAAAGCTTCCAACTGGAGAACACCTGGAGATGCCTGGAGCCTCTCAGATCTGCACCTGCTGCCTAAATCATAAAGCTTCCACTGGAGAACACCTAGAGATGCCTGGAGCCTCACAGATCTGCACCTGCTGCCTAAATCATAAAGCTTCCAACTGGAGAACACCTGGAGATGCCTGGAGCCTCTCAGATCTGCACCTGCTGCCTAAATCATAAAGCTTCCAACTGGAGAACACCTGGAGATGCCATGCCTGGAGCATCTCAGATCTGCACCTGCTGCCTAAATCATAAAGCTTCCAACTGGAGAACACCTGGAGATGCCATGCCTGGAGCATCTCAGATCTGCACCTGCTGCCTAAATCATAAAGCTTCCAACTGGAGAACACCTGGAGATGCCTGGAGCCTCTCAGATCTGCACCTGCTGCCTAAATCATAAAGCTTCCAATTGGAGAACACCTGGAGATGCCTGGAGCATCTCAGATCTGCACCTGCTACCTAAATCATAAAGCTTCCAACTGGAGAACACCTGGAGATGCCTGGAGCATCTCAGATCTGCACCTGCTGCCTAAATCGTAAAGCTTCCAACTGGAGAACACCTGGAGATGCCTGGAGCCTCTCAGATCTGCACCTGCTGCCTAAATCATAAAGCTTCCACTGGAGAACACCTGGAGATGCCTGGAGCCTCACAGATCTGCACCTGCTGCCTAAATCATAAAGCTTCCAACTGGAGAACACCTGGAGATGCCTGGAGCCTCTCAGATCTGCACCTGCTGCCTAAATCATAAAGCTTCCAACTGGAGAACACCTGGAGATGCCATGCCTGGAGCATCTCAGATCTGCACCTGCTGCCTAAATCATAAAGCTTCCAACTGGAGAACACCTGGAGATGCCATGCCTGGAGCCTCTCAGATCTGCACCTGCTGCCTAAATCATAAAGCTTCCAATTGGAGAACACCTGGAGATGCCTGGAGCATCTCAGATCTGCACCTGCTACCTAAATCATAAAGCTTCCAACTGGAGAACACCTGGAGATGCCTGGAGCATCTCAGATCTGCACCTGCTACCTAAATCATAAAGCTTCCAACTGGAGAACACCTGGAGATGCCTGGAGCCTCTCAGATCTGCACCTGCTGCCTAAATCATAAAGCTTCCAACTGGAGAACACCTGGAGATGCCTGGAGCCTCTCTGAGAAGCCCATGAGCAAATCTTTGAGAATCACTTTTCACCAGAGCATCTCCAGATTGGCTCGAGTTTTAGACTTTGGAAATCAGCAATTAGATAGCAAGCGCAAATCTGAGATGCTAACAGGCATCGCCTCATTTCTTCCTATGTAGATATTTGTGAATCGGACCCACAGTCTGGGTCCTCCATTGGGTTGTACTCAGCAGCTATATCAGACAGTACCCTGGATTCTTTTCAGTCGAATAAAACTGGAAAAACTGGAAAAAGCTTGGATTTTTCCCTGCATTATAGAGCTACCTATATGAAGCAATGCCGCAGTTTCCCAAAGATGCTTGAGCTCTATCTTCTTGTGACATTGGAAGGTTGAGCTCCAAGCTCCTGGTGCACCAAGAAGTAGTGCTTCACCTGTTGTGTAGAGTAGTGGTGTTTAGCCTGTAGTTCCAAGCTGTTAAGGTTTTCTTGTACTATAAATTCCCAGTCAATGGGGGTCATTGCAAGATTGCCAGTTCTACCGGTGGCTTACCAGCAATCTCGGTTTACCGCTTCCACCTTCTGATATCCCGGTATTACCGGAATATTACGGGCAGTGGAGTGACAGTAAGTTCCCATTCCCGTGGATGGGAACCACTGAATCACCAACACAGTTGTTAATGGTGCCGGTGATTCAATGAATTCACTGCTGGTAGGGGCCTGAACTACCGGCAGGTCAGGCCTGCTTGCAGTTCACTGCCCCTACCATCAGACTTGGAGTTGCCGATGTTGTTACTGGCATCTTATTTCCAGACCGGCATACTCGTAATGACCCCCCCAAAATATTTGAAATAGCTAAAATTGAGTTTCACCTGTTCTGCCGAGGGCTGGAGTATTAACTATAGTGCATTGCAGGGCAGTGAAGTCCAGCGTGCAGCACTAAGCAGAGAATGTAAAGCTGAGGCGTATAAGGACAGAGGTTCACCTGTAGTCCAGAGGTGGCAGGTTTTGCCTGTGGTGCAGAGCAATGAACATGATGAATGGTGTAGTTGTATCTGTATTGTGGGAGGGTTCTACTTGGCAGTAGTATAGAATACTCAAGATTGTCCTTTAGGGCCAAGCAGTAGCACTTCACATGTAGTGCAGAGCACTAGAGTTCTGTCTGAAGTACAGAGCGGTGGACTTACACTTATTGTGAAGAGCAGTGGAATGTTTTACATAGTGCAGAGTGGTGGCGTTTAGCCTGCGGTGTTGGAAGAATGCAGTTTCACGCGGAGAAGAAACAAGTGCTGGGCTTAGTGTCAATGGGTGGACATTTGCGAATAGTGCGAAAAGTGCCAAGTTATGGAATTTGCACCATAGGGTAGAAGGATGGGTTCTTGCCTATAATTCAGGCTGGTTGAGTCCATTTTACTGACAATAGACAGTGCTGGTGTTCTGTCTGCTGTGAAGATCAGAGTATTTTAACTTATTGTGTAGAATATAATGTGGAATGTTTTGCATAGTTCAGAGTGGAGAAATTTTGCCTGTAGTGCGAGAGGATGGAGTTTGACCACCAGTACAAAAGTATGTAGGTTTAGACGTCATTCCGACTGTGCTGGTCTGGTAAAAATGCAGGAAAAAAATGCTGGTAATACTGGCTCTGGCATTTTTATCAGACCAGCGCACTCCAACTTTGCCGGTAGGGTCTGATCCAGCGGCAGGGCTGAGCTGCCATTAGTTCAGGCCACTACTCGCAAATAATTTACACAATCACCGGCACCGGTGATTAGTTCCAGTGCCAGTGATTGTGGCAAACCCATCCATTGAGTCCTACGTGACTCCATGGAATGGGAACAGACCGCCGTTGCTGGCACGCGTGATATCCCGGTTATACCGGCGTATCAGGTACCGGTAATGGTAAGGCAGGTGTACAGGAGAGAAAGCGACCCCTGACCGGCCCATGGAGTCAGAGCTCGCTCTCAAGTACTTTAAGACGAGATAGCTGCACCTTGAGGTGGATGAGGGTGCAGGTTTTTACTCCAATACCAATCAATAAGGACAACTCAATGGTTTGGTTTAATGACAAGTACAAAAACCGGGAAACATGGTTATCAACAGTGATGCAATAGTCCTTCTCGCTTCAACTCCAAACGACTTTATGCAATCAGTAACAGTTATACTCAAAATTTGTCATCATTGACGTGTAACATTCAAAAGTTTGGCATGCAATTCTATTGGTTGAAAAAGGTAATTTAAATATAGGTGCTATATCTGTACATGGTAACGGAGTGTGAGGATTGGATAAACATCATTAGGTGGGCGTCTAAGCCCTTCCCCCAAAATTACTAAGGTGAACGTAAGGTTGGCTTCAACCCCATGCATAAATCTCCACTTTAATTAGCAGCACGCAGAATGGTCAACCAGGTGCAGGATACCCCAAGATTCACCCAGCCTCCCTTCCATCAATCAGTACTTTAGTGCTATGTGTCAATTAGTTGGCTGTGGTCGGCCTCGAAACTGTAGCTTCTTGTCAGGAAAAGTTATGTTCTTCTGTTTGGGAGACAGCCAGGCGTAGGTGGCTCTTCTCGCTTGGCTGGTCACGTGCTAGCACATCGTGAATCTGCTTAGTTTTCCTTCTATTTGTGCATTAAATTCTTTACTCGGCTTGCCACCTGCCTGCGCCTCTTTATCTCGACCTTCACGGGGCAGGCTGCTCTGTTTTTAAGTTACGATTCTCCGGAGCTACTGTCCGCCTCCCTCTCTTGGTTTGACCTCGATTTCCCAGGCACAAGCTGCTTCTTGCTAAGTTTCGATTCCGCCGTCTCTTTTCTTGTTTTAGCTGGAATACGATTCCTGTCCTGTTTGACCCTTAGTAACCTGCGTTAATTCTGCTTTTGTATAAAGTGGACTCACACTTATATAGTGTGCTTTGTTGAGGTAGATATATAGGTGGCGCCTGCCGCTCTATTCTTCTACTAAGCATAGTAAGCCGCACTGTTTTCTTATCTTCTTGCGGTTACAAGCATATTTACAGGCGTTAGCTGGTTGAATAGCTTCATCCTGCTTTACAGTTTAAATTTCTTTATATTTCAACATTGTCTTTCTTTCTATGTTCATGATATCCTTATTCGTGGTGTTTTGTCTCTGTGTGTCCATTTTTTGACTGTCGTTTCTTTCATATGGGAGTCTGTCCGGGCCCTCGTGATGTCATAATTCATTTTCAATTAAGGCCTGTTGAGTCTCTTCTGGGACAGTGTTTAAGCAATCTTCATTTCGTGTTATTTGCTGGTTGGGTTTTCTCAATGGATACCTTACTCTCCATGGTTGCCTGGTTATTAGTACTTCAATAGGTATTGCTCTTCTGATAGGCACTGGGCAGAGCTCTCTGCTGGTTTATCTGCTCATCATACTTCACATATCTCATTGTGAACATTCCTGGTACTTCAAAAAGGGCGGCTGGAGTGCAGGCTATATTTGGGACCTCCTCTACACAGGTTTGCCGGTAACCCGCCGGAATTGCTGGCGGGTTACCAGCAAACCCATAATGAGCCCCAGTATCTTTTGGTGGAATTTTACTTACGGTGCCAAGTGGTGTCACTTCAGTCCATAGGCTAGAAGGGTGTAGTCTTGACTCTAGTGCAGGATCGTTGAGCCTCTTTCACCTACAGTGCAGCGAAATAGAATTGTGCATATTTAGGGGAGTTGTGGCATCTCGCCTCCAGCACAGAAGTTAGCATTTTCCCCTACATTATAGAGGAATTGAGCTTTTCTTGTAGAGCAGAGCGATGCCACGTTTCCTTAGTGTAAGTTTGAATCTCACTTGAAGTGCAGAGTGGTGGCATTTGGCCAGTATTTTAGAATTACAGAACTGTACTCTTAGTGCACGTACATGGCCTTTTAATTCATTATCTTTCGCACAGCTGTTGAGTTGTGCATAGAGGAGTAGAGTTGTGTCTGTGGCTCAAAGCCTGAGTGAACTTTCACGCATGATCTTAAAGATATCCACATATGCCGCGAATGAGATACTACTGTAGCCGGCCGCTGGGCTCTTCAGTTTCACACTCTATTTTTTTAGGAAGCGTAGGATGAGAGTCACATGATGGGTGATATTAGGCACGACAGCTTGCAGATGTAGCATATCGTCACCGGGGGAAATCTGACGGCCATTTTGTATTTTTTTGTAGGGACGACAAGGAGACATCGGACCCGTCGGTTACCAAGGCCCCAAGGTGAGTCTCGTTGTCTTACAGGCAGAATTCAAAGTCATTTCATTTAAAACATAGCACAGCTTTGCAACCTTGGTTGGTGCTCATGTATAACTAACACATAATTTCCTTTTGTACCCCATAGGGTGACAGAGGCAGCCGTGGTGATAAGGTGAGTGTTGCTTTTTTCCAGTCACTGGAGCAACTGGACTGGAAGCAATTATTTTCTTAAATAATATCCACATCATTCGTTACTCTACACTGTGCCTTAATGACAGTGCCGCACAAGATGGCTTCAAGCAGACAGAGGAGTAGGGAGGAAATCCACAACCGTCCTATCAGATTCTGACAAAGTCACTATAAAGCACAGCACTGCATCATATGGCCATCACTGCACCGGACAAAGATGTCATTGCAGTCTTGAGACCTGCATTCCTTTCTCACGAGCAAGTCGAATTTATGTAGTTGACAAGATACACCAGCTCCAAATCCATGGCGTTCCACCAAACACGAGATACTGACTGCAGGGACATCATCGCCACTGCAACTCTCAGACTCATGACATTCCCTTCAGACAGGACAGACACAGGCAGTGGATGCTCACTACAAACTGCGGCCCCCACCACAGATCAGCAAAGCTCATGCTGAGATGGAACACCCATTCCAGATGTGTCAGGCCCATTGGAGATCCATGAAAGTGCCCATTCCAGTTGTTTAAAGTCTCCTTCAGACACGTGACACTCTGCCGGAAAGTGTGGCAGTCACTTCAGTTGCATAATGACTTCTGCACATACACAATAGCTTCACCAGATGACCCACACTCACTAAAGACATGTGAGGCTTTCGGACTCTCAACAATGACTTGAGACACACAACACAAGCTCCAGAAACTGGACGACCCTCTTAAGATTCCACTTCAGCATGATGCATGTGCTAGCTGCCCGCTACATGTGTTCCACAGGCACAGGATGCCTGTCATAGAGACAAGTCCCTCAAAGTAGCCATGAGATGCCAATCTCTGCCCCACACGAGTATCATATCCTGGATGCGTTATGCTGAATCACAATGTGAACTGTCTTCTCCATGTGCTAAAAATATACCCAGATAGTAGACCCTTTATTCAAGAATTTTTTTAATTTTTTTATTTATTCCACAGGGAGGACGAGGTGCCAAAGGTTCAAAGGTCAGTACTGAGTTGCATGAAATGTTAAGTAACTGAGTCTCTTTATAGCGGAAATGTTTCCATGTACATAGCTGGCCTGTTGACTCTTTGCGTCCTGCATGTAAAAAGGTGCTTTTTCAGTGGATTAGTGGGACTGTTGGGGTGCACAGCATGGGTTTCTATTAGGTTATCTCTGTGAAGCTGCCTGGGAGTTACCCTTGCGTGTTTGTGGGTGTGCATATGCTTATATGCTTAGTGTGTGGTGTGTTTGTGTTTTTGTTGGGTGTTAGTTGGAAAAAGAGAGACTGGATATTGAAAGATATCAATGTTGGGCAGTCAGGAGGGGTTGAGCTGAGAAGGGATTTGCCCAGGAGAAGAAGGGATGGGTGTGGATGATTCAATTTAAGGTCTATATGATGGTTTGTACTGGTTCTGTTCACAATTTTGGACTAGTAAAGTCAATGGTGACTTTAGTAGAAAAAAACAAACCCCAAAAATCCAGCAAAGCTGCTGGGGGACTCACTAGGTTTGGGAAATTAGCCTTATAAGAGAATTCTCCCTAACAGCTTGACTTGTAGATTTTCACTCTATGTAGCAGCCTTTTGTCTATAGAGTTTAAATGTCTTCTCTTTTTTCTTAGGGTGATAAAGGTCGTATAGGCATTGATGGCATTGATGGATTGAAGGTAAGTTTCTCAACAAATTCATGACGTCTTGGACAACACATTTCTCCCCTGAGTTCCACCCGCTAAACTCCAATTTCTTGCCATATCAACCCGCCTCCTTAAACTAATCTCTCACAGTATTTCCAATGTGACTACCTACACAACCTCAAATACCAACCTCCACCAGCCTTTAAGGACCTTCAACCTTGATACAAATTTTAATTTCCAGTGACACCATCCCCTCCATCTATAATTCTAACCTCTATCCTCCGAACCCACCATCCAACCAACATTCAGTCCCACTTCTCATCCAACCTCCATTCTAAAATCCCACGTTCCATCCAACCTCCATCCTCCCTTCTCACATTCCATCCATCCTCAAATTTTACTCTTTATCCGACTTCTTATCCCATCCTCCACCCATCCTTTACTCCTACTATCATGTAATCTCTAAACCAGCGTTTCATTCAACATCCATTTCCACCACACATCCTACCTTCCACCCAAATGTACAGACACCCTCCACCAAAAACCCAATCCCTTCCACCCATCAGTCCCAACCACCTACCCAACAGTCCCAACCAACCAACATTTGCCATCCAATCTGACATTTACTCAAGCTTAAAGTTCCCCATCCCTAAATACACATACCGTCCTCCGCTAACATACATTTTATCACCTCACCCCAATCATACTCTGCCTCTTCATCCCTACATCACTCTCTCCCTCACAACCAATCCTATACAATCTTCATCAAACCCCACAGCCAACCATCACCAAGGGTAATCCCTCTGTGCCTTCCTTCTAGCCTCCTTGCTATATCTGACTCTGATTCTAATATTGCTTGAGGTCCATCTATTTTAACTCTGTGAGTGGTGCCTGCTGCAATTTCTTCTCATCGCCCAAGGCTACGTCTTGTTTCTGGGGTGTGCGAGTCAAGTCTTTTGCTGTTCCAGCTGATTCAAGGTGGCTATATTTTTTTCTTATCATATTTCGTTGTGTTCTCTTGTCAGGGCGAAGTTGGATTCCCCGGGTTAGCTGGCTGCAAAGGATCACCTGGATTTGATGTAAGTGATTCTACTATAAGAGGCCTAGTGGTGGAGGTGAATGTATTAAGGAGGAGCAAATTAGCTCCTCATACTGATCGACTACATAATAATTTGATTCCATGTCGGAGTTCTATAGCTTCTAAGCACTTTTTAAATAAATGTTACTATTATTACCCACGTGTGGTACTCAACTTATCAAACTGGGATATAGGGCTGATTTGATTGGGTATAACGCACAGCATTGCCCTGTTCCCAGTGTGACTGTGCTTCACTTGAGTTAATTCGCTCTCAGATCATCTGCCACTATTTGACAAAGATGTCCTTGATTACATCGATTTGGCAAGGCTGTCTTCACATGTACGCTACGGTTCTCCAGGGATTACAGCAAAATAAAAGGGTGATGGCTGAAAGGTTTTGAAATAATCATAACCACGGGCACAGCTCTGGGCAACCCTCCAGACCATCGTTTTTCAGCCTGCCAAGCCATTACAGAAGGCTAAAAACCAAATGCAAATCAGGTCTTGCCCTACCCCAAACGGGTGAGTCCAGCCCAAACTGCTAGGTCACATCCCTTCTGCAGGAGACCACAAGCATCCCCAGACATGTTTCAGCTTGTTGGGCGTCATTAGTGAGGAGTAGCTTGGGTCTCTAGGCCCGGCAAACTCGGGACCCACATCTGGACATACCCGTCCCACTCGGGGTGACTTTAGCAAAACAGAAAGGTGATGGCTGGAAGGTTTTGAAATAATCATAACCACGGGCACAGCTCTGGGCAACTCTCCAGACCATCGTTTTTCAGCCTGCCAAGCCATTACAGAAGGCTAAAAACCATATGCAAATCAGGCCTTGTCCTATCCCAAAAGGGTCAGTCCAGCCCGAACTGCTAGGTCACATCCGGGGATTACAACCCAATAAGTATGGCCTCATAGATCTACCTTTAGCAAACAAGACTGTCTTAAGGTACTCTGACAGTTCTCAGCCTCGGTGGTCTACATAAAACTACCAACACTACCCTCACATGTCTTCCTCCAGTTAACAAGATTGTCCTTGGGGGCCTACATTAATCCTAGGGACTGACCCAAGAGATCTACCTCTGTCTGATAATGGAGCAGATGTTTTGAGAATTGGAGACGTGTATCTAGATATGGGGACAGGTATTTGGGTAGTGCAGGCAGATATGAGGATATTGCAGTGAATAGATGGATAACGGGGACATGTATGTAGATAACGGAGCCTTTGTCTTTATCACTGAGGCAGCGGTATGGATGATGAATGCCTTTACACTGACGCTTGATTTGGAAATCCGAGCATTGATCAGGAGCTTAACTTCCTGGTAATGGCAGAATGCTATGTGTAGGTGGGTGAATGCCTGAAACATGATGCTGGTGAAAGGACAGTTCCATGTGTTTCTACCAAACATTTATTCACCAATTTCTTCTTATCGCACAACCTTTATTGATTTTGTGTCTGCTAAAATCGTCCACCTCACCGACCCACCTCTCCCCATCTCATATCACATCACATATTGCCACACCCAAACCGACCCCCTGCATTTTGTGGGAAATATGCAGTAAAGATAATGTGTGGTAAAAAAAATGTGCTGTTTACAATTCGTAAAATAATCACTGACTACCAAAGGGACTGTTCTGTGAGTGATAAGGTAGCATGGGTATTGGGTTGGGTGGGCTGAGCTATTGATAAAGGGTGCTGATGTAATGGACACGCCTGGGCAGGGTGCAAACATCCAATAAATGCATGGAACATTATGAAATCATTGCATCATCTGACATGAACTTCTCATATTAACAGGGAGAGGCTGGCCCACCTGGGCCGAAAGGAGACCCAGGATCTTATGGCCCAAAGGGAGGCAAGGTGAGACCATGTACCCGACTTACCATCAATCGTATGCTTAACCGCCATCTCTACTCTTTCAGCGTAATTGAAGGATGAATCACAAATGTCGCTAGACCTTGGCTTTGATGATCCACCTACTGATGTTTGGTCGATACAACCTCTGATGCCTTGTACACATTTGTTTAATAATTTCACATTATACCTTGACAAAGTTATTTGAGCGGCAATGACAAAAAGGTTGGGAAAGTAGGTGTTCGAGGTTAGTGTGTATCACATCAGGTAATAGTCAAGTGAAGAGCTCTCATTCTAACTCAAGAGAAACGCACTTCAAAGAAAGACATTGATTGGTGCGGGGTAGCTGATGAGGCAAGATATCAAAGGATGAGTATCGGCAATAAAGGTGATATTAAGATACTAGTCTTCCTGATGAGTAATGTTTCCTGTATCAAGATTGTGTATTTGTCGCTGGAGACAACGAACACGAGGATGCATTTTCTAGGGGGATCTTGCAAGAGTGAACAGAAGAGTAGTAAGGGGAATTCAGGGAACGACAAACGAGAAGAGGAGAGTACGGCACCTGTAGGAATTTTTAGATGACACAAGTTGACCAAAAAGGGATAGATACGAGTGTACTCAGCTTGTGGATATTTAACCGTATGTAGCCAGACCTCAAAGCTACTTTGACTAATGTTCTAGGTAATGTTCAGTGCTTGTCAAGCTCTCATACTCGCAACTATTGTTCTGAGCTTGGTAGTGTCTGGGGTCTTAGTAAAATTGGGGGTATGGCAGAGTCTACTTTTCAGTATGTTGTGAGAAGCAATACCAGATAGCCGCCTCTGGAGTTTCCTGGAAAGAAGCGAAAATGGATGCAAGAATGGAACCATGTAACAAGTCTGCCAAAATGCCAGATAGGGGTATGTGCCAAAAAAGGCACTTTTCCTGGGTGACATACATCCTTGGATCGATCCCGGATAATGTACTGGGGCTTACTGACTCTGGTATCCTTGGTATTTTTGGAGGTCTACAGAGTCAGCATCCTGGATAATGTTCTTGGTTTGGCAAAGCTTTTATCTTGATAATTGTTCTTGGTGTTGTTGAGCCTGAGCCAGGTGTCAATGGTCGTATGTGGTTGTTAGACTCTGATGTCCTGGGTTGGTCTCCTGAGAAATGTTCTGGGTTCGATAACGTCAGTCTCCTTAGCAATGGGATGGGTTTGGCAGGACTGGGGCTCTTGTTATTTTTCTGAACTTGCCTGTTTCTGGTTTACTAGATCTTGTTCTAGATTTTGTAGCATCAGTGCTCTTGGAATTTTCTGGGGATGTAGCATCATCCGGAACCTGGGTGTAGTCCTGGGTAATGTTATGGGGCTGGTTGCATTTGGTTTCCCTGTATTATTCTACATTTGGGGCTCAAATAGCCTGGGTATTGTTCTGCAGTTAATAGAATAATGGAAATATGTTACTTCTATAGCACATTGAACATGTTATATACAATTTGCATTACCGAAGCTACATTTGATGTTCTGATGTGGCAGAGCCTGGCGTCCCCTGTAATCTTCGGTGAATGTTTGCATTTGGCTTCTTGATAAGGTGCTTGTGTTGTTAGAACCGGGTGTCCTGTGTTGTGTGCTGAGCTTGGGAGAATCTGCTGTCCTTGGCAGTAGCCTTGGTTTAGCAGACGTCGTGACGCGAGCTTTGTTCTGTGTCTGGTAAATCCTAGTCTCGTATATATTGTTTGGGGCTTCACAGAGCCTTCAGTCCTGAGCCATGTTTAGTATTTGGTGGCTTCCATTTAGTGTTACTGTTTTGGTAGAATCATGCGTCCTGAGTTGTGGTAAAGATTTGTCAGTGTCTGATAGCTTAGTAGACTGCACGATCTGGGTTTTGCTCCGGGTTTTATGATAGAATCCAGCTTTCTGGCTGTGTCTGATGTGCGGGTACCGTTCCGCCTTTGCTTTGGTGGATCCACTATTCAAGGTTCCAGGCTTGCCTGAGTCTACTATCATGCTTAAAGCTCTGGGTGTGTAAATAGTTCTGTCTTTTTCTGTATGACAACTTGCTGAATGTGGTCTGTCTGCAGCTCAGAGTAAGCTAATTTATTCTCCCCCCTCTGTCTTTGTGCAGGGAGAACCAGGGGCAAATGGAGGCCCCGGCAGAGTTGGGAACAGCGGAAACCCCGGCGATAAGGTAAGGCTCGGGACGGGTTGTGGGCATTGGTGTAATGGGTGTTTTCCAGACAACTCCCTGTATGCTGCTCTTCCACACCACTAACCACACCACCACACCACTAACTTAAAGTACAAGCTGAAAAACCGCGGGCTGGGGAGGGGGAAGGAGTCGTGCAAGGGCACTGAAGGAAAAAGCACTTAAGTCTTAACATGAGGAATTATTACAAGACACGCTGCTACTAGATTGGCATGAAGTGTTATATGCCAGCATGTCTATGGCATCAGGGTACCATTTAGATGGCTCCTGTGTCACCTTTATAACATAGAACAGCTGCCTGGCAACCACCGCCCTGGGTATATATGGTGTGAGCCATATGCCAACCAGTGCTTTTCTCCAGCATGCAGAAAGATGTAGTGTAAACCACCATTGCCACCCTCCCCCGTCCACCTTGAAGGATTTCAGCTGTTTTTTGAGGACGAATCTAAAGCAGGCACACACACTTTACTATGTGAAAACCAATATCAGAGTGGGACGAAAAGTGTTTTTTCATTGGCCGTTTATATTGCAGGTTTCCATTGGCCTGGATTTAGCTATAAAGTATTACTCCATTGGTCAGATCTACTGTAGGGTTTAATTGAATAGTTTCTAACCTTAACATGTTTATCGGTTGGGTAATTTGTCTACTGTAGAACGTATTTCCTTGTATTTTTTGTCTACTCAGTAAAGCGTTTTTCCTGGATTTCTAACTGATCGGAATGTTTTCTTAGGTAAAGTTTGTAATGTCCAGCATACTTTCTTTGGTGAAGTTTGTAGTGTGCAGCATGGTTTCTTTGGTGAAGTTTGTAATGTCCCGCATACTTTCTTTGGTGAAGTTTGTAGTGTGCAGCATGGTTTCTTTGGTGAAGTTTGTAATGTCCAGCATATTTTCTTTGGTGAAGTTTGTAGTGTGCAGCATGCTTTCTTTGGTGAAGTTTGTAATGTCCAGCATATTTTCTTTGGTGAAGTTTGTAGTGTGCAGCATGCTTTCTTTGGTGAAGTTTGTAATGTCCAGCATATTTTCTTTGGTGAAGTTTGTAGTGTGCAGCATGGTTTCTTTGGTGAAGTTTGTAATGTCCCGCATACTTTCCTTGGTGAAGTTTGTAATGTCCAGCATATTTTCTTTGGTGAAGTTTGTAGTGTGCAGCATGGTTTGTTTGATGAAGTTTGTAATGTCCCGCATACTTTCCTTGGTGAAGTTTGTAGTGTGAAGCATGGTTTCTTTGGTAAGTTTGTAGTGTGCAGCATGGTTTCTTTGGTGCAGTTTGTAATGTCCAGCATATTTTCTTTGGTGAAGTTTGTAGTGTGCAGTATATTTTCTTTGGTGACGTTTGCAGTGTCCAGCATGTTTTCTTTGGTTAATTTCCTACTATTTACTAAGTTTTCTTTGGTGATGTTTGCAGTGTCCAGCATGGTTTCTTTGGTTATTTTCCTACTGTGCAACATAATTTCTTTCGTGAAGATGATGTTGCTGAGCTTAATTGTTTTGGTGAAGTGTGTAATGTCCATCATATTTTCTTTGGTTAAGTTTGTAGTGTGCAGCATGGTTTCTTTGCTTACTGTCCTACCATGCAGCATATTTTCTCTGGTGAAGTTTGTAGTGTGCAGCATGGTTTCTTTGGTGAAGTTTGTAATGTCCCGCATTTTTTCGTTGGTGAAGTTTGTAGCGTGCAGCATGGTTTCTTTGGTGAAGTTTGTAATGTCCTGCATATTTTCGTTGGTGAAGTTTGTAGTGGGCAGCATGGTTTCTTTGGTGAAGTTTGTAATGTCCCGCATACTTTCTTTGGTGAAGTTTGTAGTGTGCAGCATGGTTTCTTTGGTGAAGTTTGTAATGTCCCGCATATTTTCTTTGGTGAAGTTTGTAGTGTGCAGCATGCTTTCTTTGGTGAAGTTTGTAATGTCCAGCATATTTTCTTTGGTGAAGTTTGTAGTGTGCAGCATGCTTTCTTTGGTGAAATTTGTAATGTCCCGCATACTTTCTTTGGTGAAGTTTGTAGTGTGCAGCATGCTTTCTCTGGTGAAGTTTGTAATGTCCCGCATACTTTCTTTGGTGAAGTTTGTAGTGTGCAGCATGCTTTCTTTGGTGAAGTTTGTAATGTCCCGCATATTTTCTTTGGTGAAGTTTGTAGTGTGCAGCATGCTTTCTTTGGAGAAGTTTGTAATGTCCCGCATACTTTCTTTGGTGAAGTTTGTAGTGTGCAGCATGCTTTCTTTGGTGAAGTTTGTAATGTCCCGCATACTTTCTTTGGTGAAGTTTGTAGTGTGCAGCATGGTTTCTTTGGTGAAGTTTGTAATGTCCCCCATATTTTTTTTGGTGAAGTTTGTAGTGTGCAGCATGCTTTCTTTGGTGAAGTTTTTAATGTCCAGCATGCTTTCTTTGGTGAAGTTTGTAATGTCCTGCATATTTTCATTGGTGAAGTTTGTAGTGTGCAGCATGCTTTCTTTGGTGAAGTTTGTAATGTCCCGCATACTTTCTTTGGTGAAGTTTGTAGTGTGCAGCATGGTTTCTTTGGTGAAGTTTGTAATGTCCAGCATATTTTCTTTGGTGAAGTTTGTATTGTGCAGCATGCTTTCTTTGGTGAAGTTTGTAATGTCCAGCATATTTTCTTTGGTGAAATTTGTAGTGTGCAGCATGGTTTCTTTGGTGAAGTTTGTAATGTCCCGCATACTTTCCTTGGTGAAGTTTGTAATGTCCAGCATATTCTCTTTGGTGAAGTTTGTAGTGTGCAGCATGGTTTGTTTGATGAAGTTTGTAATGTCCCACATACTTTCCTTGGTAAAGTTTGTAGTGTGCAGCATGGTTTCTTTGGTAAGTTTGTAGTGTGCAGCATGGTTTCTTTGGTGCAGTTTGTAATGTCCAGCATATTTTCTTTGGTGAAGTTTGTAGTGTGCAGTATATTTTCTTTGGTGATGTTTGCAGTGTCCAGCATGTTTTCTTTGGTTAATTTCCTACTATTTACTAAGTTTTGTTTGGTGATGTTTGCAGTGTCCAGCATGGTTTCTTTGGTTATTTTCCTACTGTGCAACATAATTTCTTTCGTGAAGATGATGTTGCTGAGCTTAATTGTTTTGGTGAAGTGTGTAATGTCCATCATATTTTCTTTGGTTAAGTTTGTAGTGTGCAGCATGGTTTCTTTGCTTACTGTCCTACCATGTAGCATATTTTCTCTGGTGAAGTTTGTAGTGTGCAGTATGGTTTCTTTGGTGAAGTTTGTAATGTCCCGCATTTTTTCGTTGGTGAAGTTTGTAGCGTGCAGCATGGTTTCTTTGGTGAAGTTTGCAATGTCCATCATATTTTTTTTGGTTAAGTTTGTAGTGGGCAGCATGGTTTCTTTGGTGAAGTTTGTAATGTCCTGCATATTTTCATTGGTGAAGTTTGTAGTGGGCAGCATGGTTTCTTTGGTGAAGTTTGTAATGTCCCGCATACTTTCTTTGGTGAAGTTTGTAGTGTGCAGCATGGTTTCTTTGGTGAAGTTTGTAATGTCCCGCATATTTTCTTTGGTGAAGTTTGTACCGTGCAGCATATTTTCTTTGGTGATGTTTGTAATTTCTCGCATACTTTCTTTGGTGAAGTTTGTAGTGTGCAGCATGGTTTCTTTGGTGAAGTTTGTAATGTCCCGCATACTTTCTTTGGTGAAGTTTGTAGTGTGCAGCATGGTTTCTTTGGAGAAGTTTGTAATGTCCAGCATATTTTCTTTGGTGAAGTTTGTAGTGTGCAGCATGGTTTCTTTGGTAAAGGTTGTAATGTTCTGCATACTTTCTTTGGTGGTGTTTGTAGTGTGCAGCATGGTTTCTTTGGTGAAGTTTGTAATGTTCTGCATACTTTCTTTGGTGGTGTTTGTAATGTGCAGCATGGTTTCTTTGGTGAAGTTTGTAATGTCCCGCATATTTTCTTTGGTGGTGTTTGTAGTGTGCAGCATGGTTTCTTTGGTGAAGTTTGTAATGTTTCGCATGCTTTCTTTGGTGGTGTTTGTAGTGTGCAGCATGGTTTCTTTGGTGAAGTTTGTAGTGTGCAGCATGGTTTCTTTGGTGAAGTTTGTAATGTTCCGCATACTTTCTTTGGTGGTGTTTGTAGTGTGCAGCATGGTTTCTTTGGTGAAGTTTGTAATGTCCCGCATACTTTCTTTGCTGGTGTTTGTAGTGTGCAGCATGGTTTCTTTGGTGAAGTTTGTAATGTCCCGCATATTTTCTTTGGTGGTGTTTGTAGTGTGCAGCATGGTTTCTTTGGTGAAGTTTGTAATGTCCCGCATATTTTCTTTGGTGAAGTTTGTAGTGTGCAGTATGGTTTCTTTGGTGAAGTTTGTAATGTCCTGCATATTTTCTTTGGTGAAGTTTGTAGTGTGCAGCATGGTTTCTTTGGTGAAGTTTGTAATGTCCCGCATATTTTCTTTGGTGAAGTGTGTAGTGTGCAGCATGATTTCTTTGGTGAAGTTTGTAATGTCCCGCATACTTTCTTTGGTGGTGTTTGTAGTGTGCAGCATGGTTTCTTTGGTGAAGTTTGTAATGTCTCGCATACTTTCTTTGCTGATGTTTGTAGTGTGCAGCATGGTTTTCTTTGGTTAATTTCCACTGTGCAGCATAGTTCCTTTGGTGATGTTGATGTCGCTGAGCATGTTTTCTTTGTTGAAGTTCTTACTATGCAGAACGTGCTATTTTATGAAGTTCCTTCGATACAGAATGCTTTCTTTGTAAAATGTTGTGCTGTACACCATGTTTTCTTTTGTAACCTTCATATTGTAGACGCATGTTTTCTGTGATGAAGATCCTCATATACAGCATAGTTTCATAGCGGAGGTTCTGATTGTAGAGCATGTTTTCTTTGATGTAGTACACACTGTACAGAATGCATTCTTTGTTGAAGTTCTTAATATGCAGAATATTTTATTTGATGAAGGTCCTCCTATGCTGTGCTTTTACTTTGGGGAAGTTCCTGTGTTACAGCATATTTTTATATCGTTCATACTGCACAGCATGTTTTCTTTGATGAAGTTCCCCCTACACCATATTTTCTTTGGGGAAGTTCCAATAGTAGACTATTTGTCTTTGGTGCAAAAGGCTACTCTGGAGCCTCATTTCTTTCTTGAAGGTCCAACTATGCAGTATGTTTTCTTACTTGAAGTTCGTGTAGTACAGCATGTTTTATTTAGTGGCTGCAGAAAGAGTTTAGGGATTTTCCCACTGCAAACTTATTTTCCATTTGCCAATGTTCTTCTGTGCAGTGTGGACATTTTCCTATCATAGCATGTCTTCGTTTGGCCCTTTTCCTACTGTGAAGGGGATATCCACTGTTAGGTGTCTCACTATAATATGTTTTCCATTGTTCTCCTTTCTTCTGTGAAGTGTGCATCCACACTACAGTTTTCTACTGTCTAGTGGTTGTTCCATTTGCTGCATTAGTTTCCATCAGGCATTTTCTTGAAGTAAATTATTTTATCCAGTAGTCTTTTTCATACGGTATAATTTCCTTCCATTGGTCGCTCTCCTCCAGCATGGCTCCTCCTAACCACAGGTCAGTACAATATTATGCAGCACTTCTGCACTGTTCAGTTGTCCCCTGGTTAGTTCAGAGTTGTGAGTATTTATTAGTCCCTCTTCTGTGGGGACTACCCAATTTCAGGATCTGATTGGCCAGACCGAAATAGCACATTTCTGTTCCTCCACTCTTGTTACTGGTCCACTTTTGTTAACTCTTTACTAGCTAGTTAGTTCTTGTGCTGTGTTCTCTTCTCCACAGGGTGATGCTGGAGGTCCCGGGCAGCCTGGAGAAAAGGGCGAAGCCGGAGATGAGGTAAGAGAACAAGGGATTATTTCCCGTGTGTTGATTGTGAAGTGAGAACCTCTCCATCCTGCTGTTGTTTTTCAAGCAAAAGCATTAATTGTTCTTCATTTTCCTTTTCCTCAGGGTGATGCTGGTCCAGACGGGCCCCCTGGAGAGAGGGTAAGACCCAACACAGTTCTTCTTCATTACGAGTGATGTGTGACCTGATGAATACTGAATGCTGGAAATAGTCTGTGCCAGGAGCAGGGCCAGATGCACACTGATAGACACTCACACCTAGATATCAACGGAATTGTACTTTAAGTTAAAAACAAGTTGTGTTTGATGCGAGAGCAACCATTGCATTACAACCACGTGCACGATATGGCCACACTGTGGGTACACCCTGAGTGTCACACTAGCATTCGGGACAGCACCACCAGCTGAAGCCAAGAATGAAGAAGAATAGGCCAAAACCCTGCACATCATGTTATACTAGCCAGTCAAAGTGCACCATAAGTAATGTATGGCGACCAGAGGGAACCCCCTAACAGCAGGGCATCTCACCATGCGTATCCAGAAGCTGGCCAGGCAGAGTAATGCAGGGTACACATTACATGGCCGTTGTTCAATGTATAGGTGGCCAAGCCTCCCCCATTTCTAGCCAAGCAGAGTTGAACAGCTCACGCCACTCTGTCGGTTCAGGAGCAACCCTTGTTAGCAGTGCAACCAGGTGGGTGGGGTTGGCAGCACAGAGGGGTAACTAGTCACCACAGGTACTCGAGCAAGAGGCATTGCACACTATGCCTGACGTCCCGAAATGATAACATGGGGCTTCCAGTGGCAAGTGGCAAAAGGCTTCTTTCATGTTGGGGAGTCTCCGTTACACCCTTCCAACACCAGGGTGAAAAGCCCCTTTGCCGTTCACTGTCCCGATGGAACCCCGTGTTACTTAGTTTGGTGCTATCATCTTTCAGCTGTGTCCTGAATGCCCTTTCACTCTCACCACGTTGTTACCCTTCTCCCTTGCAATTAATTCAAAACGTGGAAACACATAATCAATTCATACCATTTGTATTGGGAAATGTGATTATTGTGAGTGCCCTTCAGTGTATTACATCATCTATAACATTATTCATAAATAATGAACACACAAAAAAACACTCTTAATTAAATGTGCCTAACTTAGAATATCATTGTTCTTAAGCCATTTTCAATGGGGCCTTTTATTTAGTGAAAAATACGAATGCTAAAAATGATAGTTTAGATTTCTGCCTCAACCCCATTGACTATCAGGAAAAGATATATTGTTTACATACCAGAACCACATCATTCAATATAAAATCCTGAGGTTGTCATTAAGTAATTTTGTAATCATTTCTTCAATTCATAAGAAAAATATGAAATGATATAGGAGAAGGGTTACAATCACTTGTGATAATGACCCTTCCCCAACCCATGGCCGTTGCCTTTGAGTCAGGTTATAATGGGTGTGGTCATTATCCCTCAATAATGACCCCATGATCGGTCTATATTATGTCATAAATACCTGCACAAATATGCTTGTGTATGAATTATTTAAATGGCTGCTCCAAGTGGGTCAGGGTCATTTCTGTTGTGAGTTAAAAGGGTCATGTCAGACACATGCTTAGGAAACCCTGTGATATTAAAAGGTTCCCCAAAAGTTAATAAACTACCGTATGTGAAAAGTAAAACGCATATAAAGTAGCATGGAATGCAAGTGTACTATAACATTAAGTACTAAGCGAAGTACTGTGACTAAAGTACAGCATAAACCTCCACACTTGGTAGATAAAGTTTATATACAGTACCACGTGATGTGAATAAAATATAAAAGTAATATGTGATGAAAGAAGATATAATGTAGCATAACGTGTTCATAAAGTACATATACTGTACAATGGCGGTAAATAAATTAAATAATATGAATTTTCACGAAGTACAAAAAAGCACTCGTGAGCAATATGGTTGGAACAAAGTACATATTAAGTACTGTGTGGGGTACATAGCATTCTACACCATGTATACCTGAATGTAAGAGAGTTTCTCTTAAAGTACATAAAGTACCAATGATGTACCATTTGGAATAAACAAAGTATACATGCAGTAAAACATCAGGAAATGAAGTACATTTAACACACCACTTAAGATACATATAAGGTGCATTTTTCAGCATATGAGGTCACTATTTACATATCAAGTGATGTTTGCAGCAAATAGATGTCCGATAGTTATTTACCAGGTCAGGTAAATACGATATTGCAGAATGTACCAGATGATATAAATAAGGTGCATGTTAAGTGACATGTGAGGTTACTAGAGTGAACACTGAAATACATAGTAAACCGAGTGCCTTCAACCACCCAATCCACCTCTCAGGCATTAGGCCCTCAAGACCACTCAATGTTATATGTCAAAGTGTAAATAATGGCCTCAGGCTGTCAATGGCAAACAAGCGAGTGCTATGCTCGTCCGTTCCTGTCCCTGGTATACCTTCCCGCTCCTACCACTTCACCACCTGGTATATGTCACTCAATCAAGGAATGCTCTTATCTAAAGGCACCCTTCTCTAGGACTGCCTCTGCCCACTGTTGTTACCTACTTAGTAAGTCATATCTGTTCGCAATGACTCGCTAATTGTCAATAAAT
Organism: Ambystoma mexicanum; assembly: GCF_040938575.1. NCBI lineage: Eukaryota > Metazoa > Chordata > Amphibia > Caudata > Ambystomatidae > Ambystoma > Ambystoma mexicanum. The sequence goes on along the minus strand of NC_090931.1, from coordinate 909,018,228 downwards.
CCAAATACAAATACATTAAAATAATTGATCTCTCAGTCAAATGCCACGCTTAGGGATCATAAAAGTTGCCTTCAAATGGACCTTGTCTGTCACTTTCAGTCTGTTGACTTAGGGGGCTATGTTTCTCAAACAAAAAGTAGCCTGCGTGGAGTCCCACAGGGTTCGGCATTGGCACTCTTGCTTTTTTAATGTATGCCCTTAGTCACTCGCTTGATGACTGTTCAGGAATGCAGTTGTTTATGTATGTGGGCAACACCCAGATTTCTCTGGGTTGAGAAATTAATTGAGACGATGTTAGAAGGAGTCAGGAAGACCAACCTACTATTTCCAAGGCTGAGGTCCACCAGTGGATGAATCTCAACCGACTGAAGTGTAATACTATGAAGACCAAAGTGTTGTGGCACTCCAGGCCACAAGCATGAATCCAGGCCTTTGGCCAGCAGTCTTAGGTCACGGCCTTTCCCCAGTAGCAAAGGTCAGTATTTTGAGCATCCTGCTGGTCAGCTCATTCGTTCTAGAAATTAACAACGTGACACAAAATAATTTGTTTTCATCTGAAACTGCTGAAGAGGATTTCGGGCTACTCTGCTTTACCCTAGTGGCTCTAATACCTAGGTCTACTTTGCCAGTCTATTAATAAGCCACAGTCTGCAGAAAGAATGTGTTAGGAGATTGCCCCTCGGATGGCACACCACACCGGCCCTCCGACAGCTTCACTGGCTGCCAGCGGCTGTAGGCATAGAATCATCAGTCAGATAACCTCTTAAAATACAGAACCCTCTTTTAGCTTCAATATTCTCCAGGCCGGCCATTACGGCCTGGCGGGAAGGGACTTCAACACGCCCCGGAATCCAGCCTTTCGCAGTACAGGCAGGCAGCCTATGGAACAGAACAGCATTCCCATTCATGTCAAAAGAATAGCGGATCATCTGTGTTCAGGAGAAACCTAAAAATCTTTTTGTTCCAAAAGGAATTCTAGATCTTGTCCACTGATCTTTGCCTGGCCCACAACTGTTGAAGTAGCGGTTGGTGTGCGGTGCACCTCCGCACCGTGGTGCTCCATTCTGGGGGTATGTTAGTAGGTACATACATCCCGGCACTGCATATAAAGATCACTGCGAAGTATATTTTTTTTCAGGTAAGTAATCTTCATTTAAAGAACCATGCGATGTAAAATACATATAACTTTCCTGTGTGAAGTAAATGAAGCACTTGCAAAGTACTGTACAAGGCGAGGTTAATATGTTACATATAAAATACTGTATGCGATGAATAAAGGGCATTTTCTGTGCCATGTTAGATAAACAAAGTATCACATGGGGTCATTACCACATTTGGGGCATCATTACAGCTTTAGAGGTTCAGTAATACAATGGTGGTGAATTCCTTTTTGATAGTAATAGATTTACCAGCACTTTTACCACATTGGCAAATTCTGAGTTTGGAGATAAAGGGTGGAGTTGCCTGTGGCATTTAGCTAAAGGTAACTCCTCCACTTTACTTCCTAAAACAGGAGAATGTGCCAATCCGCGGAAATACCATGGAGTAATGCAGATTCCGAAACTCCATATCACCATTAGTACTCTGGTGGTGAATCCAATGGACGGAGTGGACAGTAGCTCCTCTGGAATTGCCACCAAACTCATAGAGAGGTCCAAAGGACTACTGTTCTTGTAGTCCCGTAAGAAAGGTCTAGCAACGGAATTACTGTCAATTTTACCAAATTGCTATCATATGAGTTTGACAGTAATGTGGACGAGATACCTCCAACACTTGGCTGGAGGTATATCCTCCACCATAGTGCCCAAAACTGGAGGAACTACTGCCAAGGACCTGTGGTAATTTGCCAAAAAACGTCCCCCACTCCTACGGCCTCTGAAAATGGGGATTTACGCTGCCAAGCTGCCACTTGTAATCGGGTGGATTTGTACTGATTGAAAGTGGCAGTAGTGGTAATCAAGTTGGGTGGTAAGTCTCCATGAGTGCTACGTAAGGCAAATGAAATACCACATCAAGCACCTACATTACCACACTGAACAACGCATGACAGGTTGCAATGTAAAAGACAGTGTGGTGTTATGTTACGCGTGAAGATATGTACCGTGTGTAAGTGACGAGTGCACTGCATGGTGTGTATCATCTATTCTTACGCATTGACCTGTTAATTGTATGTCATTGTTTCAAAACTTACCTTCTTTCCTTCCTTTGCTGTTCAGGGTGGGGCAGGAGAAAGGGGGCCTCCAGGAATCCCGGGGGGACGTGGAACCAGAGGAGACAAGGTAAATCCTGAACAATGTTCACACAGTACCTGGTTGCCTACTATTAGAACTCTTAGACAGGACAATCAACTTCCCACAGTCCCAAGCCGCTCACTGAATCCACTAGAGGAGCAGAGTGAACTGTGGGCCCCGATAAGGATCTTCTGGGAAGACATAGAGGGACCTCTGAGCATTCCTGGGGCACAAGGTCAAAGGAACACAACTGTCAGAGCTTCATGACAAGGCAAGCACCTTGCCATAACCCCATGCGCTCATTAAATCCTCTGAGAGAAGCAGATAGTCGCACTGTACCCAGATCCTCCTGTGGGCCCCGATAAGGATCTTCTGGGAAGACATAGAGGCACCCCCGAGCGTTCCTGGGGCACAAGGTCAAAGAAACACAACTGTCAGAGCTTCTTGACAAGGCAAGCACCTTGCAATAGCCCCATCCACTCATTAAATCCACCGAGAGGAGCAGATAGTCTCACTGTACCCAGATTCCCCTGTGGGTACCGAAAAGGATCTTCAGACCTGTGAGAGGGTTTGGTTTAGGGGACAGTCAATTGTAAGGGAGAATGGGGAGCAACTGTTAAAACTTAACATGGGTGCAAGAGTAAGGGGTCAAAGGTAGAGTAACCCATGCGGGGAAGGCTGGTGCCAGCCTGATCTTGCAATTGGATGGCACCTTTTGCCAGCCAACTGATTTCATAGAAGCGGGGAGCGTGGTAACAATTAACTGCACTAGGACCTATGGCGCGAGGGTTGGGGAACAGAAAAAGGTCACTGCAGACCCCAGCGAGCGAGACTAATGGCCTAAGGTAGCGCAACCTACGAGACACTCTGGGTTAAGGCGGGTATGGTGCAAAGATAAAGTAACCTGTGAGAGTTTTTAGGGCGCAGGGGCTTGGTGACTTGGTCCTGCTTTGCATTTCAGTAAAATGTTGTTTATGCTTCTTTGTGTATAACTCATTTATATTTAAAGAGTCCCCCCCTTATTTTCTGGGCACCGCCCACTGCCTGAAATGATCCCTATCTCCGAGTTAATGCTGTGGCAATTTGCTCCTGTTTTGGTTATACCATGTGCACACACAGACCCGGCACGGATCATATCGCAGCAACCCTGGCGACGGGTTGGCTGCTTATGATCCGACCATCTTGGTGGATTACAAAAACCGCCATGCCTGGTCATAAGTGACATATTTCACAGTTCATCCATGTCCAGCCAGCATTGTGCTCACTCTGTCTTTTCCAGGCCGAGCACCCATGCTCAGCTCTTGCTCACACTGCCCACTGCACCCTGAGGTGGCCATGCTGTGCTCTGTGGCCAAGTTCCTTGCTTGTGGTCTTCAGGGTCTGCAGGTACTGGGGTCCTGCCTCCAAAGAAGATATAGGACCTCATTATGACCCTTGCGCTGATGGAATGAAGGGGGCCGGTACGGGACCGGCCCCCTTCATTCCGTCAGGGCTGATTACGAGGTTCCCTTTGCGGGACCTGGATCAGACGTCTGGTAAAACCAGACTTCTTTTCTGGGTCCCGCGAGGGGAAGAGGGAGGTAACAACGGGACACTTGTAATGTGCCCATTGTTACCTCCCTCCCTCCCTCCCCATTCAATGGGAATGGGGAATGGTTCCTGCAAGGAGGATTTACCGGGTCCTCTTATGTCGGAATGACCCGGTAAGTCCCCATTGCAGGAACCCGGTAATGGAGCCGGTTTGGAGGCAGCCATGGAGATAATAGCTCCACGGCTACCTCCAAACTCGTAATGAGGCCCATAGAGTGTCCAGGACTGAAAAGCATGCCGTAAAATGTAGGCCAGGAGGTTTCCAAGATGGAGGAACTTGTCTCCAAGCAACCTATGTACTACAGGCATTATAGCACGTGTTCTCAATAGATGAGGTCAAGACTGGATCCTGGGACCTTCAGCCCAACATTAAACTCCACATGAATGTGTCACGTGCCTTACGCCATGCATTCACTGGGAAGCTGAATGCCCGCCGTGATATCAAGTACTAATCCCACGGATAGCTACGTGATCCTCACAACAATCCAGGTTTCAGTGTGGTGGGCTACCCGCCCTTACTAGAGTGCAACGTACGCAGAGACGCCGCTGCCCCTTTCTCACGGGTGAACCGGGAACCAGAGGAGGCCCTGGAAATAATGTTGAAAGTGCCCACATTTTCAGCAGGCCCAACCCTTTTCCTATAAGAACATCTGGAAATAAAATAGATTACCACACAAAAGAGGTCCATGGTGTAGAGGCCTACCGGGAAATGTCCCGGGTTCCCTAGAGGCCAGTCCACCCCGGGCCCCAGACTTTAAGGCATCGTAAAAAGAACTGCACACTTTTTTCCAGGAGTTAATGAGGTTGTACTTTTGAGTTGCATATTTCCCCCAAGCACGTCACTGTCCCCATTAGCCATGCAGGCGGGTTCCACTGTGAACTTTCCGCAAGATGTTGGCTCATGGGTAGAGGGTGGGGTGAGGCGATGCAGCAGAGGGGGTGCTGTGCTTGGTTCCAGAATGCCCCTCTTTGTTCTCCTTTTTGAATTCCACCCTCCTGGCACCTGGATGAGCGACCGGCATCGCCCGCATTGTGGCAGCCAAGAGAAGCCAAGGGCCAACATCAACACTCAGTAGGTCCTGGGCACCACCAGGCTTGCAGGAAATGAAGTCACTGGATTTCGATGCCTTTTTTAGTTACATTTGGAAATAGCAGCAAGAGCCACCAACCTTTCAGGTTAACTCTTGGAAAAACGTGCCCACCCAGCTGTAAAAAGTGCAGCTCCGCCCATGAATCCAAGTATAAGGGCACGGAGCTCAGCGGGCTGCTTTGCAGGTGCAGATGGAGAACAAAGCCTCAGCTTATTACTGGGTCATTTGAGTGCAAGGTGCAGTTGTTTCTCTTCACGCATAGGACTTCCAGCTTTTCTATGCAGGATTGTCCACGCGCTTGTTTATTTATTTATTTATTTATTTATTTATTGCATTTGTGTAACACCCAGACCCGAGGGTATCACAGCGTTTGTACAGACAGTTGGCAGATAGGGGTACAGCCCTAGCTCGTAGGCTAGAGAAAGTCTGGACAACATGGCTTTGCATATATGAGCGTGCAGGCTTTTCCCAAGTGCTGATAGTTACCCAGGGAACATGGAATCACTTCTATAAGAATGTAAGGGTATGACGCAGAAATACACTTGTTAACGTGGTGCTGAGAACATCGAAGTGGACACGGAATGTCACCTGCAGCCATTTGCAGCATAGGAGGGCACTCTTCACCAGAGTAGAGAGAACAGCACAGCTGGCACAGAACTGCATCTGCATGCGCGCAGGTGTTAGCAAGGGGGAGAGAACAGCACTGGGAACAGCATCAGCATGGAATGCATGCTGTAGGAGAGTGAGTGTTAACATGGTGCTGAGAACATGGAACAACAAATGTCTGAAAATAAGCCGCAGAAGAGCCGGTGCTAACAAGGTGCAAAGAACAGCATTGAGGACATGGGAAAAGATGTCGCTGTAAGTGAGCGGGAACGGTCTGAGCGGTGTTCCACTACTTTTATTGTCTTCTTTTTTCCATTCCTCTACTTTTTACGACCATATTCACCCTTATATACGGAGTATTTGTCCAGTCACGTCCCTGTGCCAGTGTAAAGTTGTAATAGGAGCCTTAGTTACTAGTCAGATACACTATTGCAATACTTCGGCTGCAACACCTTGTCACATGTTGCACTATGCTTCCGCCTACTCTCGCCCCTGCCGAGATCACAGTTCCACTACTTTTCTCGGTGCACTCCTACCACTGCTGATAATTCCCGCACCAGCATTTTTTCTGGACCAGGCAAAGACAAGTTTGTCTGGGGGCAGCGGGGGGGAGGGGGAGCTCCACAGATCTACTGGGTGGCCTGACCTGCTGGTAGATCTGACCCCTATCGGAAAATAATTGCCGGAATACCTGGCACCAGTACTACTGGTACTGGAAACTCTGGCAAACCTATCCCATGGAGTCCGGTGGGAGTCCATGAAACGGGAACTTACTGGCATCTTTGCCGCCCGTAATATCCCGGCAACACTGGGATATCAGATGGTGGAGATGGTAGGATCAGTTTCCCGGCATCCCATCGGAATTACCGGCGGGATACTGGGAAACTTGTGATGAGCCTTATGTATATAGGTTAAAGAAGAATAGGTGTTAATAGTAAAATACAACAGCTTTTTGGGAATATTTTCAGTGGAGGCGATTTCCGCATTTGTGGGTTGGTAAGAAACCCTGCCTGTATTTTACCACTCGGTTGGATGGAAAGGTAGCCCGAAGGATAACGGCACAGAACACATGGAATTACATAATGCATAATGCTGAGGAATATATACCCAGGAAGTGCAGTCTTGAACCCTGGGCTGAATGCAGCATTGAGGACATAGTATGGCATCTTCCGAGTGAAGAGCAAGTCAATAGGCTTTAACGTGATGCTGGAAATAGCATAACAACCCCTTGGAGACGAGGTTGCATTCAATACACTATTTGGGTGAGACATTAGACAGGGCATGCATTATACAAATTAGGCACCTGTCCCGGCCTTCTGCTGTAGGCAAACAGCTCTTAGGGCCACATTATGCATTTGGTGGTATCCTGGCAGTAAATCCACCAGAATACCACCAAACGGAATTACCATAACCACCACTTGGTCAAATGCTGGTAAAGCGGTGTTAATCCCCATTTACGGGTCTTTTGGCAGAATTGCCACCAGCGGAATTACAATCCTATACTTTTCCTCCAAAAATCTGTAGAATTTCAACTCGGTAATCCCACCGGTGGTAATTCTGCCAAACATGTATTTTGGCGGTGCAGGAAAAGTGGCAGTAACGGAATTACTGTCACTTGTTTCTCGCACCACTACCGTTGTAATGAGTTTAGTGGTTTAGAAGCCCACATACTCCTTGAAACCCCATTTTATTTCCTTCCTTGTGTCTTTATTTCTCCGAGTGGTACTCACGCGAGCAGTAGTGCTGCAGCTGTAGCCAGATGTGTTATGCGGCACTGACTAATTGAGTCTCGGTTGCCTCAGTGTTCCCCCAAAGCAGAGGTAGTTCCTTTCATGCTGCTTCTCTGTGGATACACTGGGTTTGGTGCTGAAAGGCCTCTGGTCCAGGCAAGACACCCCAGAACCTTGACGCGGGTCCTGCTCTCTGCCGTCCATGGCAAGCCTGCACAGTGTGTGCTCACAGGTGTATTACCATGTCCACATTCCACGCGACTCATCTGGTGCAGTCAAGTGTGTTCCACATACACGGGCATTGGCTGCTGAATATGCCTATTTTATTTGGGTTCCCCGCGCTTCAACGTGGCGATACAAGCCCAATAGTTCTCTCTCTGGCTCATCATTCCATGAAGATGTTCCATGCCCTTGATGGGGGTGTCAGGGGTTAAAACCTTGCTGTCGTTGCTGAAATGTTACAGAGTTCCTCTTCCTTCCTGACTTCAGGTGGTAACGTGTTACCTATCAGTGCTGAAGCTTTGTAAAATGAAACTCCTGGGGGAGGAGGTGCGAATGGCCATAGGGTAAGATGTTGAGAGTGGTTAATGTATCCATGCTGCCCATTATATTTTGGGGAATGCGCTGCAGCACCCCCCCTGTATCCCTTTAAGGAGATGCCCATCAGTCTTCTTGAAGGCAGAAAGTGGCACATACGACCCTTCAAGGCTTGATGTATTGTTTGACCAGGGCAGTACATTCACTTTACGGCCCTGTATGATTTATTGAATGCAGCTCATCTTCTTGAGGGTAGGGGGCAGGGCAGGAACCTTTATCTGTGGCCTTGCCTTATTTGGTGGACTTCTGGATCTGTCTTCGGGTCTGAAGGCGGGAGGCTCTCTAAATAAGGAGGTTCTCTAAAGCAGTTGCTGAATGCTTCTGATCATTCTTCAGGGACTTAGACAGGATGCTTTCTAAATCAGTGCCTGCATGCCCCACTCTTCTTCAGGGGAGTACATGGTCTTTGGACTCTAAAGCCCCAGGCCTGTTGCGCAATAGTCTGTCAGTACTGTACTGGGATTCGAAGCTGTGTTGCTCTGCATTGCCTTCTTTGCAAGACAAACACGCTGCCCCTGAGCTATCCTCCCGGTTTGTCTTGAGAGAAATTACCAGATGTCTGTTTTGAGTCTTGAAGATAACGCTCTATGAGAACTGAAGCCTCGCAGAAAGACGAGCATGTCTACATGTAGCTGGAAGCATCTTGGTCCGGCATAGGAGCTTGGAAGAGGTGGCTGTTTGCAGATCAATTCTGATTAGAGAAGCAGCGCAATAAGAAGTGAATCGTCACATGGACAGTACTTAATATAATGCTTGCGGTCCCAGACTAGAGATGATACCACACCTGTGAGTCTCTGAAAAAGGGATACAAGAGCTCTTCCTGTGTCGGATCATTGCCATTCTCTGGTGACACTACTTTCACAGTGGTATGCTTCATTCCCATCCCCCCTCATGTGTGCTGCCAAGCATTTGTATTCTTTTTTCTTTCTTAGCACAGGGGCGACATACATGTATGTCTCCCCAGTCGACCCTCTTTTATTTAATTCGTTTGGCAAGTTTAACTGCAATAGAATTCCATAGCCTTTATATGAAACCCTACTTATATTTACGCTGTTTGGGAGTCTGACCTAGTTTAAGCAGTTTGGGAGTCTGACCTCGTTAACGCTGTTTGTGAGTCTGACCTGATTACGCTGTTTGGGAGTCTGACCTAGTTTAAGCTGTTTGGGAGTCTGACCTGTTTACACTGTTTGAGAGTCTGACCTCGTTAACGCTGTTTGGGAGTCTGACCTGATTACGCTGTTTGGGAGTCTGACCTCGTTAACGCTGTTTGGGAGTCTGACCTGATTACGCTGTTTGGGAGTCTGACCTGTTTACGCTGTTTGGGAGTCTGACCTGTAGTTTACTCTTTATGGAGCCCTAAATGTACGTTGCTGATTGTACTCAATTGTACACTTGAAATTGGCAACCCTACCTAGTTCACAGTCCTAGAATCTGTCAGATACTAGTAAAATAGGGAGCCATGTAAAGAAAGGGTTTCATTTGAAGCACGGATGGCATCAGGACCGTGAGTCCATGCCACACTGAACAATATTCGTCCATTATGAGACAAACCACATCAGACTGAACTACACAGTGCATACACAATATTTACATACACTTAATTCCAGGAATCACCCCAAAAGAGATGCGTTTTCTTCAGATGTTGAAAGAATTTGCTGCAGTTGGAGAAGAAAAACAGTGTTCCTCTGTGATGTGTTTTACTGAATCCTTTCACTTTCGTTCGCAGGGTGAAGCTGGGTTGCCTGGAGACCAAGGACGAGATGGGCCAGTTGGAGCTTCCGGAGATGCAGTAAGCAGCACAAGATGTGCAGCACCTTGAGCAGTGTTTTGTTTCTAAGTGCAGTAGCCATATCTTGTGCCTTTGAGCTTGAAATGTTTTCTGTTCATTCGGATCCTATGTGCGTGACCCTATTGGTTAGCCAGGGGCTGCGCATGCTCTGTCCAGAGAGTGAGGGTCTGTGGCTTACCAGATTGCCGTGTGCAAGTCATCTGCTTCCCTCAGCTGTTGCATGATGGTTCTGCACGTGTCATGGGAATGTAAGCGAGTGATGGAACACTTAAGCCTTGTTATCCCAGGGTGGTTCGATGCGTCACATGGCAACACACTGGGAAACCCCCATGCGCAGCATTGCCCAATGGACCTAGATGCGGCATGAGCTTGCAACTCAGAGATGATGCCTCAGACATGAAGAGCGTGTGAGTACCATGACACAACCCCACATGCATTGAGTCACAGAATGTTTCTCGATATGGTGCGACGATGCGAGTAGCATAAGAGCTGGCCTCGTGCATAGCGCCCTTCCATCATGCTGCACGACCTGGGAATGTGAGTACCGGGCAAGAGGCCCGTGGGCATGGCGCCTTGCATTGTTATAAATGTGAAGGGGGTACCCAGAGAGAGTCACCCATACACGTTTCCTACATGTGAAGTAGACGGGAGCAGCAAGCTCCCTTTCTCCTACTTGGCAGAAGAGTCTAATTAGCTATGAGTTATGTTTACTTTGTGAAATTAGGCAATAATGTTCCGGAGTTATCTTCCATGGAAGAGATAATGCAACAAAGACCGGCGTTGATCACAGGCGCTGCGCAGACACCTGGTTCATTTGCTCGGTTTCTGTTGTGTCTATGTTTTTAGGGTTCCATGTCTTAAAATCGCGGCAAAAATGGCCATGAATACAAAATATTGCGGCAAAAATGCTGTGGTTTCATAAATAACTGCTTCCCCAGGTCCAGCTGGCCTGAAGCAGGGGCTCACGCTCCCTGTCGCAGCCACACCACCATGTGTGCATTGTGGATATCCAATGGGCCTGCTTGATAAGGCAGATGTGTAACATGCATATGGGGCGCAAATCACCCTGAGCACAGCACGTAAACACTTATCAGATGTTGTCTGGGGCCCAGGCAAAACACACATCCTGTGAGGGGGTTCAGTGCTTACTTTTGGGGGGCCTGCGTACCTAGAGATGCTGGAAGGAAACTGCAGAGGCCTCGTGGTTTTGGCGGTCTATATTCCTGCAGGGGCTGAGGAGGGGAGAGCAAGAGCAGTGTCTGATGGCAGATCCCATTTCCACTGGAAAGGAGGGGGACTTGGTTGCTTTGGCAGCTGATGTCACCAGGTGAGTAGGCGACTTCGTGAGCAAGGGGTGATGCATGAGGCAGACAGTGTGCCCACTGAGGGGGCGTCAGCTGTAAGGGTAAGGCCTGGTGATTCCGGAGCCTTCGCCGCCCTGATGGGCATGTAAACAGCCTCAGCCGAGACTTGAGAAAGAGGGCTTTACCTCCCATCCCCTAACATATCCCAGCACAGGTCTCCATTCTGCGAAGATGAGACTCTGTCCTCTGCTTCTTACAGACTGAAACACAGGTCTGAATACCTGTACTACGTATCTAATATACCCATAGGTACGCCTTGTCTTTGAAGATGTAAGTTCCTCACCCACCTCGAACACATCCCAGTTCTAGTGCAAGTCAGGAAGGCAAAGGTATCTCTGGATCTGATCAGATTCATCTGCTGCCCACATGAGCTTCAAAAAGCTTCTGAGACACAGATAATGTGGAACAGCAGCAGCTCCAAGATCTGCTGAGCAGAGGCAGAGCAGGTGGAATGTGGGACAGCAACAGCATCAGGAACTGCTGAGACGAAGCAGTGCAGGTGGAATGTGGAACAGCAACAGCTTCAGGAACTGCTGAGACGAAGCAGTGCAGGTGGAATGTGGAACAGCAGCAGCTTCAGGGTCTGCTGGGCAGAGGCAGTGCAGGTGGAATGTGGAACAGCAGCAGCTTCAGGGTCTCCTGAGCATAAGCAGAGCAGGTGGAATGTGGGACAGCAACAGCATCGGGAACTGCTGAGAAGAAGCAGCGCAGGTGGAATGTGGAAGAGCAACAGCTCCAGGATCTACTGGGCAGAAGCAGTGCAGGTGGAATGAGAAGAGCAGCAGCTTCAGGGTCTGCTGAGCAGAAGCAGTGCAGGTGGAATGTGAAAAGCAGCAGCCTCAGAGACTGCTGAGCAAAATCAGTGCTGGTGGAATGTGGAACAGCGACAGCGTCAGGAACTGCTGAGCAGAGGCAGTGCAGGTGGAATGTGGAACAGCAGCAACTTCAGGATCTGCTGAGCAGAAGCAGTGCAGGTGGAATGTGGAACAGCAACAGCATCAGGAACTGCTGAGCAGTGGCGGTGCAAGTGGAATGAGGAACAGCAACAGCATCAGGAACTGCTGAGCAGTGGCGGTGCAAGTGGAATGAGGAACAGCAATAGGATCAGGAACTGCTGAGCAGAGGGGGTGCAAGTGGAATGAGGAACAGCAATAGGATCAGGAACTGCTGAGCAGAGGGGGTGCAAGTGGAATGAGGAACAGCAATAGGATCAGGAACTGCTGAGCAGTGGCAGTGCAGGTGGAATGTGGAACAGCAACAGCCAGAGGCGTTGCTAGGGGAGTCTTGGGGGGCTATAGCCCCGGGTCTTTTGGTTGTAGCCCCGGATAGAATCTCAGGGGCTACAACCAAAAGGCTGCCTAGCCCCTAGTCCTTACAGTTCCGACATTAGCGTAGCCCCGGATCTTTTCCAGACTTAGCAACACCCCTGGCAACAGCATCAGGAACTGCTGAGCAGAGGCCGTGCAGGTGGACTGCATTCCGTTTGTGCTCGGTTCCTGAACATGACAGGACACAGCAGGACAAAAGCCTTGTCCCGAGGTTGTGGGAGATATTCTAATGTCAAATTATGCCCACAAGTTTGTACATGTGCATTGGTGTGTATGTGTGCGTGTGTACATGAGTTTGTGTGATTGTGCCTATCTGCAGTCTGTGTATGTTGGTGTGTTTGTATGTACAATTGCCTGTATTTGTGTGGGCATTTCATTACATTCCATGCATGTCTGTGTGTGCGAGTGCAGTGTATGTACGTGTGAACACTGCATGCTTTTTTAAGGGTGTTTCGCTCATCGGTACATGCTGCCTTGCAGACAATTCAAAATTGGATTGAGCAGCGAACTGCGAGTACATGAAGAGGTTCACGAGGTAGTATTCTGCGGTACATGCATGACGCGCTTTGTGCCAAAGGCAGAGGTTCGAAAGACGGCAGTTCCTTTATCTGAAGTCAGTGTAAGGCTTTGAGTGCCGGGGAGGTATGGTCAGGCCTTTTCTGGTGGAAGTAGGGTAATGCACGTGCTGCAGTTTCCCCGTGAGCATTGTCTGCCCCAGTCCGACCCTAAACTAGAATCAGTGGCGCCATGTGAGGCAGAGATGCGTCGAGTCCCTTTATCGCGGGGAGATCACTTTCGTGCGGCGTAAATCGGTGAGATAATCCGTGGAGAACTCACATCAGATCCAAACAAAGGCAATGCATTGTGGGGCCAGGAAAATAGCAGATGACGCTGAGAGTGCTGAGCCAATCAAATATGCACAAAGGTGGGCGTATGATGCGAAGCCGGGTATGGGTGGCAGTGCCGAGTGGCAACAGGGCAGATAAAGCGAGGGAAGGCCTGTCAAATGCCAAGAATCGCCGTCCACAGAAGCCTGCCTCGAAGGACTGCGGTAGACATACCCAGCAGCGCCCTCAGCAGCGCTTGCCGCAGCATGGCCCAGGCTTCAAGCCGGTAGAGCAGCAGGTGTGTAGATGTCTCCTCAGGCGGCTGCTCAGGGACACCTGGTTCCTCCCACCACTACGGGTGCTGCTGGCTGATGCATGACTGGGAAGGGAGCTCCTACAAACCCAGCGGCGGGAGCGCACGCATGCTGAGGAGCAGCAGACCCTCCCTTTGGCGGGAATCCCTGTCACAAGAGAGTGGTCCGAGAACATGCCCAGACACGCAGCTTCTTCCTGATATATGCCAGGGTTTTTTGTTTCTTTTTTCGTGCGAATATTTCCCTTTTAGCCTAGACACGCTCCTGTGGTTGGTATAATATTGTTGGTGACATTGCAGGCACCTTAATCTTGCATTAAAGCACCTGTGATGTTTTGTTGCTCATTATGCAGGCGAAGGTCTAGGGTGGGGGCGTTCCTCTTGGGCAGACATTGCTGGCACGTGCTGTTGGTTTGTACCAATAATGAGGAGAATTAGACTTTCGCCCCCAAGCAGGGCCCTGAGGTTCATTACCGGTCACTCTACACAGACTTAAAGGGTCTCCCTAGTGGCTGGCCTCATGGATTATGGGACTGTGGTGGACACCATGTGAACAGATTCAGACCCTCCACTCCCTCTGTCTTGATGACTCACTCCCTTCGTCCCAAGCCTCACTAGACGTTACTTCTCTCCTTGCTGCCAGGACATTCTCCCCATCTGATGTATTCTTCCGCGTGGGCCCCGTACAACTGAGAAATAAGTGAACCTGGAAGACTTAACAATGTTCCTGGCCCTGGCAATAGTCTACTGAAGGTTCACAGATGTAGCCACAGACCACAGTATGAACGCTGCCAAATGGCTTTATGATCCAAGCGAGGCTGTAGCGAAGAAGTGGATAGGAGCAAGGCCGAGAGGCTGGACTGAGACGAGGAAAAGAAGAAAAGGCTGGGGATTGGATAAATGGAGAGAGGGAGACATGTAGAGGTGTAGAACAGGAGCAAGCAAGTGATGGGGGAGAGACAACATCAGAAGTGGAGAGAGAGAGAGAGAGAGAGAGAGAGAGAGAGAGAGAGAGAGATATCATATCATATCATTAACAAATAGTGACATTGATTGGGAGCAATGGAGATGGAAAATGGAAAATTGAGATGTTTTGAGATGTGTTTCGGTTCTGTTGTGTCTTTCTGTGGGTGGTAGATTGTGGGTGTGTGTCCCTACCTCATGTCCAGGCTGCAAGATCCTTAAAAGTGGAATAATCTATCCCAGAGGTCTGACCGCTTGCCACTAGTGAGCTCACCAGGTGTCTGAATGCAAGATGATCTTTATATATTGTTTCCTTTTTCTGCAAGATCATTGATGTGTGTGTGTGTAAGGGGGGGAAAGGCGCACTAAAGAGTTAATACAATACCCCCATACATACTTACAATACATTTCTGTCCAGGCAGGCGGAACGCACCAAGTCCTGCGCTTGCAGGGTGTAGCCAAGGCTGATTGACCTCAGACTACTCATGTATGACGGGTAGTGCGATCATCTGACATATGTAATTCTCTTTCCTAGGGCGAGCTTGGGCCACCTGGACCAAAGGGATACAGAGGCGACGAAGGACCTGCTGGGCCTGAGGTGAGTTTTGCTGCGCCCTTGGTGGATACGTGGCGCAATGTAAGTCCCTTTCCATCTCTCCACCCATACATTCTTCATTGGTGCATGCAAAGGACATCCTGTCAGTGGACTGAGCTGTGTAAGGGAACACATATCACAATCCCACTGCAAGAGCTGCATGTTGCCGCATCTCTAGGACGGACCTGCCACCTGCGCAGAGCAACCTTCCTGCATCCTTTCCAAAAGATGCCTCTCAAAGCTAAGAAAGGGATGAATGCTACTTTTTCCAGCACCCTATTCCCCCATCCTGCCTGGGCCTTCATCCTAATCTCCCTTTCTAGCATGGCCACTGGCAAACCAACCAATGAGACGCTGATCAATGAAATGCAGAGCGCACAGCAATGCCATTGGCCAATGGGTATTTTCTCAGGTTGCGGTCTGTGGAATGGGTGTCGTCAGCTAGTTGTTCATGTCCGGCCTCAGGTGGTCAAGGATCTATGTCCAACTAATTATTTATTTTGTGGTCAAATGGTAATTTCAGAGATCCCAGCTTGATATCCTGCTGATTACGTACAGGGATCTTATAGAGCTCTCCATAGGTCTGAAATGAGCAAGCAAGGACTGGCCTTGCTTCCTTGGCAGGGACTCACTTTGTATTCCCCGCTGTGAAAATTCACCAGGAGCCCTCCCACAAGATGTCTTTACCACAGACCAAACTCTAGGAACAGTTAAGCACTGATGGACAGATCGCTTGTATCCTTCCATTCAAGCTTATTTCCCACGAGGTCTCTCCCACAAGGATCCTGCTTTTGATGGCCATACCTGCCAAGATGCATCTGAGAGTACTAGGGGCACATGGGAACTCTGCGTCTGACTGACAGTGAGTGTGTGCTGAGTAGTCCCCCGATAGGGAATACTCATTGCGCCAAAAGCATCTAAACATTGTTTACAAATTACAGTAGGAAGGTTTCAAAGAGCAATGGTGTCTTCAGTCTTAACCCCTCCACGTTTGTTCGAAAGAGAAACCCAAGCAATGCATGCCATGATTAAGAAGAGCAGTGTGTTTCCAGGCTAGTGGATCTCCAAGCAGAGGGAATGATAATGGTGTTTTACTTCTATTGCAGGGCTCCAAAGGACCCCGAGGCCCCAAGGGGCTCCCGGGAGACAATGGCCTGATGGGAGAAAGGGTGAGTGAAGCTACGGCCTAAAGTCCTGCCCTATTCATGCTGTGACCCGTGTACTAAGAAACTGGGCCATGCCTGACAGTGGAAACAGGCCATCGTGCTTTATATGAGGAGGCCAGAGTTTGCTCTTGAAGCTTGCAGTGTAACACACCCAAACCATGGATGCTCAGCTATGGAGGGGCATGTGCTATGATCGAAAAAAAAGGGACCCATGCGACCAGAATTAACAACAAACCCAACACTATTTAACCCACTGCATCCCCTTTTTGGTTCCAAGTACGAACACTGATGTATGCCATTCAGCAAACAATTCAAGACCATGAACACGTAATAGAATACACCCTATAGACAACCTAGTGGCACATAACGATGGTGAAATTATGCATGTCAAGCATAGTACAGTTTGTTTCTGCACGGTCCAGCTATAGATTATCATTTCATGAACCCTATTATTTGAACCAACATGTGGATTACATCCATGAGAATATTAAGTACAGCACAACAGAGAATTAAATAAACAGATATAACAGTTCCCCTTTAATACATGACCAAATGTATACAAAAAGAAACAGAGATATAAAAAAAACTCTCAAGTGTATAAAAGAGCTTCTGGTTTTGCAGTCTATGTAAGTTCCAAAACACACAATGGGGAGAGTGCAAAGCTTCCCTCTGCCATCTACGAGACAGCAATGGTACCAATTGTCCCCGGAAGGGAGTACTCCCTCCCTATTCCTATTGGCAACCAAGAGAATGGAGCGATATCTCTGTTGCAAGATTTGATTCACATGCATATTGGTCTTTTTGTCTAACCTGCCCAAGAAGAGAAAAAAGAATCGGTGTGAATGAAAACTATATTATGTAACATATTAAGCCACCACATTTTTTCTTTTCCCCATTGGATGACACCGTCAAATGGTGGCATTGTTGGCATTATTCTCAAACGCAGAATTGATCGTAGATCCTCGGAATGTGTAGACTAGGCCCATCTGTGCCCACATTGACTAACACTTTCATGGTCATCCCACCATGTGCTTCCCTCCTACATCATTCACTACCTTTATCAGCTTCCCATGGACTCATCAAAAGGGTGATCTGGATTCCTCTGCCCTTCCAATGCAGCCTCATGACTGTCACTGCTTCTAATCAATGACAGCGTGATCTTCTGGAAAGAATCAGGGCAGCCGATCACACAGGGGTCACGTCATGTTGCCAATGCACCCGTGTTTAGCCCCTTTCAGGATATGTGCCTGCACACATGTGTATGCTGATGGGGTAGTTCAGCATTCTAAATGCATGCATTGGAAACTGACTGACCAACTGTGTTGAAGATAGGCTTAAACTTGATCAATTTGTCTAAGCAGCCTGAGTTTGTCATGAGTTTGTATAAGGCTTTGTTCGTCAGGATGGGTGGCGTTTATGTGACTGGTGAATTTAATGGTTAGATAGTTGGCACATTGAATGTGTTGGCCGCCTAATGTTTGGTGTCTACACATTGACTGTTTGGTAGGTATACTGTTTGGGTGATTTGGTGAGTGAACGGAATGAGTTGCTAGGTGGAGATGTGGTTGGTGAATACAATTTACTATCATTAGTTTTAAGTAAGCTAGGCAGGTTAGCTGAATGAACAATATTTTAGTTTGTTAAGTAGATCCATGCTTGCGTAAGTGCTCAGTTGTTAAATGGGGGAATTGTTAGACAGCTAACCATTTTCTAGTAAATACATTGCCATTTGTGTGAGTGGATTGGTGTCCGTTTGGTTAAGATGTGACAGCTAGGCAAGTGTATTTGGAGTGATGGTTTTCAAGTAGATGGTTGATTTCTATTATGTGTATGGTGGAGTTTACCACATCAGTGAGTGGTATATGTTGTTGATAGGTTGCATTAGTTAGTATGTAGGAAGAGTTCTGGTTTTTGGCATATAGACCTTATAAATATGTACGAATGGCACTGTTTTGGTGACAGGCTAGTTGTTTGGTTATTTACTTGTCTGTTATTGGTGGTGGTCTCGTGGGCTGCTTGGTTTTGCTTGCTGGTTAATTTGATGGCAGTTTAGTTAAAGAGTTGACTATTTATATTATTAGCATATTCTGATAGATAGTTGGTTGGTTGGCTGGTTTGTTTTTTGCTGCTGGTGGGTTTGTTGGTTGACTGATTGTTGGTTGTCTTATTACTTTGTCAGAACATGTTAGCTGGTTGTTGAGTGTGTTCAGTGATTGCAGTGACTTGTTTGTGTGAACTGGCCTGATGGCTGTTCAGTTAGTTGGTTGTCGGTGCAGATTGGATTCTGTTAAAAAGGGCTTTGGTGGGTTCTGGTTGGTTAATGCTATTTGATAGTTTTTTTGGTGCTGATTGGTTTTGATTGTGCTCTATACATATATTCTTGTTTCCTTCTAGGGTGAAGATGGTTCTGCTGGAAATGGTACTGAGGGATTTCCAGGATTTCAAGTGAGTTTTCATCTGCAAACATGCTTTTATCTATGAATTAAAAGGAATCACACAGATGTTTTTGATATCTCAACAATGTTAACTGGACCCTCTGTTGTTGCTCTTCTCATCTCCCAGGGATATCCAGGAACCAGAGGCGATGCTGGCCCCAAAGTAAGTATATTTCTCTTTGACGTTTAAGATTCTAAAGAAGTTAACATTTCTTGAGAAGAGCGTAAAGAGGACACCCCCTCATCAGAAACAGGATCAGGAGTGTACGTCCAGAAAATACTTTCATTAAGAAGCCTGTGGTTCCAAATGGTACGATGCAGATTCAACAGAAAGAGCATGCACGGGGAGGTAACAAAGCCCTGACATGGAATTAACAATAACTCTGGAGGGACATAATGACAGCTACGATGGGATGAAGCAACGCAGAGACATTAACATTTCGAATCAAGGAAGAAGC
Organism: Ambystoma mexicanum; assembly: GCF_040938575.1. Taxonomy (NCBI): domain Eukaryota; kingdom Metazoa; phylum Chordata; class Amphibia; order Caudata; family Ambystomatidae; genus Ambystoma; species Ambystoma mexicanum. Next base: position 908,999,145 of record NC_090931.1, on the reverse strand, counting down.
AACAACCAGAGACAGAAGTAACATCATATGATGCAGGAAACATCAACACCTAGAGATGACAGCGACTTAACACTACATTTGCCAGCGTGGGAAGTGACAACAGCTATAGAGGAGTGTAGCAACAGCTGTGGAGAGAAACCACAGAAAATATGGAGGAAAGTCCCAATAAAAGAAAAGTGATTTCCCAGCAGCCAATCAGGGCAGTGTCACAAGATTGGCAGGTGTATCACAAAGCTGAGGACAGTGATGCCATCTACAGAATGAACTAACACAATCTCTGCTAAGGCTTGAAAAGCCCACAACTAGAGAGACAAATAAGAATATGGGATGAATTAACAAATGCTAGGGAGAAAAGCCTCAATAGTTAGAGAGTCACATTTACTTGTGTGGAAAGTTACACCAGAAACTATGAGTAGAACAATAAGACCTGCTAGCAAATACATTAACAGCTGGGGAGGTAAATCACTGTAGCTCGTGGGGAGCAAGGGTGCGGGGGGTTGTTACAGGCACTGAGGGAAAAAGCTATGGAGGGAAATCACATTAGCTTGGGAGCAAAGTTGCACCAGCAAGGGAGAGACATGACCACAACTAGAGAGGGACATGAGGAATGGCACACCAGCAAGGGAGAGACATGACCACATCTAGAGAGGGACACGAGGAATAGCGCACCAGCATGGGAGAGACATGACCACATCTAGAGAGGGGCACGAGGAATAGCGCACCAGCAAGAGAGAGACATGACCACATCTAGAGAGGGACACGAGGAATAGCGCACCAGCAAGGGGAGAGACATGACCACATCTAGAGAGGGACACGAGGAATAGCGCACCAGCAAGGGAGAGACATGACCACATCTAGAGAGGGGCACGAGGAATAGCGCACCAGCAGGGGAGAGACATGACCACATCTAGAGAGGGACACGAGGAATAGCGCACCAGCAAGGGAGAGACATGACCACATCTAGAGAGGGACACGAGGAATAGCACACCAGCATGGGAGAGACATGACCACATCTAGAGAGGGGCACGAGGAATAGCACACCAGCATGGGAGAGACATGACCACATCTAGAGAGGGGCACGAGGAATAGCACACCAGCAAGGGAGAGACATGACCACATCTAGAGAGGGGCACGAGGAATAGCGCACCAGCAAGGGAGAGACATGACCACATCTAGAGAGGGACACGAGGAATAGCGCACCAGCAAGGGAGAGACATGACCACATCTAGAGAGGGGCAGGAGGAATAGCGCACCAGCAGGGGAGAGACATGACCACATCTAGAGAGGGGCAGGAGGAATAGCGCACCAGCAAGGGAGAGACATGACCACATCTAGAGAGGGGCACGAGGAATAGCACACCAGCAAGGGAGAGACATGGCCACATCTAGAGAGGGGCACGAGGAATAGCGCACCAGCATGGGAGAGACATGACCACATCTAGAGAGGGGCACGAGGAATAGCGCACCAGCAAGGGAGAGACATGACCACATCTAGAGTGGGGCACGAGGAATAGCGCACCAGCAAGGGAGAGACATGACCACATCTAGAGAGGGGCACGAGGAATAGCACACCAGCAAGGGAGAGACATGGCCACATCTAGAGAGGGACACGAGGAATAGCACACCAGCAAGGGAGAGACATGACCACATCTAGAGAGGGGCACGAGGAATAGCGCACCAGCAAGGGAGAGACATGACCACATCTAGAGAGGGGCACGAGGAATAGCGCACCAGCAAGGGAGAGACATGACCACATCTAGAGAGGGGCACGAGGAATAGCACACCAGCAAGGGAGAGACATGGCCACATCTAGAGAGGGACACGAGGAATAGCACACCAGCAAGGGGGAGACATGACCACATCTAGAGAGGGACACGAGGAATAGCGCACCAGCAAGGGAGAGACATGACCACATCTAGAGAGGGGCACGAGGAATAGCGCACCAGTAAGGGAGAGACATGACCACATCTAGAGAGGGGCACGAGGAATAGCGCACCAGCAAGGGAGAGACATGACCACATCTAGAGAGGGGCACGAGGAATAGCGCACCAGCAAGGGGGAGACATGGCCACATCTAGAGAGGGGCGCGAGGAATAGCGCACCAGCAAGGGGGAGACATGACCACATCTAGAGAGGGACACGAGGAATAGCGCACCAGCAAGGGAGAGACATGACCACATCTAGAGAGGGACACGAGGAATAGCGCACCAGCAAGGGAGAGACATGACCACATCTAGAGAGGGACACGAGGAATAGCGCACCAGCAAGGGAGAGACATGACCACATCTAGAGAGGGGCACGAGGAATAGCGCACCAGCATGGGAGAGACATGACCACATCTAGAGAGGGGCACGAGGAATAGCACACCAGCAAGGGAGAGACATGGCCACATCTAGAGAGGGACACGAGGAATAGCGCACCAGCAAGGGAGAGACATGACCACATCTAGAGAGGGGCACGAGGAATAGCGCACCAGCAAGGGAGAGACATGACCACATCTAGAGAGGGGCACGAGGAATAGCGCACCAGCAAGGGAGAGACATGACCACATCTAGAGAGGGGCACGAGGAATAGCACACCAGCAAGGGAGAGACATGGCCACATCTAGAGAGGGACACGAGGAATAGCACACCAGCAAGGGGGAGACATGACCACATCTAGAGAGGGACACGAGGAATAGCGCACCAGCAAGGGAGAGACATGACCACATCTAGAGAGGGGCACGAGGAATAGCGCACCAGCAAGGGAGAGACATGACCACATCTAGAGAGGGGCACGAGGAATAGCGCACCAGCAAGGGAGAGACATGACCACATCTAGAGAGGGGCGCGAGGAATAGCGCACCAGCAAGGGAGAGACATGGCCACATCTAGAGAGGGGCGCGAGGAATAGCGCACCAGCAAGGGGGAGACATGACCACATCTAGAGAGGGACACGAGGAATAGCGCACCAGCAAGGGAGAGACATGACCACATCTAGAGAGGGACACGAGGAATAGCGCACCAGCAAGGGAGAGACATGACCACATCTAGAGAGGGACACGAGGAATAGCGCACCAGCAAGGGAGAGACATGACCACATCTAGAGAGGGGCACGAGGAATAGCACACCAGCAAGGGAGAGACATGGCCACATCTAGAGAGGGACACGAGGAATAGCACACCAGCAAGGGGGAGACATGACCACATCTAGAGAGGGACACGAGGAATAGCGCACCAGCAAGGGAGAGACATGACCACATCTAGAGAGGGGCACGAGGAATAGCGCACCAGCAAGGGAGAGACATGACCACATCTAGAGAGGGGCACGAGGAATAGCACACCAGCATGGGAGAGACATGACCACATCTAGAGAGGGGCACGAGGAATAGCGCACCAGCAAGGGAGAGACATGACCACATCTAGAGAGGGGCACGAGGAATAGCACACCAGCAAGGGAGAGACATGGCCACATCTAGAGAGGGACACGAGGAATAGCGCACCAGCAAGGGAGAGACATGACCACATCTAGAGAGGGGCAGGAGGAATAGCGCACCAGCAAGGGAGAGACATGACCACATCTAGAGAGGGACACGAGGAATAGCAGCTATTGAAGTAATAGGCACTAGTTACTAAACGCTGGTAATGGGCGTCCTAACCACTATGAAGCAGGTCACAATAGCCAGGGGGAGGAATCTTAACAGCTGGCTGGGGAGTGATAAGGTGCCCGCTTATATGACAGGTCATGTTTCTGAGGCTTGCCTCACAGATTCTTATTTTTAACGGTTGCATTTGTCCCATTTTCTTTAGGGTCCTAAAGGTTACCCCGGCCCCAAAGGAGATGAAGGAGAGCCCGGAGAGCCAGGGGATGACGTAAGTAACTGCAGCATGTTCTCTCCATTTCTAACTTGCTCGTGGTGTTCGGGGGTTTTCTGTTATTTGGAAGCATATTATCTCAACGGGTTTTATAAAAGTGATCAATGTAAGGGGCCCTGGATCTCGCTCGCAAGGCATGCAAGGGAAATGTCTGAGCCTGACATGGCAGTGTTACTATGCACTGAGCTCTCATGCTTGAGCAGGACTCTGCGACTCTGTGATGATAGTAAGTTACCTTGAGTCTACACACGTGAATGTTGTTGCACTGGTTGGATATTGACGTGAGTGGTTGCCTCTTCAGAACGCCAGGTATCCTCTCTTCATGCAGTTCTGTGCACAAAGGGGGGAGGTGCTAAGAACATTGAGGTGTCATCCTTCTGGGGTCATGAACTAAGGGCCCGAAAACACAGAGAAGCGTGCTATTTCTTCATGGCAGGCAGAGGAAACATATGCTTCTCTCTCCATGTCTCCAACCAAAACACACAGAATTCACTCGCATGTACCTTTGACATTCAGCCAAACACAGCAAAGCTGAAAGGATTTTGTTGTATTTGTGGATGAAACTGCAGAGATGGCACTGCCTGGAACCTAATCGCGCCCTGGCGGATTCTACTGTCAGTGTGGTCAGTGATAACAGACCCCCCATGCCTAGACCTCCCTGATTCAAACTGTCTACTTGGCACATGGTTTCCCACCTTCCACTTTTCTGTACGCGGCTCCTCTTTCCCTTCATGGACGAGCCAACAACAAAAGCAGTTCTGGGATTGCCTAGGGCGCAACCTGGGACACCACAGGGTATCAGACCTGGTCCCGCTGTGAGAGTGGCGAGGTGTCAAAAGAGGGCTTTGCTTGGGACGGCATACATCCATGCAAGAGCCATGTTCTTCTCCCCGCAACACGCATGCCTCTGGACATCCTCCTTGAAGGCTATTGGCCTTATGCTAACCTGTTATAACATTGATATAGTTTAGTTTATTACTTGTATTGCGCACCAAACCCAAGGGTAATCGGGCGCATACTCTGCGCCCGACCCATACTCTAGGAAAGGTTCCCCTCAAACCTCTGGATGGTCGGCCCTCCCCATCTCAACCCTCTGAGCTAGGTAGGGTTAATCATATTGATCAACATAGGGACCTTCTATGGTGACTGACCGATAGGGTGCTTCTTAATAGGTTTGACTTCCGGTTTGATCGGGAGCGTGAAACCTACCATAACCGAGTCTTCCATACCAGTGAGCCTGTAACTATGTCGCATTCACTGCTGTGTGGAATACATTCATTTAACACAATGAAAATGATGCAATCGCAATGATGCAGAGTTAAGCCAGCTGATCACTGCAAATACATTATGCTTTCGCAATGAAATCCAATTTCCTTTAAATGTGTTCCTGTGTAAACCCAGCCAATCTCGTTGATACTCCTGTGTTCGCAATTCAATTCAGCCTGTCATTGTCATGTAATTGTAATGAAATTAACAGAAGGGGGCGTGGGGTGGGGGGTAGCACCATTGCTTAGTGCAGCCTGCCAGGCATGAATAATTCTGGCATACAGTTTTGTTATACACGAGATGAGGCCTGTCAAAGCTTTCAAACAAATTCCAAAATCGACATTCAGCTACCACCCCCATTGTGCATTTACGATGAAATCCATTGGGGAAGTCTACCACCCACGCCCTAAGGGCGTGCTGTGATGCTTCCATGATTCCAGTTACAGTCACTGTAACCAGCACTCCTCTTGCCCAATGCGGCTTGATAATAGCACTGTGCTTGCAATTAAGGCAAAGTGCTGTATAATACCGTGATTGTTCAAAAATGCATGATTGCATTTAGGTATTGCAGTAGTCATCCTTTAAAGCAAATGCCACATAACCATGGAATTGCACCTACTCTACTATGCAAACAAATATGCTGTGACATAAATACGGCTGTTGGCCAATTGTTCTGTTGTTGCACTTACAGTAGCATGCTAACAGCTATATAATTGAATCCAAAGTGGAACAATTCACACTCTTTGATATCGCTGAAAATAACATGTTCACATGTTTTTTTTTTCGATTGCCAGACCACATTTGAAAATGGATGCTTCCCCGCCTTATCTAGAATGGCATCCATATCTAAGATGGCTGCTGAGAAAGGCATTCTCCATACTATATCCCCATCTCCTTTAATTAGGAACGGCCCCACAGAGAGCAGTCTCAACTTAAGCTGGTCGGTATACCTCCAAGAAATGCTACAGCAATTCCCGTGATAAGCTACAGAATCATTCGCTCCCACTTCTGCAGCAGAATTGCCTTATGAAACCCCAACCGGTCGAATACTTCAACTGCTCCATTCTGCTGCTCCTCCGACATGATGTGTCTTTATCCTGGACTCATACCCTGAGCTGCCAGCCCTCCAAGCTGTGTCAGTGGAAGACAGGGAAGGAAGGAAACAGGAGGAGGTGCCGAAATTCCCAGTTGTTTCACCAGCCGTGCATGGCCACTATGATCCCACAGACAACTGGGCCTCTGAATCCTGCTCTAAACAACATGCAGGTGCTGCTGGGCTTGTTCCGTACTCTAGACACAGTGGCACATATACACGAGGAAAGAGACCACGTACTGTCCTGTGCCTCCCTCAACATTACGCTGAATCTACTAGCCATGACGCCCTACTCAGTTGCCCATGCCTTGAAATTCACACTTGCTGCACGAGGGTCTGAATGACACAATCCCTCCTCCAGCTAGATTGCTCCAGCAGTGCCCCCATGCAACATATGTGGTGCTGCATTCCTAAACAGCAAGGTCCATTGGTGGGTTCCATCCCTAAGGCCGAAAGTCAGAATGTAGTCCCAATCTTATGACCCAAAACTTCTGCTCAACCCATATTTCTGCAGGGAAGTAGACCTGAACCATAGGCATGTGAGGAACACCACGGTGCAACTCCGTGGTCATTCTGTCCTCATGCCCTACAGACGTCCAGTATTGTTTCCAAAGAGATCCTCTAGTTGGGCTTCAGCTCTACACATTGGGCTCCCGCCCTCTTGCCCATCCCTTGCTTCCAAGGGTCGTGCGCCATCTTTCTTCAGCCAGGAACCACCAATAGAAACACACCCAGCACCCCTTATTCAAGAGGCCTTCTCCTTTTATTGTCACCCTTCAGGGCTATCCCTAATATGTCCTCTTCTCCTAACATGTCTCTCCTGTCACAGTGTCGGTCTCTTGAATGCCCGTGTTCTGCTCTCCCGGCACCTCGTAGCTGGTATTCACTGTCCCCAACCTCACGCCTCATAGCTGAGACTCCGTGGTCACAGTGCACATGTTTCAAATGTGTTCCCAAGGTCACGAGGACCTTTAAAGGGAAGCTCAACGTTGTTGAGTGTGGGTTTGCTCTATTGTCGGGGTGTGGGAGTGAGAGAGATTGTAGGAACTTCAAACTCCTAAAATATTTGATGAGTCCAGTGGGAGTGCAGCAGCCCAGCCACCAGTGTGGGAAAATATTCCCAATATGAGCTGGATCCTGGAAAGCCCATCACGGGGAGGGCTCATTAAAATGTTAGCTTATCTGCCCATGTAATTAGAATCCGCTCTGTTCACACTCTCTATGGAAGCACAAGGAGTGCCTATTATGGGGCACAGGATATCCTAGAGGGGACAAAAAATGTCCTCCCTGGTGCGCAGGATATCTTCCATACGACACGGGATTCTAAGGACACAGGATGTGCTTCCTCGGCCAGTGGAAGTTTGCCTTTGGACACAAGTTGTTGGCCATAATATACAGAGTATTCTCCACAGGACCCAAGCTGTTCCCCATAAAATGCATATGGGACATGGAGGGGCCTTCTTAGGTCATGGGGAATCCTGCATTGCAAGGAACATTGTATGTCCCCGTAGGACTCGCAGTATTTTCTACACAACACAGTGTGGTATATATGGTGCTTGAAAGAGCCTCTACAGGACACGATATTTCCTCCATCAACCATGGGCCCTCAGACAAATCATGTCTTCCAAAGGAAACCTTGTATTCATATACAACAGAGATTGTGTTTACTAGGACATGGGATTTCCTTCAAGGAACACGGGATACCCTCAATAAGACATGCAATGATAGTCCCACAACGCAGAATGCAATCCATTAAACTGGATTTCTTGCATGGGACAAGGAATATCCTCCAGGGGAGAAATAATGACTCCCTAAATAGGGACCTGCATGTGCTACATGGGACATTGGATCTTCTTAACAGAAGACACATGTATGCTCTTCTTAGGATGTGGCATATACTCCACAGGACACACAATGTCCTCTATATGACACATGATTACCTCTGTGGAACATGGGATGCTCCCTATGGGAAACAGGATGTCCTCCATGGGACATTGGATGCCCCCATGGAACACAGTATACATTCAATTCTATGGCCGCCCGCTTTCTGTTTACCAATGGGGATACTCCAAATGTCACCCTCTGTAAAAGGGCATTGCAAAATCAAATGTGGACCGTGAAAAGCCTGGTTGGTGGCAAGCTACCAGGCACCTACTTTTGTGTGCATGCAAGGGTTGATAACAGAGATAATAGAGAGAGACCACCAGAAACCTGAAGCGTATACATGCTCCAAAAGCTGGTGCATGTCTACAGTTTTTGGTCAAAGGGAAGACACAAGAGAAAACACAAAGAAGTATTCATTCTCATACATGTTATTACTGTTCCTTTACAAAGCAAAGTTATTCATGTTATTGACCTGTGGTCGATAGCAGGGCAAGAGGGACTTGCTGTCATTCAGACCTCTGCCCTGCAAGTTGCAGAGACATATCTGATTGGGACCCTCAAGCCCACTGAAACATCACATCAATATATTCATGAGGTACATGCCATGTGTGCCCCCATAGTGGCATGGGTATACGGAAGAAGCAGGATTGAATTAAAGAAGGGTCAGCAACAGCTGCAGCCATCCATTAGGAGTAGAATGTGCAGGAAGAGTTAGGAACCTCCTCTCTCTAGGGTTGCTGGAGGTGCAATGGGTTGGGTGTGAGCAAAACACATGGTACAAGTAGTTCCTGCCCGCAGTACCTCTCTTGGCCTCCAGATGTGTGAGCGAGTGAATGAGTGAGTATGAGCATGTGCATACATATATTAATGCATGAACGGACACAGTTATATAGTGTTTTCACCCACAAGAGCAAGATATAACATGCTTAATACCTGAGATCGGTTTCTAAGCGCGGATCCGGGATTCGAACCTCTGTTGCTCTGCATGGTCTTGCCCCTGTGCTATCCTCCCTTCAGCTTCCTTCCTGACATAACTTAAATCTTTCAAATAAGTATTGTAGCTTCTAATGTGAGGTTGAAAGTACTACATCAGGTAGCGGGGTAGTGAAGTGGGGTGGGCTCAGCATACTGGGCACTTTCTATATGTCATGCTATGAAGTGTTGCTCTGAACTGTCCATGATGTAACTTTATGCGCTTTTTTTCTAGAACCGCACACCCGGCACTCAAGGAGCCAAGGGGGCAAAGGGCCACCGAGGTGGAGAAGGACCCCCGGTGAGTAGCCGATTGCAGCATGCATGCAGATTTGACAAGAAAATCACAGAATAGCTGTAAACAGAGCAATAGCGTCCACCACCTGGGAAAGGGAGCAAAGGCAGGAGCATCCACTGCAGGGTACAATGGCATTAGGGAAGAGGTTGAGATGCCTGTAGAGGCAGTGTAGAAAGGTGTGTTGCACAGAAGGCGTATGATGTAGGCTAGGACGAATTTAGTTATGGGGTTGGAATACTTATGGAACCTGTTAAGAGGACTTTGGGGGCAGATTGGAGGAATTGTGGGAAGAAGGTAAAAGATTATCAAAGAATGGGAGGAATGCATGGTAGGATATGAAGACATCAGAGCACGGCAGAAGGATTTAAGGTAGATCTGAGGGACTTTATGGTGGAGTGCAATAATGTTATGGACAGATTAGAAGACATGAAGGGGCGTGTGGTGAAGAAGCCATATCTGGACTTTTAGTATATGGGTGTGTTGCTCAATGGGGCAGGGTAGGAGGTCTTTGGATTGGGGCTGATTGTTATTAAGACATAGTGGGAGGATACACAGAGTAGAGAAGTGGGGCTTCAAGGGTGGGGTAGTAGTTTATTGGCAGCATGGTAGGAGAAAATGAGGGCGTGGGTATAAATACACTAAAGGAAGGGAAGGAAGGGTTGTAGGATATTTTGTGGAAGTTGATGATTCAACATATTATAATCCACAGGAAGGGTGCTCTCCTACACGTTATAATCCAGAGAAAAGGTACATCTCCACACGCTACAGACCAGAGGAAGGGTGCTCTCCTACACGTTATAATCCAGAGAAAAGGTACATCTCCATACGCTACAGACCAGAGGAAGGGTGCTCCTCCTACACGTTATAATCCAGAGAGAGGGTGCATATCCACACGCTACAGACCAGAGGAAGGGTGCTCCTCCTAGATGTTATAATCCAGAGAGAGGGTGCATCCCCACACGTTACACACCAGAGGAAGGGTGCTCCTCCTACATGTTATAATCCAGAGAGAGGGTGCATATCCACACGCTACAGACCAGAGGAAGGGTGCTCCTCCTAGATGTTATAATCCAGAGAGAGGGTGCATCCCCACACGTTACACACCAGAGGAAGGGTGCTCCTCCTACATGTTATAATCCAGAGAAAGGGTGCATCTCCACACGCTACAGACCAGAGGAAGGGTGCTCCTCCTACATGTTATAATCCAGAGAGAGGGTGCATATCCACACGCTACAGACCAGAGGAAGGGTGCTCCTCCTACATGTTATAATCCAGAGAGAGGGTGCATCCCCACACGTTACACACCAGAGGAAGGGTGCTCCTCCTACATGTTATAATCCAGAGAGAGGGTGCACCTCCACACGCTACAGACCAGAGGAAGGGTGCTCCTCCTACACGTTATAATTTATAGCATTCAGAGGAAGCCTGGTTTGAATAGTCTCTAGAATCTTTCACATCAGCACTTTTTTCTGTTTTTTTGGAGCCGGGGTGGACTGGGAGCCAAACGAGACCCTGGAAATAATGTTCAAAGCCACTCCATTGTTACACATTTTCAGCATGCCCAACCCTTTTCCTATGGGAACATTTGTAAATACCACATAAAAGAGGCCCAGGGTGCAGAGGCCTACCAGGAAATCTCCAGAGTTCCCTATAGGCCGGTCCAGCCCTGGTTTAGCACAAACAAGACCCCATGTGTGAGTGTTCTAGAACATTAAGACCACAATATGACTCAATCTTTAAAGCCAATAGACATAGGAAAGCAACAACAGACAGCAACCCACACTGGAGAACACTCCGATCTTGATTAGAAAAACAACCCCCACCAACAACGTTTCAAAGGTTTCTGAAACAGCAAGACTCTGGGGATAGACTCTTCCAGGCGTTCAGGGCATTGCTAGAACGGGAACCTTTGCAGTTCGGAGGCTTGAGGAATTTAGGAATCAATACGTACACCAATATTCCAAGACACAAGCCAGGTGACACGGAACAGACAACTTTTGACCCAGTAATTGCCAGTTTAGTGACAAGGCCTTGTTCTCCCAATGGTGCTAGAGATACAAGAATGATAGGTAATGTATCAATAGTTTGAAAACGTATCGTAAGGAGGGCATGGTTTTTAAATTTATCGTCATCATCATCGAATACTTTTTATTTCGGCTTTGCCATAAAAAGTGTAACAAAGCAATCACAATAAATACATAAATAGATAGATACATGCATAATATGGCAGAATAATGAAAGATTCCATACATTCCTTGGGAAATTTCATTTTGATAAAGATCTGCGTAAAATAACATAGCAGTTACCTATTGTAGGTGGAAAGGAGATGTTGCAAAGGGTACATGTTGCGCATCCACTGTATACCTGGGAAAACTTGTGTGCGAGACAAATAAAGATGAGAGTTCTCCTCTTTGACTCTGCAATCAAGACAAGTCATTTTCCTTGGCACAGGCAGCAATTACATCACAGGTTTACATGAACAACTATGTCCCAAGCATTTCGATCATGCATCAGCCGACATGTGTTTCGGTCAGGGCGCACTTTATCAATGCTGATCAGTTGCATTCTGCAGGGTAATGCCATTCTCGTGGTGTGATTTTGCTTTTTTTGATTATCGAATTGCAAAAATGGTGACTCCCAGAATGGCTGGTGTTGGGTCGGTGTCCCACGTTTTTTCTTGACACAGGCACCCGAAAGCAGGAGTGCTTCTCCTTTACTCTGGAAACCAAGGAGGATTGTCTATGGAATTCTGAGGAGGGGAGCTGCTCCTAGACTCTGTCATTTTAGGGAAGGGATACCTCCCTGAGATTTTGCAGTTATTGAGGGAGGGTGCTTTTCATAGACACTGTAATTGTCATCAGGGCGAGTTTCTTTCATGGGATTTGTGTCTGGCTCTTTGCAGCTCCTTCTGTAAGCAACACTTTCTGTTACTTGCACGGGCTGGGTGTCAGGGGGCCGGGGGGGGGTGGAAGTATGCTTTGTTTAGCTATTCACACGGTTTACATCCTGTGAATTCACGCCAGCAGCCCAAGTCAATGACCAAATATGGGATTCCTTGTCATCTCGTGAAGCCTTAGTGAACCATTGCAATTCACTGCTCTGCGGCTCTGCTCTGTCTTATTCCCGTCAAAGCAGATAATATTTTGGAGCTGGAATGTAGTGTCCTCAGTGCTCCATCCAGCTGGGCCTGTTGCTACAGCCAGACAGGCATTCCTAGAGATCAAGCAGACCCAGGATCAGGGATAACTCCCAATCTGTGCCCCTAATGGAATGATTTAAAGAAGGCTAGATTGATTACATGCTTTTCTTCAAATCCATTCATTCAGCCAAGTGTCACAGAGTGTGACTGATGGTTGAATGGGTGTTTCCACTCATACGACTGAACTCTGGGTATTGCTGCACATCACTACACTTCATATGCTTGCTTTATAACTCTAAGTCTGGCCGCATCTGGGTCATAGGGTTCCTTCCATGGGACCCGATCACCCATATGGAATCTTGACAAGGGTTATGTTTCAGAGACAGGAGTCACTAATGCTAATTGCATTTTGGGAACACTTTCAAAGAATTTAACATTCTATTTTGGCTAAACATCTGGAATTACATGTAACCTCCATGATCTGGAATTATGTGGAATTGAGCAATGTTTTTGATTTTTATCATGCCAGATTTGAATAAATCTGTCTTGGTTGCTGTTTTGTAGACCCTCAAAAAATCATCTGGTAAAGGCAGTGTCAATGCACTGACACTCCTCGATGTGTCAGCGACTCTTGGTGCTCTCAACCGTTCCATCATATTCATGTACCGGGATTAAGGATGGAATTAGTGGGCATCAGTCTCTCCTGGCAGGAGTGCTTTCGTTCCCACCAGGTCCCAGCTGTGTCTCTTCCTCTGTCATGTTCAACCTCCTGCATCTGAAATACGGTATATGCTGCACTCGTTCCCCAATAGACTTTAAAATATATATCTAGCCTCCAGCTTCTCTGATCTCAACCTTTAGATGACAATCAATCCTGAATCCTAAATAGTTGGCGAGAGGGCAAAACCTTGAATTCCTCCTACTGGCCAACCCCATAGGACCCACACATGCCAGTGGCATTTAATAAGGGTCTTTCGCTTGTCTCTGATATTAGTATGGTGGCTGGACCTTGTTTTTACCATCTTAAATTTTGAAATGTATACCTCCTTTCCTCCCCTTTGTGATTGACACACTCTCTCCCCATTTGTATTATGTGAATGCTCTGAACATGGGTCTCCCCTCCCGCCCTATAGATTTCGGTAGTTATAGCTGGTGCATAATTCAGAGCCCAGATTGTTTCTGGCGTTCAGCCATTCAGCCCTCCTTTCCTCAGTTTCTTTCTCTCCATCGACTCCCTATAAGGCAACATGCATCTTTCAAGGCCCTTTGCATTGTCCAATCAGACAAGTAATGGGGTTGGCTCTTGCTTTTTAAAGGATAAGCTGTCCGGGTCTCTTGCCTTCTGACCGCTTTGATCAATTCAGTTCAATTTTCTGCCTGTCCCCGATTGTAATATCCTGCTTTGTGTTCAGATCTAGAGAATTCGTGTCCAGGTCAAAGGCATCATCTACGTCAAAAGTTGACTGTTATCTCTTAAGGACCTATGTTGTCTTCAGGCCTAGAGCATGCCGCACTCGGGCCATGGTGGATCAGGACTTATATCATGCTCGGTTCTAAAGACTACTATAGGAGTCCAGGTCAGAAAAAACCCTGTCCGATTGTGACCTACATTGTGTTCAGGTTTAAAAAATGGTTCAAGTCACAGGAAATTTAAGTATATTCAGGTCTTGCAAAAAGATACAGGACAGAGGATACATTTTGCATGATACATTCAGCATATTGAGTTCAGAAAACGTAGCATACCAACAGCACAAGATGTAGGGGAGTATTACTGAGTTACAATTTGAGGGAATTAATGCAATTCAGTTCAGTTTAGGTGCGTCAGGATCACAAAGGTAAGAGCGGAAGGCCGCCCAGGCATCTCGGGCTCTGGATTGGTGGGGGAGATAGGAAATATATAGATCTTCACACTCTTGAGCCCATGTCAGTGCAATCACCCATTATTTTGCACTTGGGGGATTTCTGTCCTTCCATTTCAATAAAATAGCTCTCTTTGTGATCATGCATGCTATATACAAACGAGCGATGGGTTTTACTAATGATAGACGGTCAGATGCCGAAGATTGTGCCTAGGGGGTCTCGGTCTAGTGGGATGGATAACATCTGTGAAATTGTGTTCAAGATACGGTCCCAGTATTCACCTATCTGAGATTATGCCCAGAACGGTATGCAGTGATAAAATCATGGCAAAAATGTCGCCTGTAAAAGAAATTGCCGTAGTTTGACCCGGTGAAGGTGTACCTCATTATACAATTTAAGGGGAGCTGGGGTTTCGGGGGTGCCCTTAAATGGTATAATGGGTCCAGGGGTTAGGGGGGTGTCCCCCGCATCCTCTGCATTGAGATGCCCCCCCCCAGGAGACCAAACCTTGACAATATGCCTAGTATTATCAATTTAGGGCAACCTGCTGCTGCTAGTAAAGAGATCATAGGTACCATATAAGCAGGCATCAAGTTCTCAGGTCAGGCCTAGGCAGGGAGGTTTTCCCTGGTCAGGTAAGACCCCAGAAAGGAACCATGTTCCCATTCCAGGGAAAGGTAAGTCTCAACCAGGGAGCTTATTATCCTCTAAAGGCAACGTGAGTGCTAGGCAACTCACCAGGGCACCGTGAGTCCAAGCAGGTTACCTGCAGACATGCATTACAAGAGGGAACCCAAAAAGGTTGTGTGCTACCCAATCTAGGCACTGCAAGTGCCTGGGTGACGGGATACGTATCATGGCAGGATAGGGCAGAATGTGTTCTGGTTGGGTGATATGCTCTTCGGTCAGAGTAGAGGGGGTTCTGTGGGGTAGTTGTATTCCCCAAACGGGTAAACATTCATCCTGCGAAGGTGGATTGTCCCCAGACAGTGCAGAGTGTCATGTGGGTAAGGGCTGAGTGAGATGTCTCCAGGCATCCAGAGGGAGTCATAGGTAGCCTGGCTACTCCAGTGAGATCCATTAATGGGGCATGTATCTGGTGGTGCATATCAAGGACCAGGCAGGTGGCATGTCTTTCTTGAGGAACAGTGACACACAGGATGGCACCATGCCCCTCTACGTGTAGAGATTCCACTTGCAAGAGACCTTTCTCTAAGCCGAGTGACATCCATGCGAGGGGCATGTGTCTAGGCTGGCAGAGCTAGACCACGGCAGGCAACATTCCTCTGGGCAGTCATGTGTTGAATTGGCAATGAGCAGGCCTCCATACTGGCAGAGAGTCAGCTACAGGCAGAATGCAGAAAGCATATCTTGGGTGGCAGCACAGCCAGACAATGACATACTTTCACCAACTTACTAGGGGGCGTGGAAGTGACATTCTGTCCTTTAGGCTTTAGTGACATTGCACTCGTTAACACTACATGACCATTTTCCCAGCTGACAGTGCAAGAAATAACAGCAAACAGTTGTTCAGCCGAATAAAGTCATTGAAATGGAACAAAATACATTGTACAAAATTTGTAAAACTAACAAATAACTTCAAAATCTGACAGAAGCAAAGAGACAATATACCTAGGAGGAGTAAATAGAAGTGCAGGGGCAGAGCTGCTTGTCCTGTTGGCTCATTAATGCTGCACCTGCGGTCAGGTACTCTGTCGCAGAATGCCTGTCCCTCCCCTGGGGGTGCCACTGCCACCCTGGGAAATGATTGGGTAGTGTCGATGAGCCCCCGTGCAAGTCCTAAGTGGTGTCGATGCCTATGGTGTACAGTGGATGACACCCACTTCACCTTGTTGACTTGTCTTTGAAATATCGTGTTACCATCCTAGCGCTTTACACATACTGCATTACCCAATAATCATCTTCTTATCAATACCTGTGTTATTCAGGGAAGTCAAGGACCACCAGGACCACCGGGACCAGATGTAAGTACCACATGTCTACCAGTTTCTGATCTATTGTTTTCATCTGATAATTTCTCCATGAGCTCCCTTCCGCCATTCTCTCTTCTGGCTTCTCTTTCGCCTGTTCTTTCCATCTGTATCAACTTTGGAGGGATTCTCTGCTCTTCTTTTTGTGCTATCCTTTTATGCCTTCTCACCCCATCCTTTGCCTTCTGGACTCTCCCCTTCAGCAGTTTTTTTTGTATTGACATATTTATAAAATGTACAGAATAGTTGTCAAGAACCCCAGTCTTCCCCAACAGTGTCACAGAGTTAGTACAATTCCAACAATCTGCCCTGGATACTCTTGAATAACTTGTTTTTCTTCGGATGTCTGTAAGTAACTCTCTCCATCACCACAAGCTTGCAGATGTCTTCAATCCATGTGCTCTCCTCAGGACGAATCTTCGTCTTCCAATATCTCAAGATCAATTTCTTAGCCATCATTTCAGCATTTTTCTGCTCTCCTGCATACACGTGTTTACCAGCATTCTTTGAATCCCAGTGTATGAATATGGGGCATACAATTCAAGATCTATGAATGGACACATGTCTGGAAATCCATAGGCATGGAACCACCAGCAAAGCGTTCACCGTCTTCACTTGTCGGTAGGGGCATGCAACGGACCGTCTTTGGGATTATGGAACCGGTGCAGGCTGGTCTGGATCATTCTGGGGTGAGGGATGGCAGGGACTGCGATTCATAACACCCACGGGTGCATGACACACACCCCAGTTGAGTAAAACTGGAAATGGTAGTGCCGCAGCATATGGGGGTTATGAGGTAACCCCTGCCCTCATTTGTAAATGGGACAGCATTGATCTTGTCACGATGGTCGCTGTTAGCCAATAGCAGGGCCTGCCTTGCACAAGGGTGAGTGCAATGGTGAAGGTTGTGCCAGGTCATGTAAAGGGTAGCCCCCCCACCTCCCCATTTATTATGGAACAAAACTATTTGGCAAGCAAACTCTGATCCCAAAGCAAATGGAATCAGGCAATAACATATTGACAAGTTGGGGTGTGTTTTCAGATACAGGGATTCTCACAGGTGCAATCTCACACTGTAATTCAGTCAACAGGAATTGGAAGGAACACATAAATGCATCTGAAGATTATGTCATGGCACTGGATCCCTCCAAACCTCATATGTTCGACTTCACTCTATACCTTTCAATTCTTCCTATTCTTTAATTATTTAATCGTGTGCCTTTTCGCTCTGCAGGTAGCGTCTTCTGATCTCCTTCCTCCAGCACTTTCCCCCTACTATCCCCTGATTAGCCTTCACCTGCTGGCCTCCTGCTTGAAGCCATGAGCCTTGGATATTCTCCATTCATTATATGGTATTCGTAGTTGGCTGAGCTCATGCCATGGGAGTGTTCCATATAGATCCTTATGGGCGCTATTCCCATTTGAGCACCATGCTGAAACTCTGTCCAAGATGAGATGTTAAGGGAGGTGCAGTGGAACTCTTGCAGTATGTTAGTTGCATTGAAATACTGTCCATTGTCTCGGGAGGATAGCTCAGGGGCAACACGCTCTCCTTGGCAGCAAGACGACGCAGAGCAACACAGGTTCTATCACCGGGTCCGCGCTTAGAACCCTCTGGGTATTAAGTATGTTATAAATAACCAGTCATTATTACTATGCCAGTAACTCTAATAAAGGTTTGACTGGTAAATGTATGCACAGAACTTAAATCACAGATTCCAACAGAGGTTGACGCAACTAATCAGCAGTGGCAAAATTAAGAAACATGGAAAATAGTTAAAAATAAACTTTCAACACTTTCTGCTAAACGCTTCAATTTGGGGTCACACCCTCTCTTGTCCACTTCGGGCCCCATAAAGAACATTAAAGTTCTTTAGATGTGAAATGGAACTACATAATTAGGCAACTTGAGGGAATACTGTTACTCCTAGGAAATGTCTGTTGATCATTTCAATATGTGCATTTTAAGGCTGGCCAAGGTGCCCAAGCTGTCAGGTGCGGGGCTTGTCTTGGCTGACATCTTTGTGATCTATCAGTCCGTGATGTCTCTGCGCACTATTGGACTCGCCACAGTAGAAGAGAACAAACACCTCTTACGAGGACTCCTAACACTCGTCTGCTTGGGTGGCCCTTGGGACACGACCATCAGTGGCAGGCTTCTTACTCCCTAAAGAGGGAGGGTCCAAACGTGAAGGGAGGTCTGCAAACTCTGGCAGGTGGCCATGTTGGCTGATCTTGCAGCTCAACATCGGGTCGATGACCCGGTAGGGACTTGCAGTTGAAGGCAACCTTTTGGGGGGGCTCTACTATTTAAGAGCTTTCTCAGTGTTCACATGCACACTGAGAAAGCACCCGCTCATGGCCAAAGTGAGTGTGACAGGGATATGCTTCTTTAGGGTTCTATCAGACAGAAGGGTTCACAGCCCCTAATTCTTGACCCTTCACAAAACACCCGGGAAAGGCAGGCAATTGGTCGAGAAGGACTTCAGGTACAGAGGTCCCCACTGCCATAGAGGAACCATCACTTTGGGCAAAGTCTAATTTAAGAACAGTCTTCCAGCGGTGCTGTGTGAGAAGAGCCCAGGGATATCACTCAGATGAATTTAAATTGTAGCCCTGCAGTGTACTTTCACACTCAATCTAATGAGTGCGGATGCAGATGAAAAGTGCAGATAAAACCTTGCTGCACTTTCTCCCGGGTCCGCTCCATTGTAATAAGGGTGCAGATTATTCCGCGCATGGTGCAGGAAACCGACATGTGCACTTTGACTGGAGTTCTTGTACCAGATTCCACAAAAATGCAGGGGCTGACTCCAGTTGATCTGCAGGGATCAGCATCCTGATAAGAGTGGTGTTGCTAGATTTCTGCAGACTGGTCCACTTTCCTTGCACCAGGAAAATAAGACGCTGTCCTCAGAAAACAGTGGGCAATGACTTCCACCATGCTTGCACAGACTGTGGCACTCACTCCCAATTCAGTGGATGTAGCGGTGGAAGTCACGGGAACCCGAGATCCACCTTGGTTCCTTTGCTTTTCACCACTGCATGTGGTGAGTCATTAGGCTGCGGGTGGAAGAGCTTAGCTGTGCATATACACAAGGGGCCAGACTCTTTGACCCTCCTCTACTTTGGTCACAAGCGTGTGACCCAAACATTGCACCTCGTAATTGACTCATTACAGTGTATATCTTAATTCAAAAATGTCTTGTGTTACATTCCCTTCACTGCCATCAGCTTTTAGTCTCTTTTCTTCGGTCTTTGTCTTCCGGTCTCCCTTCTTAAGATTTGTGTGCATTCTTCTCCTCTCTCTCTCTCTCTTTCTCTCTCTCTCTCTCTCTTCAGCCTCCATTCTCTTCTCCATCTGACCTTCGCCTTCTAATTTTTTTCAACCTTTAACTTCTGGTCTCGCCAATCTCATATCTTCATCTTCACCGTCTTGTGTTTTCTCTCTAGCTGTATCTTCTCAGCCTTTGATTGTCTGGCCTGCATTCTCTCTCTCCTTGATCTTCTGCACTAAATCTTTTGTTTCTGGCCTTGGTTCTCAGGCTTTCCTTTTCAGATCATCTCTCCATGTCTCCAGCCCTCCCTTTGGTTGTTTCTCTGTCGCTGGCTGCTGCTGTCTCCTTTTGCTTTCATTCGCCCATACAGCCTCCCTCGTCCCTGCTTTCCAGGCTACACCGCACGCTCTATTTCCGTAGGTGTGGCTCCAGAGTGCCATTTCTAGATCATTCCCAGTTAACGACCTCTGTTCCATTTCAGGATTGTGAAATCTTGGACATCATCATGAGGATGTGCTGTAAGTCGCCATTTTATTTTAAATTGAGCTCCTTGCAAATGAGAAACTGCTTTCATTATGAATGCTTTGAAGGTAGTGGTCGCAGGATGGCTAGAGCGAAAGAAGCTGGCAGAAGAGACAAGATTGCTAATACTGGGCAGCAACGGCAGAATAGTGACTGGTGGGCACAACATTGTTACCTCTGTCCTCGCTCCTTGTAGTTCAGAAAACCTACCTAAGCGACCCCTTTGCCACAGGGTTATGAGCATGTTTGATGCAGGGCATCTCCAGTAGCTCTCATCGTTCTGTGGGTAACCCCCACTACATGTCTCTTTGGTACAAGCCACCTTCATCATCAGTCCTGTGCTCATCACCTCTATTACCCGCCCTTGTATTAACACCCCCATTGAATCTCTCGCCGCTGTCCATTAACTGCCCTGTCTTCTCTGTGCTGCGGAAGACTTCTTCGGCTCTCCCTGTGTTTCAGGGCACCATAACACCTGCCCTTTGCTGCAGGCCCTCTCTATTAGCTCTCCCTATGTTTCTGGCTGCCAGGCACATCCATGGCCTATTCACTGCGCTCCATGCTGGAGTACCTTTCCATCACAGGTTCTATGCTCGCCGTGCCTAAGGGAGGCTCCCTTACGTTCCCTTGACTGGGCAAGATGCTGGTCATCTCCATTCCCTCAATGGTCATCTCCATGCCCCAGGACGTCCCCCTTACCTCTCTCTATGCTTTGCTTGCAGCATGGACCCTCTGCTAGTTGCCCCTATGACAGGGGCCTGCAACCTGCACCTCTCCAGATGTTTTGGACTATGACTCCCATGATTATTCATCATTGATTATGTGGGGGGAGGTGACAGAGGTTGCAGTTCAAAACATCTGGTGAGCCAAAGGTTGCAGACCTCCGCCCCATGGTGTCTGTATCACAGCAAACCAAACGTTTCTGCCCTCTGGTCCTCCTGCTTCGGGGCACTTCCATGAGATTTGATAGCACACCCACTCTCTGCCCTCAGCTGCAGGCCCTCTCCTTTACCTCTCCTTGTGTACCCTATGGTGCAGGACGCGTCCATTACTTGTAATCCTACCTTCGGTGCTGTAGGACCCCTCTATTACCTGTCTTTCCCCCATGGCACTTGAGGCTGGTTCTAGTCACAGCAATGGTAGGCAGCTGTCTAGTGCACCGCCATTAGGAATATGCAGACTGAAGCTAGGCTGGCACCGCTACTACCTGCTCATGCCCTGAAGGAGGCCTAATGATCTAGGGGGTTCTGTTTCTCATGTAAATCTGCTGTAGGAGTGAGCAGACCAAACCAACTTCTTTTAATGTGATTGTCAAATTGGCCGACGGCATAAATATCGTCTGACATTTCACTTTTCTTCCAGCTTGCTGTGGTGAGTACCCTGCACTATTATCCTGTGGTGGGTATCCTACCATCGCTTTGTTTCCTGTCCTCCCGGTGAGTACTCTCTTCATGCTCTATTTGCTCTTTCATTGGCGAGTAACCTAGCCTCTGACCTATTGGATCCCACACTACTGAGCACTCCCCCTCTGCTTCATTTGTTCGCTGTGGTGGGCGCTCTGCCCCTTCTATTTGCTTTCTCAGTTGGGAAGACTAGGCCCGCTCATCCATTTGCTCTGTGCTTGTGGTGAGTACTATGTCCCCTGTTATGTTTACTCACCCTGTGGTGAGTACCCTGACCCTGATATATTTGCCCCTGCTATATCTACTCTCTCTGCGGCGAGTAATGAGCCTCTAGTATATTTGGTTTCAGTGGTGGGAACTCAGTGCCTGCACATGTTGCTCTGTGAGTGATAGGTACTCTGTCCCTTGCTTCGTTAACTCTCTCTGTGGTGAGTCCACTGCCCCATGCTCTGTTGGGGGTACACCCACTATAGTTGCTTTGTCTGTGGTGAGATCTGAGTCCCTCCTGAATTTGATTTCTGTAATGAAAACTCTCCCCTTGCCCATTTAATGAATGTTCCTCTCTATATGGTGAGTACCCTGCCTGCTACCCTGTTTCCACTCCCTGTGATCAGTCCCTTGCCTCATGCTATAGTTGCTAATGTCTGTGGTGAGTACTAAGCTCCCACTTTATTTGCTTTCTGTGGTGAGAGCATAGCCCCTGCTCATGTGGTTCTCTTTTTAGTCAGGACTGTGACCTCTGCGTTGTTTACCCTCTCTTGACTCAGTACTCTGCCCCATGCTCTACTGGCGCTTAGTGTTGAGATGTCTAACCTACTCTACTATCTCCCTTTCTCTGGTGGATCCACTGGTCCTTGGTATGTTTGTACCTGCTGCCCATTTATTATATGCAAGTGTTGACTGGGGCTGTTGGAAGAAGGCCATACTGTAATTTCTGGATGAAAGAAAGGGTTTGGTGCAGTGTCAATGTCAACAGGCGAGCAATGATGCTCATCTGGGGAGTCCATGCGCCCTGTCAGCTCAGAACATGTCTGCACTGTGTGTGAATGAGGTGTGCTTGCCATAGATCCTCATAAGCCCCATGTCTGAACCCGCATCTTTTCTTACGAGCGCAGAGTGCACATGTGGACCCATAGATGTCCTGTTCGTGGTGGACAGTTCGGAGAGTATTGGTCTCACAAACTTCCAGATCGCCAAAGACTTCATTATTAGGGTCATCGACCGTCTCAGCAGAGATGAGCATGTCAAGGTGAGCATGTCGGCATGGCAACATGCGCTGTGGCAAAAACATAAAGACTCTATCAAAAGGGATGGGTGGAAAGAGGGATCTATGCCCCACCAGGGATTGGAACTAACTGCAGGTTTAGGGCAAAGACAGACACATAGTGACACGCACCCTGCAAGGGACCATGGCCAGTTACTGCATCATGTAAGAGTTGGTGGTAAACAGTTACTCTTGCCTTGGCAGGGATCAGGCTCAGCCACTGGGTCACATTACAGAGGGTCACACAGTGACACAAGTCCAGCCAGAGATCATGGACGTTGATGGCATCATGGCAGAGACAGAGGCACATAGTGACCCCTGGCCTGCCAGTGATAGGGATGGAACATCAGGGCATGGATAGTTAAATAAGATTCACTCTGGCGTGATTTGGCCCATCCTGCGCTGACCACAGCCTGTGCTGAACATGGGAGTTGCAAATTCTCCACCATGAATTTAAAGGGAACAATGGTAAACAATAGGGGTAGAGGTAATGGATTGATGGACGGGTGGGTGCAGGGTTTGAGAAAAGAAAGAGATCCAGTTTGGAAGAGATGAATTGTTAATGTAAGAGAGAGGGAAAGAGGTATATGGATGGATGGGTGGATGGATGCATTGGCAGATGATAAATGGATGGCTTTGAGTGCACTGGGAGTTAAAAAGGGAGGAACGTGCAGAGTTTTGAAATAAGTGGATATTAGAGGAGTAGATGAGGGATTGGATGGATGGATCATAGAGCGGGCTGCAGGAAGTGATGCAAGAAGGGGCAGAGAGAGAGAGTGGGAGAGAGAGAAAGAGAAGGAAAGAGGGGTACGCATAGATGGAAGGATTGAGGGAGTGTTGAATAGGTGCAGGGAGGGAAGAAGGAAAAGGGTGTACGAGCAGGGCAGAGAAGAGAGAGATGTTTTGTGGAAGGGAGAGAGTGGTGATCCCAAGAAAACAGGAATACACAGGTGCATATGTGGAGGATGGATGTGCCACTCTGTGTTTTGATCGATGAATGAATGGGTGGATGGATGGAAGGAGTGAGAGAAAGAGGGATGGATGGATGGATGGATGGATGGGTGGGTGGGTGGGTGGGTGGATGGGATAGCTGGATGGATGTGATAGCTGGATGGGTGGATCGGGTGGATGTGTCGGGTGGATGAGTTGGTGGAGGAGCGTAGTGGAGGGGATGGGTGAATGGGTTGAGTGGATCGAGGGATGAATGGTAAAGGGAAGGATCAGTGCTGGAAATGAGGAGGAGATACAAATGTGATGGAGGCATAAATATGGAGAAATTCATGAAATAAAGGGCACAGGGGGAGTTGAGAGGTAGGAATATGAAAGAAGGCCAAGGTAATGGTGAGGCTGACGATACATAGTCAGAAAACACTACTCACTAAACAGAAACTGCCAGTTGTGTAGACAAATTGAATGGACCTCATATGCAATCTGGGGCATGCTACATATGTTTGGGTGCAGACACTCAAGCCTAGGCAGCTGGAGAAGAGGGCTCACTGTCAGTTGTCTTTCTTCTTTTTGGCAACTAAAAGATTATTACTTATTCCTTCTTTGTTGTGTTTGTAGTTTGACTCTAAGGAATCGCGCGTGGGAGTCGTGCAGTACAGCCACGGGAACACTCAGGAGACTGTGGCCATGGGCGATGGCAACATCCAGACCATTGGCCAGCTCAAAGAGTAAGTTTGCTGAAGGGGCCCGTGTTCCCTGTAGGCTCCCTGCACCGGGACAACCGGGAGAGGTAACCACAGATATCTGGGCACCATGTTTCATGTCACACAGAAGCTCTTGTTGCTGGAGATCAACTGTGTGAGAGAACTGGAATTAAGTGTAGAGAGAAGTGACCTCCACAATGGAGCAGGGAGTAAAATAGAAGTAAAATAGGACTGTACAGAAGCTATTATTTGAGACTTTACTGTAGAGAAGTATTTGCAGAGCTGTAGTGTGGCTGTGGGGAGAGTTTGATAGAGCAGTGATGTGGTTCTAGAGATCACGCTGTATATGAGGCCATACTGTGGTAATGCTGTCATGTGGCTTTAAAATCCTACCTAGTGCTGAGATCATACTGTGGAGGGACCATTGCAGACCTGTGATGTGGCCGTGGAGATGATGGCTTAGGACTTGGATGGGGCTATCCATATAATATTGTAGAGATAATGGTGTAGATGTCATTTGACTATAGTGATAAAGTTGTGACCTGGCTATGGAATCTGTGAATTCTGGTGATCTTTTTAAGAAGCTGATTATCACTATAGAGGCTATATATAGATCAAGGCTGTACAGACAATACTTGTAGGGCTGTGACATGGCTGTAGAAATCATTCATAACAAACCCAAAAAAGATTAACTCAAAATAAAACTTGTAAAATGACAAAAATATATAAAAAAATAATACTCAAAATAGTGCATCCCTACATTTAGCTATAACACTTTTTTAATCTAGTGGTTGCCTTTGTCACCCCGCTCTCAACTCTAGAAATTATTCTTTCCACTTACCTACAACCAATATTCTGTGCTGCTGTGAGTACATGCTGTCTTTATTTGAACCACAGTGAAGGCGCTCTTTTGTGACAAGCTTTTTTGATAAAATATGAATGTGTATAGCTGTGAAGTGTCTTCGGACTCTATGGTGTAGGTCTGCGGTGTGGCTGTAGAGGTGCTGTGTAGGGCTGCCCCGCAGCCTTATGCTTGATCTTGCGCTCACCTGCTCCCATTGTGCCCTCAGAGCCGTGAAGAACTTGGGATGGATAGCAGGTGGAACATGGACCGGCGAGGCACTGCTGTTTACAAAGGAGAACCTCCTCAAGCGCTTCTCCTCCGAGAACAGAGTGGCTTTGGTGCTGACGGATGGGCGCTCAGATACCCTGAGGGACCTTACGCCACTGTCTTCCCTTTGCGAAATCAACACTCAGGTAGGAAAGTGTGATTGATACGTAGATAGAAACACCTGGCAGGATGCATTCAGGAAGGCAAACGAGAGAGACCAGAAATTAGAAGACTTGCAAACTGCACTTGTGATGAGGGGGTGGGGGGGTGTACATGAGACTTAGCCTTCTGAGGTGTTAAGATTGTGATGAGCCTATCTACTTCAAATGAGGAAGAGAGCAGGTAAACAAGATATCTGACAGTTTAAGCCACATCAGACAAATGTTTGTGTTGAGGGCTATACAATTGATGAGCTAAAATCAGTAATGAGGAAGCACAGCCTCCAACAAGACCCTTACCAGAGTGCTGAGCCATAAGCGCTGCACCTATCCAGCAACCAGACCAGCAGCAAGGCTGCTCTTAAAAGTTGTGATACTGGCAACAATCCCCCCTATCTAAAGTCTCCAAAACGTTGCAAAGGCCCCAATCCACTCCATCAAAGCCATCAACAAGGCTCCTAACCCAACTGCCCAAACCATCAACAAGGTTCCTAACCCAACCACCCAAACCATCAACAAGGCTCCTAACCCACCTGCCCAAACCATCAACAAGGCTCCTAACCGAACCGCCCAAACCATGAAAAAGATTCCTAACCCAACCGCCCAAACCATCAACAAGGCTCCTAAACCAACTGCCCAAACCATCAACAAGGCTCCTTACCCAACCCCCAAACCATCAACAAGGCTCTTAACTCAGCCACTCAAACCATCAACAAGGCTCCTAATCAAACCGCTCAAACCATCAGCAAGGCTCCTAACCCAACTGGCCAAACCATCAACAAGGCTCCTAACCGAACCGCCCAAACCATGAAAAAGATTCCTAACCCAACCGCCCAAACCATCAACAAGGCTCCTAAACCAACTGCCCAAACCATCAACAAGGCTCCTTACCCAACCCCCAAACCATCAACAAGGCTCTTAACTCAGCCACTCAAACCATCAACAAGGCTCCTAACCAAACCGCTCAAACCATCAGCAAGGCTCCTAACCCAACCACCCAAACCATCAACAAGGCTCCTAAACTAACCACCCAAACCATAAACAAGGCTCCTAACCCAACTGCCCAAACCATCAACAAGGCTCCTAACCCAACCACCCAAACCATCAACAAGGCTCTTAACCCAGCCACCCAAACCATCAACAAGGCTCCTAACCCAACCACCCAAACCATCAATAAGGCTCCTAACCCAACTGACCAAACCATCAACAAGGCTCCTCCTAACCCAACCGCCCAAACCATCAACAAGGCTCCTAACCCAACTGCCGAAACCATCAACAAGGCTCCTAACCCAACCACCCAAACCATCAACAAGGCTCATAAACCAACTGCCGAAACCATCAACAAGGCTCCTAACCCAACCGCTCAAACCATCCACAAGGCTCCTAACCCAACTGCCCAAACTATCTACAAGGCTCCTAACTCAACCGCCCAAACAATTAACAAGTCTCCTAACCAGAGTTTTCTGAAAGCCATCTGCACGACCCCTATCAGAAGCACACATAGGTGATCATAACGCTTCCCCGGGCAATCACAGCTGTCAGGAAAGTACATACCCAGCCTGCTCGAGAGGTCAGCAGTGCAGCTTAGCTTTCCAGAAGACAAGCTGGCAGCCAGCCCTTTTCCAAAGCATCCACACGATTAGAAGCCCTTTATCCAAAAGATCGAAGTCAGAAACAGTGTCCCTCGTCAGAGTGTTTAAACCTGACACAAGACCCCTGTACACAAGCCGAATGGTGGATCTATACGTAGCCAAAATGTTTCGCAGACCAGAAAAATAAAGGCAGTTGGGATCCCCAAAGTATGTTTACAAAGCCTGCCAGTTGCACCTATATGATTTGGTGATCTCCTTCACATGTGCCAGGTTACAGTGATTTTTGTAATGCAAATGTGGTTCTGCAAACTGTGTCTAGAAACTGCCAGTATCCACTGGCCATGTCCAATTACCATAGAACTGCAATCCCCCTTTTACTAGCTTTGTAATAGTGCCTGAAACACTACAGAAAACATACAGCCTAAACATTTCTTTCCTAAAATAGTTATTTTCATTACACACGTCTCCATTGAGTGATGCGCCACACCATAGGTTTGTGTATTCACATCTAGCACCCATGGAGAACCACAACCACAACAGATAGGATTCACGCAGTCACAACTCTTGGAGATTTTCTAAGAAGGCTGGTCGTGTTGGGGAAATGTCTTTGTCTGTAGGAGTGGTCGAAAGGTCTGCGCTCCTATGCATCACTGCTCCATAAGACATTTGCTCATTAATTGATCACTTTTTGTGTATTTGGATTTTTGACAGGTGGTCTCCTTGGGAGTGGGTGATGTTTTCCGGGCAGCTCCAAATCCGGAACAGTTGGACCAGATTGCTTGTGGCGGAACTTCATACAATCAGGGGCTCTCTCTGCAGAAGGACAACTATGCCGAACTCCTAGAAGATGCCTTCCTGGAGAATGTCACGTCGCACATCTGCAAAGGTGAGCAGCTGGAGCCCAATCAGGAACTAGGGAGTACTTCTGGGTACCGGCAATGGGTCCTAGGAGGTAGAAGCAGTTGTTCATGGGAAAGGTACAGGGACTGTAAGGAAAGTGCCACAGATGGTGGGAAGGGGCTGTAGTCATCCCAGAAGAATGACTGGAAGCAGGTGCTGGAGGAGAGGGGGCGTGCACCGGAATGTTTCCTGAAAATGGCCAGGTGGTTATTAAACGCGTGAAAGGGAACTGGAAAGAACCAGGTAGCTAAATATCCGAACACAGATAAAAACGAGCCTGGAACATTTCACCACTGAGATCAGTGTGGCAGAACCTCAAGCACAGGCAGTAGGGGTAGCAGCATGTCTGGTCATAGAAATAGGCTAAAGAACATCTGGCCACAGATGGGGCAGCAGGGAATTACACTGCAGAGCACATTGTGCTACAGAACATCACACCAAAGACCGAAGAGGGTACAGAGCATCACACTGATTGCCGTAGAACAATATAGCCACACAATAGGGCCACAGAACATCCCCCATGCTGAATGGGACATATGGTATGATGCCAATTTGACCTATTCCCATTTGACCGCATCTTTTTCACCTAATTCGGTAGGTCAAATGGTACACTTTAATTAAAAAATAGTGGTGGGGTGTGTTAAGGGAATAGGTTGAGGTGGGGGGAAGTCGGGGGCTGCAGCAGGTCTCCCCTTGCATTAGGGGGTATGTGGGCATCTCCTGCCCGCAATAGGTAAAAAAAAAAGTAGGTCCAAAAAATTAGGTCAAATTGCCAGTAGGTCAAGTTTTTTAGGTCAAACAACCCATATCCAATATGATAGAACAGACAGCAAGAGATCGAAAACAATATAGATCTTCGGGGGCACAACATTATCGCATTTTAGAGCTTCCGGGGCACCACCGACATAATAAACCACAGAACACCACACTAGAGTTGCAAGAGGCTGCAGAAAAGCATAACTGCACAGAATGAACTAGGGAACTTCAGAGCAGAAACAGCAGGGGCGAAGGAACATCCTATCACTGCACAGAGAGACTGCACGGGCAAGATAACATCAGAGACACAATGAGCCCGGGTATATCACATTATAGCACTGAAAAAATGGGCCAAATAAGATCACGCCACGCAGAAAGAGTGAGAGTGCATCACAGCACAGGGAGGGAGAGCTTGCAGCATCACAACACATAGGTTTAGGGCTTAAGAACACCCACCGAAGACAGCAAGAACTAGAGAGCACTGCACAACATGCACAGTTGGTTGGGTAAAGCAGGCAAGCCACACACATAAGAGGTACACAATATCTGGTCACAGCGAGTGGCAAAAGAGTAACTGATGACAGAAATGAAAATATCTCGAGCATCACCCAGGAACATAACCCACAGGATATCAACCTGCAGACCTAAGAGACTGCAGAAGAACATAACTCCACAGAAAGGATGAATTACAGAACACAGAGCGCATAAGCGAGGGAACACCACACCAGGCCACAGACAGAGTGAGCCGGGAAACATCACACCACAGCTCTGACAGAATGGGGTAGACCATATCAAAACAGACGGAATCAGCGAGAGTACTTCACAGCATCACACCACAGACGGCGGCCCACCAAATATCACAGGAGCTAGAGAACATTGCACCACCTACAAAAATGCCCAGCTGCATCCCATACATAGAAAATGAGCTACAAAACCTTATACGACTGAAAGCGTTTGCAGAATACCCACTCACAGATTGAAGGGCTACAGAGCACCTGACCGCACAGACAGACCAAGCGACAGAACACCACAGGCCAGACACAACATCTCGAGGCAGAAAGAAAGGGCAATGAAATATCTGAGACAGAGAGAAGGAGCTTCAAAACCTTATACCACTGAAAACGGTTCCAGTTACCCAATCACATATAGAAGGGCTATGGAGCACCTGGCCACACAGACAGACTAAGGGACAGAACATCACAGGCCAGACGGAACATCGCAAGGCAAAAAGAAAGGGAAATGAAATATATGAGACAGAGAAAATTAGTTACAAAACCTTATACCACTGAAAGTAGTTACAGAATACCCAATTGCAGAAAGAAGGGTTACAGAGCACCTCACCACACAGACAGACCAAGCGACAGAACATCACAGGCCAGGCACAACATCTCGAGGCAGAAAGAAAGGGAAATGAAATATCTGAGACAGAGAGAAGGAGCTACAGAACTTTTGGCCATAGACTTGAGTATCTGGCCTAATTGGCTAAAAAACAAAACACCACAGACGAAAGGGGCCAAATGGGGCCTGTCTTCGATTATCTCTGCAGTCCCATCGCCACACTTAGACTGTGCTTTCTTTAAAAAAAAATATTGTCTTTGCTCAGTGTAGGAAGATAACGTTCAAGAGGATTTGGCAGCAAGGGAGTGCCTACATGTGTAATTGGTTATTTATGACACGCTCAATACCCGGGGGTTTCTAAGCACAGACACTGAACCTGTTTTGCTCTGCATCGTCTTGCTTCCAAGACGTGCGTGTTGCCCATGAGCTATCCTCGTGAGACGTATATAAATCCATGCACATTATGCATAGCCATCTTTTTCTTTTGCCGTATTCCATTCTTGTCTACTTTACAATCAGATGTTCTGTGCAATTTCCAAACCTTGGTGTTGGTATGTTCACAGTGATTGTTGGATTGTAGCCTTCGATGTTGTGCTGTCAAATATGCTTTATAGCTTTTTGTACAACTGTGTTTTGGTCATTCATTCTCGCTACTATGAGAAAATAAAACTTAGAAAAAAATGTTTTCTAACCTTTCATTCTTTGCTTTTCACAGACAAGAAATGCCCGGACTATACCTGCCCAAGTGAGTATTCCTAGAATGTTGGGGTGTGGGCTCTATGCAGCCATGGCACCCGATTGGCACTCACACTGAACCTTTACCTTTGTGATCCATCCTTTCTGGGCCCTCCTTGCCTGCCTGAAACACATGTGTACTAGTGCTCTATGATGTACTGCATGGGGGCAGGAGGAGGGGGGGGGCACCTTACTTTGCTAGTGAGATTTATATTGAATAGGTGAGCAAGAATTGCCAGGATTAAGACCCTTCAGATCACCAAGCATTGTATCCTATAATATTCATCAACCCCACAACAGATCTAATGCATGCAATGCATAAAGCTCTTCCGTTTGTTACTAAGCATATAGGAGACATATCTTATGGGAACATGGCAACTGCTTATTGGCCCATGTCTGCTTCCTCGCAGTAATCTACTCCGCCAATCAGCAAAGAGATCATGCAGTGGGGCCTCCTGGTTCTCAACCATCTTCTCTGACAGTAGTCACTTTCCAAACACTCTGACCTGTCCTGTGTCAGCCGCAAGAATGAGCATCCTAAAAGAAATCTGTCACTCCGTGTGATGGTCAGTCCTTTCCCAGCCATTGCCATGTCCTTACTGAGCTGCGTAAATCAAAGAACAATGGATTTCGGCAATTTAGACTGAAAACAAATTACTTACAGACACTGTTTTAGTCTTATCAGTATCACAACATATAGTAGTTTATTTACATATAGTGTTCACAGTGTTTATGTGTACAGCTTCTCACTGAGAGGAGCAAAAACAATATACCAATGTATTGCCATACGTATATACATACCACCATTCATACCATCATTCATTCACATACATAGTACCACACTAGGTGTTAGGAATTGGTAAACAGTCTGAGTTTAACTGGCTTCTTCAATAACCCAATTGTGTAGATATGTGTAGTAATCCTCCAAGTGATCCTCCAGTGGCTGGTGCTCTCCAGTGACCTAAAAGAACCCACTGCCTATCTATATGTGATCGTCTGGGGTCATTATTATCTCCTGGCTAGAGTGCTTGTTGTCCTACAAGGGGCTATATACTGCATATCGTATCTCTTGACCATCCATTAGAGCTCACTGCCCCATAAATGACCCCTTAGGAACTGTCACCTCTCCTGACGATCCATCGAACACCACCTTTCTTTCTGTAGGTGGTCCCCAAGACTAGTCTTTAAACTCAGCCATCCAAGGCAATCATTCCATTTTCTCTCCATCGTCTTGCCTATCCTTCACTTGATGACTCTCTAAAATCAGTCTTATTAGCGGCAGGAGTCCACTCGTTGGGTGGAAGATGTGGTTTACAAGAAATTACACATAACTAAATGAAGCAAAAAGAACACCTCGGGAGACACCTATGTTTTTCGTGACCCAGCCATCTATCATCATTCTCACTCAGTCACACTCTGTTCAGAAAAGTTATACCTGCATTAACATTACCGTTCTCAATGGTTTACAGTAGAAAAATACATGTTTTTATTATATAAGGAATATGAAAGCACTCAATAGGACCAAAAGACAGTTTCAAGTCCACTCTCGATGGGCTACCATTCACAGTAATTGGTGACCGGGGTTAGTAAAAGTGACTCAGAAAACAGCTTAAAACTGAAATATTACACTTAACAACGAATTCACTTTTTTATTACACAGACACTGGCCTGGACTTGTCACCTCAATGCCTTTCCTCTGGCCAGTAAAAATAGTCATACCCTACTACAATATTTTCTTCTGGCCAAGTGACAGTGGCAGACACATGACAATCTAAACTAACTTTCAACTGTCATGTGCTCCATCTCAGACCTGCATATTTTTTCTTGAATGCACTGTGTATTAAACAAACAAAACAGTGTCGACAGACGTGTGTTTCGGCTGCTTCTGGGGGGGTCATTTCTTCACCACCCCTCAATTTGACTAGGCGTTCGTCAGGACGGACATCAATTGACTCCCCACGATGAAACTGAAAGGTATATATGCACGGGTGGGCCCTTATCTTCTCAAGTATCTAAAATCACTCACACCAAAAGATTATATTTCCTTCTGCATATATTTCTTGAAATCAGACCGTCAGAGTTCACAAACTTACTTGGGACTCTTAGTTGTTTTCCCTCTTCTATGCAGCAGATACTGTTCTATCTGATTTTAGGGCACACAGATTCCCTTATTAACTGGTTTATCGGCAATGAAAACCTAATTTCTCCATTTTGCTCTCTGAAGTGCACCCTACTAGAAGGCTCCTTCTTAAAGATATGATAGGAATTACCTTATCAAACATAACTAAATGTTACATTGTGCCATTATGCCCTGGCTATGTATGAAAGCACGCTGGCATTCTGTGGTCAAGCCTGCTAGTGCCAGGGCTCAAGTCTATTTTTATGGTTGCATTTTATATAGTTTTTTTTAGCTTCTTTTTCAAGATTTCTTTTTTCAAAAATAAACTTTTCGTTCCACTTTTTCCCCAGTTACGTTCACATCACCTGCTGACATCACCCTCCTAGTTGACAGCTCCACCAGCGTCGGCAGCCGAAACTTTGAAACCACCAAAAAGTTTGTGAAGCGCATGGCCGAGAGGTTCCTAAGTGCAGGAAAGACAGCAGATGACGGCGTGCGCATCTCCATCGTTCAGTACAGCGGGCGCAACCAGCAGAAGGTAGAAGCCTTGTTCCTGTCCAACTACAGTGTGATTGCCAATGTCACTGACGGCATGACCTTCATCAATGATGCCACCGATGTCAATGCCGCTCTCCAGTCAGTCATCCGTCTGTACCGCCAGAGCCCCCGCGCTGGGGCCAAGAAGAAGGTGCTGGTCTTCTCAGATGGAAACTCGCAAGGGGTGACAGAGAGCATCATTGAAAAGACTGTGCAGGATGCCAAGCAGGCCGGCATCGAGATCTATGTGCTAGCTGTGGGAAGCCAGACCAATGAATCCAACTTAAGGGTTCTGGTCACAGGGAAGACCACAGACTATGATGTCACCCTTGGGGAGCGCCACCTCTTCCGAGTGGCTGACTACCCCTCACTTCTGCGGGGTGTTTTTTATCAAACAATCTCTAGAAAGATGTCACTTAATTAAAGAGCTGGAGTGGTTCCTGTAGTGGCCACCTCAACAATGTGTCTTAATCATCTGTCCCACATCAACCATATCTATCGTCAATCGAAGAAACTGCATGAATCGCAGGACGTCTACACGACTTCCTATTGAGACAGGATGCTCGCCTTGTGTGAGCACAGAAAAGGGAGCACAGGCTTCCCTTTAGATGGAGCATCCACCTCAATCCCATATTGCCCCCACATTATACAGATCGGTATTTTTTCATAAGTCTCATTAGTGGTCACCATATTGTCCCTTCTTACCCAAAGATGCACGCTTCAGAGAGTCCAAGTCTTCCTCTGAGCCAGAACACGTCTTCCCTACTGCAGTCTGTATGGAATATCCAGATCTCTCCTCTGCATATGTGGCAAAGCTGTCATACGAAAGCGTGGGATCGCCAGCCCAAACCCTAGTTCCAAATACTTCTTAGACCATCTGGTCATCTGGTTTGCATGTTCCATTCTAAGACCGGTGGTCCTAGGATGCTCTGGGGTGACAGAAAGTAAGCACGTCCAGCCCCCAGCTCAGCTTATAGGATCATAGTTATTGTGAAGGGCAGCACGTAAAATGGAGACCTCAAGAAAACATTATGTAGATTTAAATTTTGGAAGCGATCTTCTAGCAGGCAGAACAGGAGCAGCAGGTTGTAGTTTGCATGGCAGTTCCCCCCCCAGATATTGAAGGCATCTGAGGCTCCGAACTACATTGGTAAGACAAGCACCCCAGGGCATGCTGGTGCCGGGTGAGCATGGGAGACAGCCCCTGGCAGATGAGAAGAACCAAATAGTTGAGTCCTCCAATAATGATTGTGAGCTGGGACCAACAACAAATGTGCAGTCTCAGAGGTTAGCTCCTGGTCTATGAGGGTACTAAGGAAGACAAGAGTATTGAGGATGGGAGCAGGAAGTCACACAAGTGCTTGATCCAAAGGGTGTATGCAGGGACGTCTCTGCCAAATTGTGGGCATGAGTGTGGAGGAACAGATTATTTTCTGGTGGTCATCTTCTTGGATTGAGGCAGCCTCAAAGCCACAGATTTATTTGGTGATCTGCACAGCTGGGTCTACAGACTCGGTGACAGCCAGGTGGGACTCTGATATCTGCCTTCCAGCTATCCGTATCCCCTGTACATGTCTGAACATTCAGCTCAAGAGGAAATAGAGGTGCTCTCCGGCTCCTTCCAATGCTTCTCTGTAGGGTGGGATCACACATCATGTGGGCCCATATGGGAAATCTGCTCTTGAGAGTGGCTCAGAATAGGGATGCTCTTGATTGACTGGTGTCTCTCTTTAATCTGGTCCTCTGTGCTTAATTGCAATGTGACAAGCACTTTATAGGGTCAGCGGTGTTCTCCCAATGTCCTCTTCCCAGGCAGGTGTGTTTTTTTTATTGTAACCTCTACATTTGTCCCAGAGGCATGACTCAATGATACAAGGGCAATTCCGCTGCCTCATCCCTCCCAGGACATTTGTTTTGGTTTACCTTTAAGACCCTTTCGTTCTCCCATCTCCCATGGCAGAGCGTTTCGTCTCCTGCTTCCCCTTGAGTCGATATTTGCTCTGATGTACCCCCAGGGCGAGTTCCAGGGGGCCAAAGTGATGGTGCTTTTAATTACTGACTAAGGTGCTTTTACCAGTGTTATTTGTAGGTTGTGTTGTAACCCGGATTCCTCCAGGGGTTGTGTTTTCTATGTCTGACTGAATCATGTCACCATCGTCAATGTGTCAATAAATCAGTTGCCCCACTAGTGGCCTCGCTGGTTTTTTTTCCCCTGATTCTGCTGCTTCACCATATGAGTACAGAAGACTTCGCCTAAGCAGAGGATAATCACACAGATCTGTTGCATCTTTCAAGAAAGAGGAACAGATCCAGAACTTGCCTGCAAGTTGCACCCAGAGCAGCTCTTTCCGAACACAGGGTAGGTCATTTTAAAGTAAAACGTGCATTGCACAGAGGGAACCGCCTCCACTTGGTCTTTAGTTCAGAAGGTCCCCTAACTGCAATATACCCCATTTCCACCAGGTAGTAGAGAAGTGAGGATTAACACATAGACAAAACACCCCTTACTTTTCACTTTTTCACTACATTGGCAGAAAAGTGTTAATTCCTCCCACAATTAATGATTGTGGAAGGCATTTACAAATGGATTCCTATGGAAGCCCCCTGCATTTGCCAGGTGGTCATTTTAGATGGATATTAACAAGGGGGGTCCTGGGAGTCCCTCTGCCAGACATTAGTCCTGGTTACGAGAGACTTACCCAGAGTCTTTAGCTCACTATCTTTCACAGAGAAGAAATATCCCAAACATATCAGTTTTTTTCATGCCCTTGGGCAGTCCAGCACCGAAATGCTAGGCAATTCTCCTCTGAACAAGAGTACCAACAGAAACCCCAGACACGTGTTTCAGTCTGGTTGGACCTCATCAGTAGGGTGGATCTGTGCCTCTCTAAGAATAGTGAGCAAGGGGTCCATGTCTGGATTCCCCTAGTAACTTAGGGTGATAGACTGATATGTTGAGGATATTTCTTCTCTTTGAAAGATAGTGAGCTAAAGACTCTGGGTAAGTCTTTCATAACCAGGACTAATGTCTGTCAGAGAGACTCCCAGGACCCCCTTTTCAATTTGCATTTTAGATGGATTCCATACAAATCCATTGCACAAGCATGGATATCCTTAGGACGGTGTCGTATGGATGCAAAAAAAGCTCTGGTCTGCCAAAAACTTATTTAGGTGTAGCAGTCACTCCTGACTGCTGGGCACCACTCAGGGGGACCAGGCCAGACCTGTGGCAGTTATAAGCTTTCCAACTATCCAAATAACATAACAATACAAATATAATCCATGCTGCCTCTGCCATCTTTTCTCCTCTAGTGAATGGGAATCACAAATTCAGCCAAAATGCATTGGTTCATCAAAGACAAGAGAATTACGTGAACCGGAAGTAGGATCTGGTGGCTTAGCAGGGAGAACCTAACAAGCTCATGACATTACAGGATACGTTCCCTTCACATCTTCTATTCTTTCGCTCCTGAAGTTGAACATAGGTTTGAAGGGCTAAATTTCTGTTCGTTTTTGGAAATTGTTGGGGTGTACAACTCATGGCAGCTTCTCCCTTTTGTGCTCCTTTACTATCCCACAAAAGAAGTATATTGTGACCTCTCCACCCACCTTCATTCAAAATCCAATTGTTTAGATCTATTGACATAGGAGAGGCTGTTCGTGGACCCCTTCACCAAATCACACAGTGCTTCTTCTGCATGGATTGCAACGACCAGATGATCAAACATCTACAAGGCAGCATCTTTTTATCAGAAGGTCTCTGCAGAGACAACTTCCGGCATACCCCAAGATAAGTATGCACCGGTCTGGTTACTAATAACAAATTGAATCTTAGAGAGGCTGCAAGAAAAATATTGTGAAAGCAAGGTAAACTGAACAAGGCGGGAGTCAAGGAATTCATTGTCCCTGCTTGGTTCCCGACCAAAATTATTATTATTGGGTTACAAAAGGAGGATTTGTAGCACACATGAATGTGTGGCCTTGGGTTGCGTAAGACTTACATTTCATACTAGGGACTCTGGATTACAGCATCTAGATTCTAAGCCATACTCACCATCTAATATAATTGGTCAGTATTCAAAGAAGAAAACATTGGCGTTGCCACCTCTTAAGCGTGGGGCCTGCAGACTTCACTCTCCTCTTTATGCACTGAGCTAAGGATGACTTTTTACCCATTTAAGCACTTCTAAATCTGGAAAGAAGGCAGCGTGGTAAACCTCCTATTGAAACAGGTATCCAAAATGGGAGCTGACTGAAGTCGGGAAACAATTCAAGTGGTACATTGAGGCATCTGAAAACCAGGAACACACAGATTTGCAGTCTGTCAAAACCCATAAGGAGAGTAGGTGCTGCAACACACCTGATTGCCACGACAACTTATCTGGAAGAGAATAACTCAAAATATGCTGATGGCCATTTTGCAAATATCTCATTGAACAATCGACAACTGACACAGTGTGTACAAACAAAATCCAACCCCCCAATAATGTCCTCTTCCCAATCTAATAGCCGTGTGAGGACAAGGACACCAAACAAAACCATTATCACCAATGGTACGGAAACCAAGACACGGATGCCCTGGGCTGCCACGGTAGCCCCAGTGCTCCATATGGTGCTGTGTCTTTGCTGCACTGCTCTACGTAGCATGGGTATTAAGCACGCCGACTTTGCAGCGTGGATGTTCACCACCCTGAAGATGGCACAGGATTGGGCCATGTCGGTTTGAGAGGTGGTGGGGAAGATACAGGAAGGGGTTTGAAGGGAATAGGCAGGGAATGGGACAGCCGTGCGCGAGAGAAAGGTAGGAAAGGAGGTAGAATGCTGAACAATAGGTGAGTGGGCACGGGATGCAACATGGGGAATTGAGATGGGGATCCCCCCTTCAAACGAAGAGGAGGGTGGAGGGGCAGTGATTGAAGGAGTCACCCCCCACCGCCCTACTCCAGTGTTGAAGACAGCTCTGTGAGCGGTATTACCCAAATTGTTCGAACACAATTGTTCGAATTGCCGAATTGACCGAAAGTCAAGGGTCCGAATTGACCTTTGCACAATTGACCGCATATATATGTGTATATATATATATATATATATATATATGGGGTTGCGGGGGGTGTCCCCGCGCATATATGTATCAATTGACCTTCACAATTTGGTCAATTGTGCAAAGGTCAATTGTAATTCGAACAATTGTAGTTCGAACAATTCGTATACAACCCTGTGGGCAGCATCCCCATAATAAAGGCGATGTGACAAATGAACATGTGCAAAGTGATCCGCACCGCAAAGGTGACGCAAGAAAGGGCGCGGGGGAAAGATATGGAACTTCCCCGTTCTGCAAAGTGATGCATTGCCACTCACTTTGGCCCTGAAGCCCCCTTCCACCAAGTTGAGAATGAGGTCCAGGACTGGCAAGATATCCGCAATGCCGGCGTTTATGTCTTTCTACAGGAAAGTTTAAAGATGTGTAACCATTTGAGGAATTTATGGTGGAGCTATGCTTGCAAGAGGTGTTCCGCTTCACAGATGAGGAAGGTCTGAATCACTGCTGTTATTCAAGAGGCTAACCATATAAGCAGAGCGCTCTAACTCTTCCCCCTGTGTTTTGGAATCTTAGTAAATTGAATAGAGTTGAGTATAACCCTATTCTATACTTTTATTCACCTCCTCCTAAAGATAACTCTTAAAATATGTTCAGTTGATGAAATTCTTCACAGAATTTTGTGATTCATATTCTCATAGAATTTTTAATAAATTCCACTTCATTTGTTTTCACTTTCATTTTGTGTGTGTGACTTGTACCGAGTGTGGACTGAATCTGCACGTGTTTCGTGTGGCTTGTCCTCCTCAGGGCTCATAAAGGTATTCTGTTAACCATTTCTGTTCGGATGAGTGGTGGCCTCCGGTATGTTCAGCGGAATCCTCACAAAATACGTATTGACACGATTCACAGATGTCACAATTTGCACGCAAGTAAAGAAGAATATCTTTCACGCAAACATGTAATGCGAATATGGACAATATGACACTCCTGACATTTTGATCAACCAAAGAAATGTTCAATATTTTCTTTGGAGAAACGTAATAAATGCAGGGAATAATATTTTATTGAACATTTCTATTTTCTTTATTAAGACTCCAAACTTCAAACAGATTAATTTTAGATTTCTAGTAATAGGTTCACTGATTTACTTCTGAATATGAGGCAATGTAAATGGTGAGTCCACATGGAGATGCCAGTAACTCCCAAACCTTCAGATAAAAACATCAATGGACATCCTCATAGACAGATACCTGGAGGGACTCCAAAAGCCCACCCATCTATTAACTTCCAAAAAGTCTTCTCTCGTGGCCCTAGGCGTCATTTCCACTGCTCTACCATAGACTTCCTCTTCTGACCTAGGCACAGTTATAAGCTAAAGTCGTCACTATCAATCTTGTACGAGCAGGATTCTCATAAGTCCCTTTAATATCCTCGTTCATTTACGAATGTTGTGGTTGGGAACATGTCCCCTTTTCTTCAACCAGCCCATATTTGGGCCCCTTCTTTAAAGGAAAACCTGTGTTTGACATGGAGGGTCTTGCTACTTTTTGACCTATTGCTGTTCTTGCTGTAATCAGTAAGATCATGAAACGTAGAGCATGTTTGCAGTCTTAATCCCCAGAAGCTGGTGCTATTAACTGGATATTCCTCCAGCTGGGCTCTGTCAGACACAGCATTGCTATCAGTATGGGAAATGCTTCTTTCCATAACAGACCATGGCAGAATGGCACCGTTTACCTGCCTTGAGCTCATGTCACCCTTAAAACAGTGGTGCACCAACTATTGCTCCACCGGCTGATCCCCCGTAGCCGATCTCTCCCCTAAATACTTAAAATAGCCATATGACCTTTATGACCTCAGGGGACACCTACAATGCAGATTGCACTCACATCGTGTTGCAAGTGAATGCCTCCCTGGAAAGATCTGACTTTCTGAATAAATGCTTTACAGAAATCCAAGAGTGGAGGAGCATAAGTAGGCAGTGAGAAAATACTAAGAAAACTAAAGTTGTTCTTTTGGACACTCTATAGTGAGTCAATCTCTGGCCTACACTCTCCATGTCTTTAGTCCCTGCCACACTCGAGGCAAGAATCTCTGTGTTATCTTGGATGAAGACCTGACCCTGCAGGTATATAGTGTTATCAAGGGGTTAGTGCAATGTTCTGGGTGCACCCCAGATGCTAGTTCTGCGAGGGTCAGGAGGGTGCGCTTTCCTCCGCTATGAAAATCCAGCACATTTGAGAATTTCCCCTACACGGCTTTGGCCGTAAAGAATTCTTGGAAATTTGGCTGCCACTTGCACTCCAGTACTGAACTCTGGAAGTGCCAACCCTGCCCACTGGGCTGAGCCTGAAGAGCCCATCGGCATAATCCTACGCAATGTGAGGAGACAACCCTCACGGAAGAACTTGACTAAAAAGGTAACTTCTATTTAGAGACTCTGAGGGCTATAGCAGGCATACTCAAGTTCATTCAGCCTTCTGTTTCCCTAATTTATATTGTATTGGTTTTTTAATGCATGTTGCATGCTTTAAAATTAACTTGGCCAACATCTTCCTGCCTTATTCGTGGCTTACATCTGCAGTGTCACATTCCACCTTACCCACCATCCACACAATTCCTGGATCGGGCAAGACTGTATGACCTTGGCATTTTTTGGCTAACAGCAATGCCCTGAGCCTGTCGGACTTTAGATTAAAGATGGAGTCGCTGGGTCTTCTGAGATGTGCAGTGCATTCATGATCCCTGATTTCTCTACACCCATCCTGGTCTTACAAACTATCAAATGGGAAGATGGTTGCTTTGCTTCAAGAAGCACTGAAAAATACCACCATTTAAGTATGTGCCAACTTAGCGGCCCATGATCAAATCAATTGTTTGAAAATGTAAAGCTTAAGGCATTAAGTGTATCTGAGCTAAACATAATCTGTGTCAAGGATTTGAACTTGCGCTGTGCCAAAGGGGATTTGCTTGAACACATGAGAAGACTCGAGGTCAAACTAACCCTTAGCCTGATGGGGTTTCAGAAGCATGCCACGAATGGGAGCCATGGGTTTGCTTTGCATCCCAAAACTTAAGGCAAGAACAGGAGTATGGGTAACCCCCAAACTCGGATGACAATGAAGAGTATGTGGCTGTCCTGATGAAGAAAACAGGCCCTGCCAAGAAACAAGTGCAGCATGACCTGAACCATGTCAGCTATGCATGAAGAGCAGTGACAAGGAAAACCTCATAGAACAAAAATAGCACAACCAACAATATGCAGTGACCGAAAAACATAGACACGCAACTACACAGGCTGATTATGAAGAAGATGGAACCTGACATCTAGAGGGAGTCCTACGAAGTACTCTGTTAAGTCTTAGTGGAGAATCAGGCCCTGCTAGGAAAAGTTTTCCAGGGATGCCATTGAATCGCCTTCTTCAGAACCTGACCTGATTACTTTTGTTGAACTTGCCTGCAAGTTGCACTGAGTAAGGAAAGCAAGGGGGCTGTTTCACTGGGGAAGACGCCACTGCACGGGGAAA
This sequence comes from Ambystoma mexicanum, assembly GCF_040938575.1. Lineage (NCBI taxonomy): Eukaryota > Metazoa > Chordata > Amphibia > Caudata > Ambystomatidae > Ambystoma > Ambystoma mexicanum. The sequence continues at coordinate 908,956,857 of NC_090931.1, read as the reverse complement.
CGGCCATCTTAATTCTGAGCGCTGCTGAGTGGGAGGCTTATAGTTGCATGAATGAGACTGGAATGTGGAGTTTTGGAGCAATGCCTCATCTTTGTCTCTGAAGTGCCTTTGTAAAATCCAGCCATTCAAAATGTAAACTTTAGAATGATTAGATGATGGTTACAAAGTATCAAGGGTTTTGTTGATTTGATCATCTTTGAACACATGCATGTGTTCTCCTAAATTGTTCTAGAATCCACAACAAAACAGTCCTAGTAGCAATCACTAAGCTTCTTGATCTGGCTGTGAGCTCAACTGGCCTACCTTCTTAGCCATTTCCTCCAATCTCACAGCGGCACAAGCTACGGCCTTGGACCTGACACTGTGCCCTGATCCACGCACACAGTACTGTTGGCGATGATGGTTTGCATGTCCAAACAATTTGCAAATGAAACAAAGAAGATTCGACTTCATTTGCTCTGCGTAGTGGCAGAAAGACACTAGCGCTGTAATGCAACTTGAGTTACTGTATGTTGAGTTTGCATGTGCCAACAAATGACATCTTCTCGGGAGGATAGCTCAGGGGCAATGCGCTGATGATGCAGAGCAACACAGGTTCGATCCAGGTCTGCACTATTGTAATTATAAAAATTAAAATGATAGGCCAACTGTCCCTAAAAATTCAGTGCCAGCTCCCCCACACGCTATTCGTCCCGATGCCGCGGGGTGCCCTGCTAAGGCTCCCCCAAGTGAGTGTCACACTGTACCTGAAACCTTGGATACCAAGCTGTACTGACACTGACCCCTATTGCCACATAAAACCATGCTATCCTCACGACCTAGGCATGATATGAGCCCAGTTGTGCCTGTCCTGAAAAAGGAACCTTGGGAAATCCATTGTTGTGTGAGGTTATAGAAGGCTAACCGCTACCACAACTATGTGAGATTATTCTCCTACAAGCCAATGAGCCCATTGACAGCCCCTGAACACATGTAACCTGGCATGTGGACACTGGCTAATCATCCTAACCCCTGTCTCTAGAGAGAGAGAAACACGTTCTTAATACCGGATGTATATTGCCTGCGCTGAGTGGTACCGTTTTGCTTAAAGGATACACCTGTGACCTGGTAATGTTTGGGTAATGAGCTTCCGACTGGACTTGATGGTGTTTGTGTTGCCTATTTAGATGACATAGTAGTTTGCCCCACCAGCTGGAATGACCTCATGCTCCATCAAAGGTGAGGTTAGCTCTGAAATCAGCAAAGTTCATCAGGAAGGCAGACACGTGGCAGTTTGTGAAGAGTTCCTACCCTTGTTAATCGTTCAGACTGGAGCAGTGACCGCCATAGTGGTCGTACAGTGCCGGAACCTGGTGTGAATGCTGCGGCGTTGCGATTGTAGTGTGTGGAGGAAAAAGAGAGGAAAGTGCAAATGAAGGAGGAAGGGAGGAGATGGAATAGGAGAGGAAGTTAACAAAGTAACACATTCGGAAAACCCGAGCATGTGGAGGAAGAGCACTGTGGTACTGCGGGCATCGGCGCATGTGTATAAGCATGGCCATTGAGTCAGGTGACCTGCGGGTCAGGAAGTGCGAACATGAGACATCTCGTGCTAATCAACCTTTTCTGCTGAACAGGGTCAGACTGGGAGGGCACCAGCAACCCGTTAGTAAGGGGCACCAGCCAGGTTAGAAAAATGTCCAACTATTTAGAAAACAAACGATTGCCCACTCATGGCACCAGGTGCATCCAGCTCCACACATGCAAACCTCCCTACTTCCAGCCGCACACACACACATTCGGACAACGTAGACATCCCGCTAATCCCCCACCGTAACAAGCTTCCATCCCTCTCTACCTCTGGGGAACTGTCAGCATCTGCCCGTGAAGAGACACGCCCATGAGTCTTCCATGAGCCATGCCCACATCCGCACAAATCCCACTGCCAACCTTACAAAGCCGTGCCTATTACACTGGTCCCAAACCTGACTGCAGACCACCAGGTATGCCTGCCCCATACCACTGATTCTCATGCCCCCAACTCGTCATGCCACGGCCGTTGGGCCACACACTGCCATCCCCACCTCATGTAAATGGTTTGCACCACCCAATGAGATGGCCCACAGCTCCTCTACTGCCTTACCTCTTCTACACTCACATGAAGGCTCCAATCCACACAACACACCTCCCCAATAACTCAACTCTGCAAGGAACGCCAGATTGTGTGCTGGCACCACCAGGAGCACAGCCACCCACCTCCCAGCCTCTATCCTATTCAGAAACACTAACCTGAGTGCTAGATGCAGCACCAAGCACCACCTCTGCCAAACACCAACCACGGGTGTCACTCCTAAGTCAGCACCCAGTTCACCCACTCACATACAATTACCAACCACTTTCTCTTCACACCACCATCCCAACTCAGTCTCCAACAACTCCCACCCCACTACCATACCTGGACTGGTGGTCGCAAAACTAAAAACAACTGCCGCCACCCTTCCTACCAAAGAATCACCCGCTCAAACATCCCAACCACTCCAAGGTGCCCTCATTAATACCAGGTCCCTCCCAGCCCACGCCCTAGATATAAATGGCCTCATTACTACCCAAATGCTAGACCTTCTAGCCATCACAGAGACATTGCTTCACCAGGATTCCAGTCCACCAAAATCTCTGGTCCTTCCACCGGGCTACACCATCATAAGGTGTGACAGGCCAGACTCCCGAGGGGGTGGCATAGTCCTTAACTCTAGGGAGTCCCTTCAGTTGAGACTCTGTAGCAATTCCATGGAGGAACACTATGAACACCTCACACTAAAACTGACCACAACACCAACAGACTCTATCACCCTACACATGCTCTACCGACCACCAAGACATACAGTCGCTTTTGAGGAACATATTAACCACCTGCTAGGCAGCAACATCAAATCCACCACCAAAGCAATAATCCTAGGTGACTTCAACCTGGGCCTATACAACCCCTCTGACGCAGCAGCCACCACTGTAGCAAATGCACTTTCAGAACTTGGCTTCACACATTGTGTATCCTCTCCCACCCACAACAAAGGAAGAAGCCTCAACTGGATAGCCGACCTGAACAGCCAGTTCACCATCACCTCCAACACCCCATACCCATGGTCGGACCACCACATCATCAGCTTCTCCTTACCACCCCTTAAAAACCCATCAGCCCACCACCTACACTCCCACCTGCTCTGTCCCATACCTCAAGGCTAATAACCAAAGACTCCATCTCCCCCTCACTCAAGCCCCTTACCTTAGTACCTCTGGAGATAACAGACCCCCAAGCCCTAGCTGACCTGTATGCCAGCACCCTCATTAATGCTATCAACCTGGTTGCCCCATTCATCCCCAGAAAGGCTAAGCCCACTTGCCACCTCAACCCCTGGTTCATGGCAGACCTTCAAACCTTGCGCAGCAAGAAAAGACAAGCAGAAGCGCTTCGGAAAAAACAGCCCACAAAGCCGCTAAAAACCACCTTTAACAAAATCAGCAAACATTACAAGCAAGCAATCACAGCAGCAAAAGCACAATTATACAACACTGAAATGAGAATGCCAACTCAAACTCTAGGGAATTGTTCAAAATACTCACAGAACTTGAGACACCCCCCACAGCCCCAAACCCCACTGACAAAGAAGAAAGGTGGTGCACAAACATTCAGAATGCTATGCGTGAGTAAATCTCCCTACTACTGAAAAAACTTGAACAGAAACAGAGGAAAAACAACCCCCTATCCCCCACACTTCTCCAAAGTACACCTGGCACCTGTCTTCAAATTCAGAACATTATCTGAGGCCGAAACAGCCAACATCCTAAATAACCTTAAACCCTCCAACTGTAAGGGTGACATCTGCCCAGCAGTTACTATCAAAGACTGCTCAGAGCACCTGGTGCCATTCAACACCAAATGTATTAATGCTTCCTTTGCCAACAACACGGTTCCAGTGAGCCTCAACGAAGCCTGGTTCCGCCCACTACTTAAGAAACCGTCACTGGACCCTGCAGCACCAAATAACTACCCCCCCCCATAACGACAGTACCTTGCCTCCTGAAGATCTTAGCAGAGCAGCATACAACCAGATCCAAGCCCATCTCGAATCTAGCCACATCCTAGGTATGCAGCAATCAGGCTTCCACCCCGGCCATGGCACTGAAACAGCACTATTAGACATTAATATCCAACTTGATTCCTTCAGAGACAAGGGCAAACCAGCCACCCTTCTCCTGCTAGACCTATCGACTGCATTAGACCACCCCACTCTATGTCACCACCTCATTATCTCAGCCAATTTCTCCCCCAATGCCACACCTTGGATAGCCTCCTTCATGGAAGACAGAACCATGACAGTCTTCTCAGACTCTGCCAACACCCCCCCATTCCTATCCTCTGCGGCGTCCCCCAAGGTTCCTGCATCTCCCCTTCCCTCTACAACATATTCACAAAACCTATTTTTGACATCCTGGATGAAATTGGCATATCCTACTCCAACTATGCCGATGACACTCAAATCCTCCTCCTCTTGTCAGGCTGCTACGAAGAAGACACACGCTTGCTTAACAAAATCTATTCCACAATACAATCATGGATGGCATCTAACTACCTATGTCTAAATGATGACAAGACTGAGATCCTACTGGCAGGCACACCTGCAATGCTGCAGAAACTCGATCCCCAATAAACTTTCTTCACCATTGACGGATACCAAATCCCAGTATCAGCCGAAGAAAAAACACTGGGGGTCTACAATGCACTCTCCCTCACCAAACAAATTAATGCGATCGTCTCCTCAGCAGCTTACACAGCCAAACTTATCAATGCTGCAAGACAATTATTAACCCCACACAGCTGCTTAACCATCGCCAGAGCAACAGCAGGAGCAAAACTGGACTATTGTAATGCTTTCTTTGAAGGAACTTAAAAAAAAACATAAACTCCAAATAATCCAAAACAATGCCCCTTGAGTGGCCTAAACATCCCAAGAAGAGACCACATATCAGCCACCAGAAGAAAAGTGCATTGGCGCCCCATTAAAGAAACGATCATTTCCAAAATTCTATCGATGGCTCACAAATATCTGAGCAATTCAGCACTGCAATACCTAGCCCAGAAAATTGGGAGATCCAAATCCAATAGACCAGTAAGGTCCACGTATGCCCACCGCCTCACCCTACCTAAAACCAAAAGAGCAGAAGGAGGAGGGGGAGCTTCCCAACGATAGCAGTCAACCACTGGAACTCTCTCTCCACTGAACTAAGAGCCGCAAGCGCCTACTGGACATTCTGCAAAGCTCTAAAAACATGGCTTTTCACCTAACTTATAAGCACCCTCTTTGGCCTTCTGGCCTCTGAACACTGTTTGCTGTCCCTAATCTCCTATTCATGCTATTCTATCCTGAGATGTGAAATGTGCTATTTAGTTTGCTAAGATTGTTTCATGTAACTGGTCTCGCAACAGCACCCTGGAGCCTCAGGGTTTCGGAGCTTTAGAGAAATAAAAAATAAATAAATAAAATAAATTCCTGTGCATACACAACATTGTGAGCTCCTCTGGGTTTATAAGCACTCTCACACAAAAAAAAGACTTCTGCAGCCATTGCTAGCAGGGCAGTGTCAGCAGTACGTGGATTGATGTTATCCCTGAAATAATGTGCTCTGAATCTGACAGCAGAGTGCACGAATGGCCGTGAACATATACTTAACGGCTGTTGCTTGCCCTGCTTTGCAGCACTTTCTTTAGTATTGGCTATGTTAATTCTCAATATCAGAAAAACATGGCCCTTACTTGACTCAAACACGTTATCTGTAGCGTGAGCATTGAACTGAACAACATGCACCTAACACAGCGAGCTATCTGTCCTTTGAGGGGGCATCAGCCATGCAGAAGACTAATGTTTACCCTGATAACTATAGGGTTGAGGTCCAAGTCTCTCTTATGCTGTGTGATCTTTTAATGTTGTGTCTCTGAATCTGCCAGGCCCTTGAGAAGGAAGGTGGGGGGGAGGGGCAGAGACCACACAAAGGGAGGCAGCTCTAAACCAATGTGAGTGCAGCCCTTGATACTTTCATGCTGCTGACAATCCATCTGTACAATATTATAAAATATGGTTTGGTTTAAAAGTCCCCTCGTCTCAGTGTCAATGTGGAAAGAGCCATGTTTTGATCAATTTCTCGAAGCCTGCATGAACTGAGATGGCTCCATAAGGGAGGGTGGCCTGAAACTGGGCAGCTAGGGAAAAATAGGAACATGCACCTCATTTCCTTTTCCAATCTGGAGGGACTCTGAGTGTTATGTGATTGGCGGATCTCAGGTAAACAGGGGTTATATATATATTTCGTTTCAACTGTAGTAAAATGGGTCTTTCCCATGAATGGCTGTGAAAATGATACAATGGGATTTGAAAGCAATTCTCCTACCACCAGAAAGCCTGTGTAGTGTGGTTAGAGATGGTGATATATGTTCCCTAAAGCCAATTCAAAGAGGGGTGCAGACCTCGTTTTCGGCTCTCTGACATCTTGATGGTAGGTAAGCTTGTGCGCTGAGGTATGACTTCTTTTACTTTTGAAAAGATACTAGCAAGGATTACCATGGATTTCTGGGGAAGTATCAGGAAGGGAAGCATTTTCCTGAGAGTTTGTCAGGTGCCCAGTAGTCTGTTGAGTCACCCAGGGAATTTGGGGAACCATGGAATGGTCTGAATCATGATGATACCACATCAGTCCAGAGCCCGATCTCTGATGCCAATTTCGAAAAGACGGTCTTTAAGCGCATTGTGATCAAGAGATGTGTGTAGGATTTCACCTTTCTAGGCTAAGATCAAAGTGGTCTTCGTTTGGGGGAATCCAAGATACAGAATCAGGCTCGTGCATTTTTGGAGGACACCCGATCTTATTGGAGCTTTGCAGATTACTTTGGGATCAAAGTGCACCCCTTAACAGAACTATCCCCCCCAAAACAGTAAATATTGTGAACTGGACTATTGTCGTTGGCACTATTAAGAAAGGTCTCTGAAGAGTGTTTAGTGTGATGTCCCCAGATTTAAGGCATTTAATTCTGAACAGTAGTGCATGGTTTAAACTGATGCTGCTAACTTAGGGACAGATACAATAGTCTGACAGCAAAATAAAGATGCCGTTTCATATGGGCATCTTGGATCAAGAAGGGTCGCAAGACAAAATAATGAAGTTCTCATACTATGTTTGAGGATTTTGTGCATGGAGGGGTCAACTCAAATGCTAAACTCTGGAATCTCCCCCAAAGCAAAACAACAAAGCATGATGGCCTTTTCCAAAGTGACTCCCTCTGTTTCCCTCTCACTCTCAATATGAGTTGAAAGCCTTCAGGTTCTGCTTCGACAGTTCTACTTCATACAGTTAACAGGAGGTCTTTAGTTCCAAGTGTTTCAAAGGAGTTGCCTCACCCATCTCTGCTCTACGAACCCAAAGGTGACCCTTGTCCTGCCTACTTTCAGGATTACCAGGGTCCCACATCATATGACTAACCCAGTCCCAGTGGTTCTGTCATACCTCCTAGGTTTCTTCACAGATTACATAGGTTTCATGCAGGAGGGAATCAGAAGGATCAAGCCCTGAGGGCCATCCTTCTTCTGCAGAACCTCTGTGCTCTCTGGCCCCCAATGGATTCTCATCCTGCCTCCTGGACCTCCCTAGAGCCTGACCTCGCCCTTTGCAAACCTTCACCTCTGGCTGAATTATCTTTCGTTAGTCCTCCGCCTCACAGATCATTTCCCTTTGCTCCGGTGCTTTCTCTTGCCTCCACTTATCAACATAAAATACTTCTTCCTCCTTACTCTCCTCTTCCTCATCTGGAGATGTCTATTTTCCAAACTTGCTATTCACTACCACCTCCTCAATACCACTGTGTCTTGTTCATATGGTTACCACCTCCTTGCTACCATCTCAGGCTGTTCTCTTTGCTACCACCTTATCTCTACCACCTCAGGCTGTCCCTGTCTCTAACACCTCCCCCCCGCTGCCTTGGGATGTACTAATTGCTACCACCTCCTCTCTACCACCTTGGGCCGGTCTCATGCCCACATCCTCCTCTCTATCACCTTTGACTATTCTCAATGCTGCCACCTCCTCTCTACCTAGCCCAGGCTGTTCTTGTTTCCGCTTCCGCCTCTATACAAGCTGCACTCTTCTCCGGGCCCCCAGCGTTTCTGCCACCTTTGTCTGATCCCATCACCAGCACTTGCTCTCTACCACCTCGGGCTGCTTGGGAGGCTACAACCTCCTCCTTCACTGCTACTACCTCTGACACTGCTATTACTGCTTCCATCTCCTTCCCTTCTGGTATCCCCACTTCTTTCTCTATTGATCTCACCACCTCCTTTTCCTTGGTAGATGTCGCCTCCTTTTCTCTCCTGCTGCCACCCCTCCAGCCTTCTCCATCTCTCCAGCCACTGCCTTCTCCACTGCTCTCCAATCTCAAGCCTTCACAAAAGTCATGTCAGAAATCTCTTCCTCTGTCGATCTCCAACATCCACCCTTCACAGAACTCAAGCCTCCTGCAACCCAAACTTGCGAGCTGGCCTGCTTGGCTTACATAGGCAGATTTCTCCTATCCAAGGGTGGAACTCTGAGTGAGGCTCTGCACCTGTGTTCCTAAGCTAGGGTGGCACTTTGATTGGTTCAACTCCCTGCGGTGGAAGAGTGCTGAACTAAACCTATCATTTTGGGTTTCGTGTGTGTGTGTGTGTGTGTGTGTGTGTGTGTGTGTGTGCGTGTGTTGCAATTAGTCTGGAAAGTACATCTTGGGGGATAGATGTTTCTACCGTTGTTTTCCTGTTGTCTACAGTCTTTATTGTTGTTTGGCTTGTACGCAGTTAGCCGGACTGTGCAAGCAAGACTGTGTACATTGATGAGTCCGACCATTCTGCTGCGTCTGCGTACCAGGGCAGGTCAGTAGACTGCATGGCATTGGGAAAGAGAGGGTTTGCTGATCCAAGGGGACACAGAGTCTCGCCAATCATCTCCTCTGAGGGTTTAAGGGTGTGAGAGTAGTATTTGGGGTGCCTGGCCTGAGGTGGGAATCTGCCTGTCTTGGGGCAGTGATTCAGTTGACTTGGGTTGACAAGTGATACGGCTCAGAGAGAGTGACCCGGGAATCCCCCTCCTTGACCCCGTCTGAGTCACTTTCCCAGTATTCTGCACAGATAGGGCATTTCGGTCCAGAGTCAAGGATCATCTAGATGCCTTTAACAGAAAACATCTCATTCACAAAGAGAAGATCTGGACCGCAGTAGAGAAAGAGTGTTCTGCTATAATTTGAGTTCTTGGGAATTCTCTACATCCTTGTTTTGGACCCATGTTCTGGTCCAAATGGATCACAAACCACTAGCGTGGTAAAAGGCCATGCCGATAGAGAACGTGGGGCTGCTACCCTGGGCTGCCTCTCTCAAAGGGCTGCACTTCATTGTGAAACATAAGCCTGAATTCAGCCATGGAAATGCTGATAATCGTTCTACTGTGCATTTCTAGTATTCTGGGCGTCAGGCTGGGAACAGCCCTACACAGCCTGCAATTTCATGAATGAAGAGCAGGGGCATTGCTAGGGGGGGGGCTAAGTGGGCTATAGCCCCTGATCTTTTGGTTGTAGCCCCGGATAGAATCTCAGGAGCTACAGCCAAAAGACTAGCTAGCCCCCAGTCCCAACAGTACCGACATCAGCTTAGCCCCGGGTCTTTTCCAGACCTAGCAACTCCCCTGATGAAGAGCATGTGTTGGGTCAAGAGAACCTCCAGCTGATACACGCTTGGTGTGAGTGTCTTCACTGAGTCCAGATGCCTGTATGTTCTAGGCTGGCGTTCTGCACACTCATGCATATGAATGTGTATTAATACCGCCATGGGCCTCAGGACCTGCATTTTGCGGCATGCTTTCTATAACCCTAAGAATCGAAATGATCCAATTGGCCTTTATTTCCTGCTATCTAAAAGTTTGTACCTTAGCACCCACAGCCCTAGGAGTGTAACAAATAGAACATAGAGCATATGCTTCTTAGTGCTGGTGACATGTAGGAAGCTTCACACAAAATATGTTTGCAGAGTGTTTTGTTCATTTGATAATGATGTGAGGATAGGAGATGGGGGACCTCAGTTGGAGATGCAGGCAATCCCCCCATGGCAACCGTTCAGAGAGAATGTTGCTCCTAGCAACCTAAGCAGAACTTTCTATCATTGCCTTCAAATGTTCCCACTTCTTATGCTGTGAATATTTCCACACAAAAGCCCAGAGGATGATAGCATCACTTTGTGAAAACTTTCTCTTTCCTTTTGGTGCCACAAAGAATGGACGTTTGTAGTCAATTTACTTTTTAGGAGATTGGTTGACAGGTTGTTAAAATGAGTTCATCATGTACACTTTGTGGATTAAAACCCCTATTGTGCTCATGGCTGTTATTAACAGTTTTTACCTAAAGTCACAGCAGAGGCTTTACCACCGGTATCTCTTTTTATGACCATTTCGATTCCAAGAATTCTTTGGCGCTTGACCAACTTCAGAACCTGCAACTGCTGCCCAGAAGCCTACCCATAGGTCCTATGAAAATCTGATGGACACATTCTGCTCTGGATCTGCCTCCTGTTTTGTGTCATCCTGTCCCCAGGAGGTCCTTTCAAGCCTCTCATCCCAGACACTGTTGGATGAAAGAACTGCCTAACCTGATTACATCCTGTTTGGTGTGCTTCCTTGTGATGCAACAAGCCTGGTTGCATCTTCCATCCGGCAAAGAGACATATTTGACTTCACATAGCTGGAGCTGGATCTGCTCTGCAGGACGACCCAAAAGGTGATTGTTCTACTATTGGGGCATCTGGTGATGGCCAAGTGATCAGACTCTTTGTGAGTTAGTCCCACATTCTGGTGGTCACTTAGACACTGATAACACAGGAAGGATAATAGACAGCAGTCCCAGTTTCCAAAGCAAGCAACACCCACCATGGGCCTGGTGCAGCCAGTTTCTGAAAGAACATTGCAGCCTCTGCCGAGGATGTACAACCACAGGACATTCTGAAGTGAGATTGAAAGTACTTGACCTCACTTGCCGCAATATATGGGCACAGAGACAGTATTATGCATTTAAGTCCAGCAATAGCTAAGGAGCATCAGGTCTTTAAACCTTCAAATGCATTTTGAGATAAAGTTAACTGCAAAGCAATCATCGACAAGGCCAGGAGTTTTCTGCAGGCATGGAACAGACATTTTCCAGGCACTGTCATAATGGCACTGCATGGCTGCAAATAGTCTTATTAAAGGGGCGCGTGTGTAACCTATGTTACTTCAGATCCTGTAACTCATTAAAAGCCTTGCCCATGTGCAAAGCAGTGACATGTGTTTGCTATAAGCATGTAGGGTTAGCAACTGCTACATTACCCTTGTGCTAAGGCGTGCCTTTGTGCTTCCTGACATCACCAAGGAGCTCACACCGGAAGTGCCCGGTGGCTCTTCTGCTACAGGGCAACAACACAGGCATGTTTTTTGCTTCTTTACGACTGCATAACTGTGCAAAAGGTAACAACCTCCTTATTGTTAAAATGCAAGAAACACAATAAGCTCTAGCACCAGAGTAAGGGGGCAAATCAAAAATCACCAGGACAGGGGATCTCGAGCAGAGTGTGTTATGTTCTTCATTGTTTAAGAGTTTTCTGAAAGCGCTCAACAGGGCCGTGTGGTTTATGGTGACTTTTCTGAACGTCATATTTTTCGAAATGGCATTTTTTCGACACCAAAATGCTGGCAAAACATTTTTTAGAATGTTTTTTATTTTTTAAATGGGGGTTCCCCCAACCCCGTTTTTTTATTGACACTTTTTTAAAATAACGAAACAAAAATAAAACATATAAAATAAATAAAAAAACATTCAAATTTATTTTTTTCGGAATATTTATAATATATATGGCATTTTCGAAAATATGTTTTTGAAAATTTGACTGGATACCGGGCGCTGTACAAGCAATCAATAAAATAGCACATTTACCAAAAAATCATGAACAAACACAATACGAAATAAAATAAAAAATAAAAACGTGAATACTGAATGCAAATAGAGAATACATTCACTACAAAATCAGACGTAGGAGATCGGGTTTACATACAAGATCTGTTGGCTGTTTATGAAATTATAACCTGGAGGAACTCATGCTTGTAAAGTGAAGAGGGAAGAATTCCGAATCTTTGGAACCTCAGCAGAGACAGGTTGATTTGAAAGTTTGTTTATAATGTCATAGCGTCGACTATCTTTGCTTAATGTGGCCGTCCATTAAGGTCAGTTTCTCAGCCAGGTGTATAGGCGTGCAACACGTGACATGAGCCTTGAAAACCGTACAGCCCAGTTTCAAGTGAATGAGAAAATCCAGTGGAAACCGGCACAGTTTAAATGAAAGGCATAATGTGGTGGAATTTTCGTGCACCCAGAACCATTCATGCCTCCCCCCACCCCGTGTGTAGAAGTGATTTTAAGTGGAGCCACAGAGGAAGCAGGAAGTGCATTCCCTGTGTATAATCTCGCGATAGCCAGTGACAGAACTGTGTGTTAATCTGACACGTATCCATTTCAATAAAGCTAGAAGGGACCATATTGGGTAGTTTTTGTCACATGAGGGTGGAAATTAAGAGAAGAATCCAAAATGAAACTGGGAGATTGTATTGAAGTGTATGTGGAATACCTAAAGATGGCAGGGGGGAGGGAGGGCACGACTCAACAGTTGGCACTGGAAAAGAAAGTCAGTGAATCAACAAAAATTCAGTATTAGAATGATTTAGCTAAATCAAATGTGGCGTTATCTAGGACACTGACACCGCAACGACATGGTGGACATCTGCTATGGACAATACCTGTGGATATAATTGCACATACCAGTCCCCTCAACCATATTCCCCAGTGGCTTCATGTTCATGTTACATACATGAGAGGCAATTTCAAAGTAGCACACTCTCCTGTCCTCCCTAATTTGATCTCCTCTCTCTAGCCAAAGGAGACCACTGTCTAGGTTGGCACCTATGATACCATTGCTGAGGATTCAGGAGCATGGCATGGGGTTACTCTGCTAGCCGGCTGTCTTCTTTTCTGACAAATTGCCAACAGTCTGCAATCATCAGTTCTTGTACTTTTCAGCTCTTTTCTGATTCTTCTGGAGTTCCACAGGGTCTTCTTTGCTTCTTGTCCTGTTCAATATTTAGGCCAGCCTTTGGCAAAGCTTAGCCACTGCTTTGGATTTCACTTTTGCTGTTATGCTGACGGCATCCAGATTCTCCTCGATATGGAAGGAGGCGTAGTGTGTCATTGTTTAGTACAATTTGCTGAAGTTTAACAGTCATTGTGATGTGGATGGACAGACAATGACTCAAGTTGAAATCTGATTAAAAGCGGATCTAGGTCCAAATACTGCTGTGGAAAGAGCGATGTTGTGGAGGGCCACCTGGAAAATCCCTCACGCCCACCCCCAAAAGGCCACTCTTTCTCTTCCTCGCCTCCCCTTTGTCAATTTCAGCCACCCCCCGCATTCTCTCCCTGCACCCACTTGCCCCCAACACTGTCCCCTGGTATAACCCTCCCCCACTTACCTTCCACATGTTCCTCCGCTGAAGGTTGCAGACCCCGTCCTGTGCGTTGGTCTATGCGCAATGCTCTTTTGTGCATTGAACTTTAAGCCAGTGGTTTGAATAAAACAGAGATTCTCATTTTTGGAGGCCATGAGGAGGTTTGGGATTCATCCTTCTAGTCTTTGCTGGTGGTCACTCCCACATCTCCAGACCTTTGGGAAAAACCAGCTTTAATTTAAGACATGAATCCTTCTACAAATTATCTGGCTTCGTTGGAAACCACTATCCAATTCTCCTCCCCACAAAATCCAAAGCAGCACTCAATAATGGAGCTGATAGTTTGAGTCTCTAATCAGTCAAAGCCACTTTTATTCGGCACAGGGCAATACATACTACTTGAAATACATACATTAAAGCGGATTTGATCAATGACACATTAGAAAATAAAATTGCATTAAAAACATGCATGTCCTAAAATTCATCAGTATTCAATAAATTAGCTAAAATGCCATATAGCTACAGGAACAACTAAACAATTATATGCTACACATGAGGGGAGAGAAATATAGTCGCAACCCGTAAATACATACATTAAGATCTTCAGTCTACCCTTAGCTAGTTTGGCTGAAGAAGTACAACTAGCTCTAGCTACTCCTTCAATCTCAAAAGCCAGGCAGGGTGGACGTATTTGGCAACCCAGCAGACAATGTTCAGGTGCTCCGTGTGTTTCCACACCGCCAATGCCCCTGAAACAGTGCTAATGCTGGCTGATCTTAGGAAGGGTACCAAGTAAAGACCTCGAAAAACACTCAGTCTGGGACAAAACCAGAGAAAATGTATAGTTGTCTCTTCACTAATGCCACAAAGAGGACAAACACCCAGATTATTAACATCCCAAGATTTAATAAAAGAGGCCATCCTGAAGTTTAGGTGTAGAAACATAAGTACCTTGGACACATCTGTCAGGTTCCTTAAGTGCACATGAGGGCCCTCCGTTTTCTCCATACTGTGTGCACAGCGCATTATAGCTTTTTTCGCCCTGTCACACTTGAAGCTGGCATGGAACGCATTTAATATTCCCGTGTTCATCTTTCTAATGGTCTAAGGTTCGTGAAATCCCTGCAACTCACGGGCTAGGTCATCATATTATCTTGGAAGTCAGACCTTACCGAGCTCCCTGCTGCTAATTACTCGTTCTCCTCCTGCCGTTGGCAGATAGGAGAACGGCAGCTTATGTCTTTGCATCCGGATTCCTGGGATCCCGGCTCCTAACGCCTCTCTTGTCCCCAACAGCCACCGGTTCATCCATTGACAAAAACGCATTTCACTTGTCCTTTTCACATCGAGGCAACTGACTCTCTGCTGCAGCCATGCTCCCAGCTGCCTTGCACTACTCCTCGTGCATCACCCAGGGAGTTAATCTCCCATTGCCCTGCAACTCTGCCTCTTCGCTTGTCTATTTCCAAAACTTTAGCAACCATAGACACGGCTCTTCTTTACAGTCCAATTCCCAGCCTCCTGTGGTTACGGGGAAATTCCCTGGCCCTTAATTCTGGGGATCTGTGCTGCTCGCCCGTCTCGTCACCTGCACAGCTCCCCTTTCTCCTTTTGCAAGGAGTATGGATACAGCTGGGGCTTCCACAGGGGCAGCCCTAGGGAGTGGAAATACGGACCCTAGGGTCTTACAAAGGGATGCAGGCCCCCTCTTTATAGATACCTTTTCCCTGTTCCAGCTCTCCCTTTTTCTTCTTTCCAGGGTATGAGAAGGCTGCAGCTCCCCCTTTTCTTGGCCCTGGGTGATGGGACTTACTTGTGGGGGGGCAGTGGTTCCTTTCCTTCTTCTCTGCACCCCCCCCCCTGTCGTAGACTGGTCATCTTAATCTTCACTCTTATGCCACGCAGGTCCGTTTATTTCCTTAGAGAACCAACTCGTCGCCAGTGTAGAAAAGTAAATCCTTTGGACACTTCTGTCAGGTTCCTTAGGTTACCTTTATTCCAGTCAAGTTATGATCCATTAAGATGACAAATATGAACCACTGGGTCCCAACTCCCAGGCAGCAGCTCTCCAACTGACACGCTATGGAACCTTTACTACAAGCATTCCAACACTCACAGGTAAACATTCTCTCAGGCACACCAGCATTCTCTCATGCATTCCCAAGCACCTGCATTCACACCAAGCACATTACAACATTAGGTATAACATAGAAGCAACCGGCCGGTTGATAAAATGCTGATAACTCTAAAATCCAAACTCCTGCTTGCTTCCCAGATAAACCGGGCCCAACCTCAGGCCTTGACAGTCCTCCACCATAATCTTTCTAATTTTCTCCACAAACATGTTCTTCACACTGCCAGGCATAGCCTTGGTTATAAACCCTGGTTGCTTCCAAAGGTCACCCAGCCATAGGTGATAAAGGGTGGTCTTATTATGTTCTATCCAGAGTAGCACATTCCACCTTCCAAACTCAGAAGGTGGATTAACATATTAAGATAAATGGATAGGGCAGGAACATACCATAATCATTGTTAAAACAGCATAGATTTCAGAGAGGCCAAATATCCTGTAGGGCATAAATCAACTTCAAGATGGATTAACACATTCGGAGCCCCCTGAGATAACATTCAGTCTGCAATGTAATGATTAGCTGTCTTAATCCTACAAGTGAGGCAAAGTCTTATTTACTTACCTGTGTTAATCTCTCTTGACTTTCATCGATGTGGTGTAGCTGTGGTCCCCGTTAACCATGTGCATTGTTTGGTACTGTGCATGTTTCCTATCCTAATATTGCTTGCCACATAATGTCCTGACGTGAGCATGTTCTTTGTCACATCATGCAATCGTGATGCTCGGCGCATCTGTATTTTGCTTTTATGTCTCCTGCTATAGCTAAATATGTATCATCCTTGATGCCCTTTAAATTAACAATGGTCCAACATATTGCTACTGTAACTGTTATTAAAATGCATTTTTCTTTTCACTTAAATGCATGAAGGCCTTATCCTCTCTGATGAATCCTGCAGCGTCATCACTGATTCCCAGCCTAAAGTCTCCTCCCATGTGGCCACAGGAAGGCAGCCGCTACCTGATCCTGACCATGGGGTTGGCATTATGAGGGAGGATCACATGGGAGGAGATGGCTGTCAGGCGAAAGTGGTAACTCCCTTGGGAGAGTCACAGTTTTTTTCCTCTTATATATAGAGGATTCTATGATTCACAAATTTCTAATGGCATGCTGTCACTGTGAAAGTCCATCCCATGATTAAACCCAAATAACAGTATATAAAAATCAGCCTAAACCGAATAAGATTTCCTCTTTAGGTATCGCTGGGTCTCATGTAATGTCCCCTAACTGTCATGGTTCAGTTTTAGGTAAGAATCCTAAACTCATTATTACTGCACCTACTATTGTTGTAACGTTTTTTGGTGCTACTCAATTCAAATCCAACAAACAATTGAGGCAAAAGGACTTTGAAAAGAGTGAAGACATTATGGACTTCATCACCCATAATGCCTATGCTACTGGGATGAGGAAGAGGAACATAGAGTTCATAATGATCAAAAGTGCTGCTAAGAAGAGCACGTGGTCTACTTGTTATTTCCATCAATCAAGTGGCACATTTAAAGTTGGAGATTGCCCGCAGGTGAGGGAAGCTGGAGGTGAAGGAGAACTTGTTTGGCTCAGCAGAGTACGCAGAGCAGGAAGCAGAATTGTGGAAGAAGGCAGAGTCGCAGAAGGAAGCCCAGCTGAAGGGAAGAGGTACTCTGAAGTGGCCGGGGGACGCTCTGATGAGCCAGAGTGTCAGGAGACCCGACGGAGCCAGGAGAGCTCCAGGGACGTGCTGCGCAGACAAAGACAGCAGTAGAAGAGCTGGCCAAGACACTATCATCCCGCAGAGCAGCAACCTTATCGGCGGAGAGGTAGAAGGCCAACTGGGGAGTTGGAGGAGGCTTGTCAGTGTTCCAAAGTCCTGACTGCAGTAACACCGCACCACGACAGCCGACATGACATGGGGACGCCAGAAAAAGCCGGTGAGTTGGCCTAACATCAAAGGTAACGCTGGTGAGCTCTGAAAGTGTCAATGGAAACAAAAATCAGATTTTGAAACTGAACAAGTATAGCAGAAGGGCAAAAAAGGGCTCAATTCTCCTATAATGAAATATCAATTTGGGGAAATCTGCAACCCACATTGCCACCACCCAGGAGACTTTGAAGAAAAGTTAAAAAAGCAAAAAGGGCGCAATTCGCCTTTTGTGAGATTTCAGTTTGTAGAAATCTGCAACCCGCATTGCCACCCGCCAAGGGACTCTAATGAAGGAATAAAAGAGCAAATAGGGTGCAATTCTCCTCTCGTGAGATATCAGTTTGGATAATCCTCTAACCCGCATTGCCAACAGTCAAGAGTCTATAAAGACAGGCAAACATTGTACAAATCTCATATGAGCTGTGGAGAAGCTTGGAACAAATATTGCCACTAGCAGAATAAACCATTTTTAATCCTGGCAGGAGAGTAGCACAGGAGAATGAACAAAGTTGCGTGAAGTAGAAGTTAATCCTGTCAGGAGAGTAGCACAGGAGAAGGAACAAAGTTGTGTGAAGTAGAAGTTAATCCTGCCAGGAGAGTAGCACAGGAGACGGAACAAAATTGTGTGAAGGAGATGTTAATCCTGGCAAGAGAATAAACCAGAAGAAGGAACAAAGTTGTGTGAAGTAGGAATCAATTCTGGCAGGCGAGTAAACCAGGAAAGGAACAGTTGCTTTTCAGATGCAATAAAGTAAGAAACTTGGTTGTGTTAAGGAGTGCTGTAAAAAGAAAATATTTACCTGTAATTAATCATCATGACCAATTGTAATTTAGCAAAAGGCATTTTCTGTGATACCCTGTCATAAGTATTCCACAGAAAGATTGATTGTTGTTTTCCTCTAAACCACTTTATATCTTGGGGAAGAATACTTTATGGAAGAAACAGTTGCTTTTTTATTTATGAACAAGTGTTTTGTGTATGAGACATTTTCTTTACTTATTTGAAATACGTGCTGGATGGAAAGACATATTTTCATTTAACTAAATAGCACTTTGTTGAAACTAAACTCTTTCAAAAGCCTTCCTGAACTGATTCAGCAGAAGGGAATCAAACCATGGATGCAAGGAATTCGTTGTGGGAATTATAAGTTTGAACCTTTGCATTTTTTGGTTGAACTGAAAGCAGACATATTTGCCTATGTATTTTGGGTGTGTATGTTAGTGTGTGGGTCAGATACATTGGGACACAGGTCCTTTTTCTTTAGTTTTAGTTTTCTAGGTAGGAACATCCTCGTTAGTATAGGGACAGAGAGGTGTTTATCTCACCCCTATTTAATTTCAATAAGTATGACAAACCTTGAGAAAACTTCAACTTTGTGTCCGTCTCTCATTTCTGCCCCCTCACACCTCACAGCCACAAGGTGCACTTCATCTTCACGCAAACCCATTCCACATTATGCCATTCTGACATGACAGCACATGTATCTGCATCTTGCCCCAGTGTTACTGGGCTTGTAGCAAGGAGATGTATTCCAATGATGTTGCCAGTCTCGTTTGCATACATTTTTCTGAGGTTTTGCAAAGTTCCTATTAAAATATCTCATTAAAGGCACAGTGCGAATCTAATATGTCACAATAAGGTAAATACAAGGCATAGCGGTATCTAGACCATTAAATACGATCTTGCTCAATCCTCAAGACACTTAAAATTCCAATTATATAGCACCTCCATCACTGATTTTGTACCAGTCTGCATTACCATAGAGGCTTACCACAAGGCTGTTTGTAAGAAAAATCTATTTGTGTTCGCGTTGCAGTCATTTTTTGTTAGTCCAATAGCTGGTCCTTTAACCCTTTGTAACATTGTCCCTTTAAATTGTTCATGTTTGAGCCCTGGCGAGGGGCGGTTTCTATTCTATTCTTAATGCAAATGTACCCCATGGGCATTCAATCAAGCACACCATTGTTTTGCTGTCACAATGGGTGGCATTTCTATAAGGCCACGTTTAGGCTAAGCCTATTTCAAATTCTTGTGACTTGTGTTCAGGTGGCATACACTGCAGTGCCCATACAGGAAATGTCCCTTTTCTGGGTTCCATGCCCCATTCCTCTGTAATACTCTTTTGTTGGTTTAGAACTTTTGTAATGTTATTTCTCATCACCATGTCTCTCATATGTCTACTCCTTTTGAAAGAAAACATTGGAGGCTTCATGCTTTATCTTGCTTTTTTGTAGATTTTCCAGTTTCTATTGATCATCGCATTTCTTTTGTAAGAACAATTGGCATATGTATTTCCACATACTATATGTTCTTTGTCTATAGGTTTCTGTCTAAATTCTAACAGAGCCTCTCTACTGTCATTTAAAGCTCTCTTCACTCTCAGCCTCTCTCTCTTTGGCTTCGTCAGCAGCAATGTTGGATTTCCCCCTCAACATTTTGAAAAGCATAGAAAAACCTGTATCTCTTACTCCCCCATTCACCCCATCCAAGGAGGACTGCAACATGGTGCTTAGTGCACTCCAAGCCAAAACAGAAAAGGCGAGGCAAAACATTATTAAGGCCAGATCTGCCCCTAACCAGGAGATCCGCCCCACTGAAGGGAATGCACCGGTCAGGGAACAACTCTTTAAATTTGACCCCATCTCAGAAGCAGATATGCTAGAGGTATTGAACAACATGAAACCTACGACCTGTGCAGAAAATGTCCTGCCCCCCAGCATTATTCTTCAACACAAGGATTTATTTACTCCCATCCTCCGGAGAATAGTGAACGCGTCTTTTCAGGAGGGTATGGTGCCTAAAGATCTGAAGAGAGTTACCATCACTCCTCTCGTCAAAAAAGCGGGACTAGATCCCAAGGATCCCGCAAATCTTCGCCCCATTACCAATTCGAATTTTGTTCTCAAACTGTTGGACAAGGTGGCCACACAACAGCTCCAACACTACGTTGAAGAACAGGAGATTCTGCACCAACAATCCGGCTTTAGAGCATCTCACAGCACCGAAACAGCTATGCTAGATTTGCAGAATCAGATGTTGACGATGTTAGACGACAACAAACTGGGGATGCTGATGCTTTTAGACCTCAGTGCAGCATTCGATCTAGTGGATCACAGTCTTCTTATCAAGGCGCTCAGGGAGAGCGTTGGTTGCTCGGAGGGAGCTATTGACTGGCTCTTATCCTTTCTTTCTAACCGCCAAGCGAGAGTTCACTGGGGTAATAGTTTCTCCGACTCTTGCGACATCCTATTCGGAGTGCCCCAGGGTGCTAGCCTATCCCCAATGCTCTTTAACATTTACATGCGCACTCTGTGCACCCTTCTGGTGAATGCCGGAGTGTCATTTACTAACTACGCAGATGACACCCAACTCATATTGGAGTTGGGGGGTAGGAACCACGCCACAGATAGTGAAACGCTCACCAAGGTTTATAAGCTAATTGACGACTGGATGCAGGCAAACTGGATGTGCCTGAACGACTCCAAAACAGAATTGATGTTGTTTGGCTCCAGTCGTCGGTTGGAAAAACTGGGAGCAGAGTACAGCTCTTTCCAAATTAAAAATGCCACTATCCAAGTGGTTCCCAAGGTAAAGACCCTAGGCATGATGGTCGATTCAGCTGTCGACTCTCACGCCCAAACCAATTTCCTCCAAAAAAATTCAGCTTATTATCTTAGGCTCATGAAAGCAATCAAACCATTGCTTAATGAAGCAAACAGGGCAACGATAGCCAGAGCCATCATTCTCTCACGGCTCGACTATGGGAATTCCCTGTTGTTGGGGGCCGCTTCCAAGGATCTATCCAGCTGTCAGGTGATCCAGAATAACGCGGTCAGAATAGTAAAAAACCTGAAAAGGAAAGACCATGTTACTGAAGAGAGGCTAGCGCTGCATTGGCTCAGGGTAGAGGAGCGCATTAAGTTCAAAGCCCTCTGCTTGGTTCATAAATGCCTGTATGGCTCAGCGCCCCCCTATTTGAAAACACACTTAAGGCCCTACAACCCCACCAAAAACCTTCGCTCGGGTGGAAAATGTCTTCTGCTCGTGCCCAAGTTTAAGCTAAAAACAGGGCTGGGCAGATCTTTTCTTGTGCTGGCTCCCAAACTGTGGAACAGTGTCCCTGAATCACTTAGGTCCGAAGTCAGTCACCCAGTTTTTAGGAAGAGGCTGAAAACATACCTCTTTAGATAAGAACCCGTGTGCACAGGTCCTTAGTTAGAGATCGCGCCGCTCATTAGCTAGCTGTACCGTTTGTCCGTCCCATACGTGTTGTCTGTCTTCGGTCTCGCAGTATCAGTGTTCTATGTACAAGCGCCCTGATGCCTGCGGGCTATCGGCGCTATATAAAAACTAAATACATACATACATACATACATACATATGCTTCCCTGTTGCTGCTATGCCTCTTAAGTCACATATGCTTCCCTGTTGCTGCTATGCCTCTTAAGTCACATATGCTTCCCTGTTGCTGCTATGCCTCTTAAGTCACATATGCTTCCCTGTTGCTGCTATGCCTCTTAAGTCACATATGCTTCCCTGTTGCTGCTATGGCTCCTAAGTCACATATGCTTCCCTGTTGCTGCTATGCCTCTTAAGTCACATATGCTTCCCTGTTGCTGCTATGGCTCCTAAGTCACAAATGCTTCCCTGTTGCTGCTATGCCTCTTAAGTCAAAAAATGCCCAAATAGCACATTCTCTTGAGGATTCTGAGCCTGGACTGGAGTAGTGCATTGACATATATCTCCTTGTGATAAGGTTTCACTTTGCAGTTCCCATCTTTTCCCTATACAATGATATTCACAAAATTGACATATGTAGTACATAATGCGTGGGTAAACTTCAGAAATCTATTTTCGGAATTGATTGATTCCAGGGGTGGACTGGGAACTAAAAGAGGCCCAGGAAATAATTACTGGGGACCAAAAGAGGCGCTGGAAATAATGTTCCAAGGGGCCCCATATGACACATTTTCAGCAAGCCCTATGCCTTTCCTATGAGAAAATTTGGAAATACCACACAAAAGAGGCCCAGGGTGCAAAGGCCCACCGGGAAATATCCAGAGTCCCCTATACGCGGTCCACCCCTTATTGATTCTGTGAAGGCTTCAACGTGTTCTGAACCTCCTTTCCCTATTCAGACAATGCCATCTCTAAAACGTCTCCGCATAATTGTATTGCTCTTTTAAGGGCTGACATCTGTGTACACCCCTGACTCTTCAAACATTTCTAAATAAAGATTGACCATATTGGGCTCCGTAGCAGAGCCTATGGGTGTGCCTTCAACTTGCTGGTATGCGGTGCATAAGAGCGGAAAATAATTATGTTTTGAGGTCCCCTCTGTGTACCACGTAATTAATGAATTGGGGGCCAGTTAAGAGCCTTCTCTTTGCCAAGCATGTCCCTCGATGGTTTGTAAAGATGCTTCTTGCAGTATGCATGTAGGACGTGAGATGTCTTATTGGTCATATTTAACCAATCAGGATATTATTATCTGAAGCAGATTCCTTGCTTCTAACTCATTGATTGCATGCACAGTGTCCCTTAAATATGAACGTGCAAGATTGTATCTAATTGCCTGGGTACAACTGTATAGTTCGTTTGCCTGTTATTCCAAAAAGCAAGTAAATAACTCCCAGGACAAACAATCCAACCAGGTGTAGCATATTTTAATATTAAGGCTAAGCATTGGGGTCTCTGCAGCACAAACCAACTTGCCATCATTATCTGACTGTGTGCAGGACACATAATACATTTCCTCACACATTATAAGATGGTTATGGGTTTGATTTCCTTATTGGGGAAACCTCAGTGTTGATCCTTTTTTTATTTTTATTTTTTTGTATTGGTCAAAATGTGACTTTTCACAAACAGTAGAACAAATAATACCACATATTATACAA
Source organism: Ambystoma mexicanum (assembly GCF_040938575.1). Lineage (NCBI taxonomy): Eukaryota > Metazoa > Chordata > Amphibia > Caudata > Ambystomatidae > Ambystoma > Ambystoma mexicanum. Next base: position 908,933,361 of record NC_090931.1, on the reverse strand, counting down.
CTGATTAGCATAAAAACCGTGAAGAAACAAAAGGAAAAAAAGAAAAAAGTTAACCAAAAAAAGAAAAAAAAAAGAACACCCCTCCAAAAGAATCAAACAATATATGTACTTTACAATAGATTTCTCAATTTCTTAAGAGTTTGTTCATATTGCCGAGCATCTCATTCTCTAGCCTGGGGTACGATGATCATTTATCAAAACAAAATTAAGGTGATAGAAAACAATAGCCATTCAACTTATTTTAAGTGCTTCAATTTCCTTTAGAAGCCTCAGCACCTCCAATGACAAACATGTCTCTTTCCCTTCCCAGAGACATAACCAAAATTCCTCTGTTGTCAACCAATGGATGAAATGGACAAAACGAGAGAAGTGCTGGATTTTCCGATCACTAGTGCCCGGGCTTTCCATTAATAGGTTTTAAATATTGGTTTGGAAACCTTCTAAGATATGGTGGTAAGTATACCAGAGGTTTATCACAAGGTATCATAGATTCAAAAAATGTTTTATCCAGAAACGAGGCCCTTGTTGTAGTCCAGTCGAGCCGAGCCAACCTTTTCTTGACTTTCAATGGATGTTTAATCAATTCCCTTTCCGATGATGCAGAGATCACTAGTTGAGTTGAGACCTCCTGCTTTGACTCATTTAGAAAGGGATTAGAGTTTGATTCCATTTGCTTCTTGGCATCGACATAGAGGGAGTTCTTTTGAGGTAACACACTTGACCTATATAGTGCAATCCTTGTCCATGCTGCTTGAGAATCTAGAGAACTTTCCTCCACAATCCGCCCTCTAGTCGAGTCGAGTTGATTTTAACAGCCACATTTTCCAATTAAATCCTGTACATTAGCACTGGGATTACGTGTTCCCTGTAGAACGTAAGCATGGGAACAAGAGTACATTTGCAGTAAATTTGCAATATTTGTCTAAGATTGTTTTCATTTGGCTAGATAATTGTCTGATGTTCCCAATGAGATAGATCTCTATTGCTAGCAGCGGTGAGTAGATTTGATTTGGAAACCCAGGTATTTTATTTCCTTCACTATAGGTAATTTGATGTAATTTGATGTTGTCAAGGGTCCACCTAAAATTCTCACACTGCCTTTCCTAGCTGGTTTTAATGCCATCACTGCGGTTTTGGTAGGATTGATCAATAGATAATTCTCCTTAGTGTACTTTGCGAATGCATTGATCAATCTCTGCAGGCCTATCGCTGTGCAGTCTACCAAGACAACATCATCCGTGTATCCCAATTCGCAGATTTTTTGGTCTCTCATCACAGGAGCTACAAATGAATGAATTATCAGATAATTCCACAGATCTGCCATAAACATGTTGAAAAGACAGGGAGCAACTATACAACCCTGTCTAACACCCCTATTCTTAGGGATTTTTGAGGATAGATAGTTGGCTTGTGCAGATGGATAATAACGGGCAACAATCCCTGTGGTTGATCCTTTTTAGTTTTGGCTGTTAGGTGGTGCTAAAGTGCCACCTATAAGCCAAAACTATTGCATCAGATTCCAGCTAGGGAAAAATAGAATTTGAGGAGGGACACAAAGTTTGTAGGCGTTGTTTGCTTATTTACCTAACCATTAACTGCCCATTCCCGTGCTAATTCATATAGCCATTCCCACCCACTTCCTGGACCTGCCCCCCCAATACACATCCTCCTGGGATCTCCTTCAGCTAGCTTTATCAAGCCTTACCATCAAACAGTGTGCCTGAAGTGTCTGCCAATGTTTTTTCAAAGCAGTCTTCTGCGAGTTAATGACTTAACTGGAGCTGCAAAAATCTCTTAACCTGGTCTGCCTTTATCCACTCGATGTATAAGCACTATGTGTGTCATTCACTGAAGTACTGTTAAAAACAAGCATTGGCAAAGCCAACAGTTTTGCCTTGTATACAAGTAAGGTGCATTTGCAATGCACTGCTATTATATGCCTAGGTACTCGCACTGAAATCATTGGCATTGCCATTGCTTGTTTAGGTTGTCATGTCAACCATTTTTGGTTGGTATTTAGGTAACATAAATACTGCCAGCGTTTATTTTAGTCCTTGCTGTTAGCACATTCGAGTAGATCTGAGAGTTGGGTGGGATTTACGTGTCTCTGATTGGCTGCATTTGACCAGATACTACTCCGTGTTCATAACACCCTTTCTGGGACCAGGTCCAAAGTCGACAACCACTAAAAACTGCAGCTACAGTCTGATTGTTTGGAGGGTCAGTGATTAAATGCAGTAAAACCTTCTGCTGGGCTTCTGCTGCGTTCTGCAATGGTAGAAAAAGTAGACTGGATGTATGTGTGGATCCTGTGCTTACATGCAAAACCTACATGGCCTGACATATCGCTCAGTCTCCTTATACAGAGAAACCTAGCAAAGCCACCCAGTTAAATCAGAAGTAAGTCTTTGACCTACCAGCGTGGGCTGCTTGAGGCCATCCTGTGCCATTTGGAGGACCTCATGTTACGATTGTTTAGTGGGAGAATAGATTTGCTTATTCTTCCATGCAAGATTGCTTTTGACCCAATATTGATCAGGTTACTTGTAATCGATCCTAGGCTTCTGGTAGCATCAGAGCCGCCATAGTCTGTGCATTCCAGTTGAACACTCCAGTTGGGCCTGCTCATCCAGCCAAGGCAAACTTTGGAAAGGGTTCTGCCGCCTCTGGTAGCTTGAGATTCTGGTAACGATGAAACATCTGCTTCCCCATTCCTGGTACCCAGAAGAAAAGTCATTGCAACATTGCCCTCAAAGGCAAACAACATCCATCAGAGCTACCTTTGATTCAAGAATTGTGTTGCATTGCTATCTTATTTATTTATGTATTTCCATTTCTAAAGCGCGCCAAACCCGCTAGTTACAGTGCATATCATAGAAGAGGTAGGCAAAGTCCGATATAGCAATGACAGAGGTGGTGCAGCTTGATAGCGAGAGCTAGGGGTCTTATGCTATGATCTGTTATTATAATACAACTTTATTTGGTACCTTTAAAATACTGTATCTCATTTGGCCAGAGTTCCTTAATGAAAATATAACTATGCCCTGCAGGAATAGATCCCTCAGGAAAAGATGGAACAGGGCACATTTCCCACCTTGGTGCCCTCTTGCCAACGCAGGCCCATGCACTATATCAGTAAAACCCCTTCAATACAATCGGCAAGGGGTAGAATCGGGAGAGAAGAATAGGTTTCCTTCAGTTACAAAAGCTTCTTCTTCATCCAGTCCCCACACAAAGTTCACATGTCTACTAACCGAGCGTAATGAGTTACTACACATTGCATAATACTCAGACACTTGAGTCAATGTCATCAAAGCAGAGACAAGTCGCAATCAGTCTCGCTTTTTGTGGATCAACCCATTCAAATTGACTTCGCAAAATCGTAAAAAAAGACATATTTTGAAAGACAGTAAGAATCAGCAAAAATGATCTGCCGAAAACAAAAAGATTCCTGTTCTTGCACTAACACTGTGAGGACATTAGTGACGCACAGATGCAACAAGAATGGAACATAGATGAATACACAATCAGGCTTGGCAGAACCAAAAAATGACTAGAACATGACAAGTTTATGAGATCAAAAATCAAGTTTACAAAGTTCAGATTTCAGTTCAGTTTCACTTGGACTTTTGCGGATTTTAGAGGGTGTGTGTGAATTAGCCATGTGCTGCGATGCACCTTAGAATGCTGAGATGGCCTAACATGTGCTTTCATCCTGAAAGTTAAACTGTCCAGTGGAGGGAAGATGCCACTTCGCATTCGACAATTGTCCTTAAGAATAAACAGGAGAGACCCTTGGCTGAGACGGGAGACGAGAATTTCCTCCTTACTTCAAGACTGTCACTTTGATTATTGGCAGCCCTGGGCCTGCAAACGCGGTAGTTGAAGTTTGACAGTTCCACAAAGGGTCAGATCTGTCCCAAGGCCGCTTTCTTTTTTAGTCAAGCTGTCTGTGGAATCCTGGTGTCAGGTTTGGATTAAAGCGTGTAATGGCTTTAGCTCACTCCTAATGATCATTCCTCCAGATAGAGGGTGCCTTAAATCCATGACTTTAGTGGGAACGGTTTATCCGTTATTCAGAAGGGCTAAACTGAAAAGGAAGCTTAAGTAATACTACTTTTAGTAACCTAAAACAAATAGTGTAAGTAGAATGTAAGCTATTATGTGGTGTACATTTTACTTACACTGTTTTTTAGCTTGCTAAATCGGCTATATATATTCTGTGAAACGTTATGGTTAAGGTGTGCTAATAAAAACCTATCAAATTCTGTGAAAAACGTTGTTAAACGGACGTTATGGTTACTAGTAAAATTGAAAAAACCTAAGGAATTCGCCAGTCATGCTAATCTATCCAACCACAACTTGCGCCACCAGCATGCACTGCTGAGACTAACTCCCAGGACATCAAAGATGACATCACAAAGGACAATCAGTTATTACATTACTTTCTTTTCATACATCTTACACTCCACAAAGTCCAAGAAGAGAAAATCCAGGACAGTAATCATGAGCAACCAATTGTAAATACTGACGTGGGAGAAGTGGAAAGTGTTGAAACCAAAATTACTAAATTATGCACACAAATGTCTAAATAAAAGAATAAAAAAGTAGCAGAACTATCTAATTATGTAAAGAATCATGACATCCGTAATATTGATGTTCATTGCCCCACTTGTGCCTGCTACCCTTTTCCTCAACATTCACCCCAATTCTTCCCAGAACGTTATTATAATAAGCGTTTTGAAGACATTTCTATTCCCAATTCTCACAGTCATGAAAACGTACAACCTTCAAATTCCCCTATTTTTTACACACTCTGATTCCCAGTACCTTTCTCAAAATAAATAACTGTGAATGTAAAGTAAGTCCCACAAATGTGTTTTTGTAAATATGTAATGTAAATTAGTATACATTATATAATGTGTTATGTGAACAATTTTATGTTTTCAAAAACGCCATTTTGATGTCCGCTGACTATAATTATGTCTGTGTCTGCATATTTTCATACAAGTGATGTAACACAAATGTTTGGGTATTTGCGTACAAAGCATCTAGTACGCAGAGTGAACAATGAACGTTTAATTGGTTCGCGAACCACATACAACATCCACGGTCAAAATTGTGTGACCTATATGACATCATACTGCATGCAGCGTTCGCGATCTATGATCATGCCCACTGTGTCACACATTAAATTGCTAGCAAACGTCGCATTATGTGGGCATGATGTCATTGGTCACCTGATGGTTCATGAACAGCGTGATGTGACTTTCATAAATCGCTGAGCGCAACATTTCCATCATGCAGTATGCCATGCAGTATGGGGAAGGCATGTTTGACGGTAATGTAGCTGGAACTTGTCCAGCCTATCGCTGCCCGCGATGTTTGCAGACTCGGAAATGTAAGCTTTTGCCTTCGTCAGAGTCCTCGTGTCGCAACCTCTCGGTAAATTGCAGCGACTCTGTGTCGTTTCTTCGACTAGTCCTGTAACTCTTTGACTACTCTTTCTCCAACTGTTCCTTTGTGTGTTCTTGTCCGTGATTCCTGCTGACTCTTGTTAGCCTTCGAATCCCGCTCCTGGGCCACCCCTTCTGACTTCTTTGGTTCTCCTGGTGTCTCGCTCCCGATTCTACAATCCTCCTTGTGGTTCACTTCTGCAATCCATCTTCTGCTACGGCTTCAGACGTCTTGATACCCAGAGAAGATGGTCCTCAATTTCATCCCCTGAGGTTTTTTCTACCCCAGAGGGTTTCCCCTCTGAACTTTTGGATCTACCTTAGCAGTGGCCCCGTTGCACACCTTGTGAATTGGGCAGGGTTGTCAGCCTGGCCACCTCAAGAGATAGACTGTACCTCTTCGACAAAAAGAGTTGCAGGAAACAAGAGGTAAGGGAAACTCCCACTTCTGAATTGGACAGTGATTCTGACAGTGATCACGGACACTTGCGAATGTCATCATGAGACGGCATCCATGCTTTGTCCGCCATCATGTTCATTCACTGCAGACATCTTTAAATCCAACTTTCATCCACTCTAACGACTTTGAAGTTTAACGTGTACCCTTCCACACCTCTCCCACTATCATTGTTAGTCATCCTATAAACTTTGGATAACCTTTTACACATTTTCTTTTTGACGGAGGTCCGCGGTCTCATGACGATGATGCAGATATCGCCAGACCGCATCCTGTGACCGTGCCCATGTTGCGTAATGACACATCTGCGATCGGGCTCCGCAGACATCTTAAAATTGAATTTTACACCACTCTAGGGACTGTCAAGTCAAAACTATGACCACCCACAGCTGTGACTATCATTCTTAGTAGATCTCTAAACTTTTTACAACTTTTTCAGCTTTTTTTTTAACTCCAAGGTTCGCAGACATAAGAATAGATTGCAGACACACCCTCTAAAGGGACCCACCCATATCTTTTACTCATTCTCATTCTGGCAGACCAGCAGAGAAGATGCAGTTGTTTGGAGCTTATCCAAAATTTAAAATAGGATCTCACCTGGTCATCCCTCCTCCCCAGAACCCATCACCACCACCACCTGGAAGACCTACAATCTGTCTACAATTCAAATAACTTGATATTGAGAGATTTTATTTCCACAAAAACAGTCATATTACTGCTGTTTCTTGCAGTAGTCAGATGTAACTTTGAAGAATATTAACTGTATATATATACATGTATGAGGGTGTGTGTAAGTGGTAGTGTAAACTATAAATGTACTCAATGGGTTTTTTCAATCCAGCTTGGATTTTTTCCCCAATGATTACTATGTGTGAATACATCAATAGGATACCCCGCACGAATATTTTACTAAATGTAGTACATAGAATGTACTACTTATGAGGGTCAAATAAAATAAACGTCTACAACTGTAACTAATTATATTTAACAATGTATCTCCTATAACTTATTATATTACTAGGTGCCCATGCATATTATGAGGTTTATTGCAATTTGTAAGCCCAATAACCACAATATTCAATTTACAATATTCATATTACATTCATGATCACTGTGCACATATTACTGTGGCCATAGCGAGTATCCACCCTTCTCACCATATCCAACTAATGTCCATACCTAATATGAGATTTATTGTAATTGTAAGCCCAATAACCAAATTATTCAATGTACAATATTCACAATATTCATATAAATACATAATCACTGTGCACATATGACTGTGACCATGTGCACAAGTAGGAGATGGGGGGGTGGCAAAAGGGAACCCTCTTTTTTGTTGAAGGGGGGCCTGACTCTGGAGGGTAGATTAGCACAAGGGACGAAAAGAGAGTCAAAGACTACCCCTATTCAGGGACGCATTGAAGCTAGATGCGGAATGCAGCAAGAGCTAGGTTTAACAAATACTAGCCAAAGAAAATGTCACAGAAGAGGGATGGTGAATCCGTAGAAAAGAAGACTTTAATTAATATTAGACAGACATCTAAAAAATGCAGGCCTGTAACTCAACATGAGGCCTTAAAAACATGAACATACACCAAGAGAAAAAGGTACAATTACACAATTAGCTACACATTATTGTGAGGGTTAGTAGCAGAATTGTTTGTGCACTTTCATGTACTACTCAGTAGTAGTTGTACGCAATTGTTGTCGACACAATAAACAATGGGTGTTTCTAGCTCGGAACAAGAGTAGCCGACAAACTTGATAGATGATCTGCTGTAGCTAGGATCTTAAAGGGATGATTCGTAAAACCAGGCTAGATAGGTGCTGGCTTTTGTCAACGTGGTGGATTAGACCACTGCGCTATTGACCAATGCGGGTAGCTGAGGCAGCATGGTCGGGCCACTTGATACCTGATTAGAGGGGCTTTGGAGCTGTAGCTGTGTCGGCTCGAAGGTAGTGAATCATCCCTTTAAGATCCTAGCTACAGCAGGATAACCTATCTAGTTTACCAGTACAACGGACTGTGTTTCTCCATTTAATCTATTTCATGAGACGACACCACCAAGGTACCTGACAATACCTGTTTTCCATCAACCCTGTCCTGATGACCGTGCGGTCCCTTCAGACAACTGGCTTTTATCCAGCAACATCTGTCGGCTACTCTTGTTCCGAACTAGAAACACCCATTGTTTATTGTGTCGACAACAATTGCTATCAACTACTACTGAGTAGTACATGAAAGTGCACAAACAATTCTGCTACTAACCCTCACAAAAATGTGCAGCTAATTGTGTAATTGTACCTTTTTCTCTTGGTTTATGTTCATGTTTTTAAGGCCTCATGTTGAGTTACAGGCCTGCATTTTTAGATGTCTGTCTAATATTTATTAAAATGTTTTTTTCCACAGATTCACCATCCCTCTTCTGTGACCTTTTCTTTGGCTAGTAGTTGTTAAACCTAGCTCTGGCTGTATTCCGCATCTAGCTTCAATGCGTCCCTGAATAGGGGTAGTCTTCGACTCTCTTTTCGTCCCACGGGCACAACTATACTTATTAGCCATGGTATAACCTGGCCATGCCCACAATTATACACTACTTTCATGAAATATGTATAAATATACTCTGACACAGAACACCTCCCAGTCCAAATGATGTACGCGGACAGATATTCGTGTTCCCAGCTCAGAATAAGGTTGTGGAAAGATGTTTGAGTTTGCAGCTAGGAATACGGTCACAGACAGTTAAACAAATGTCCACCCCCCACCTTTCCAAGACACTCTTTCATCCACAAAATAACCCCAAATGTATTTTCCTGAGTTTTTTCTGCTGTGCTGTCTACGGACAAAGGATGTGGTTTGCGGATCCAATCAGGCCACTGTTTCAAAAAGTTTGATGCTGCTCACCTTTTACAATAACCAATCGGTGTGCACGTTTAGTGTCTGTGAACGCACCGTTGTTTTTTGATTGGTGCGCGGACGGGACACAGATGTCATTAAATTTTTGGGACCTACTTTTTGGCCATTTAAAAAAAAATCTGCCGAATGGATTTACATCATATTTGCAAAAGCATGCTTTTGGGGTGAGCCCGCTGCTCCTTGTGCATGTTTGGTGCCAATCTGCCTAGCGGTATGGGCTTTAGGCGTGAGCAAAATAGTTTTCAACGTATTTCTATCCAGATTTCAAAAGTTTTGGGACCCATGTATAGCTTTGCACCCCCTTGACAAAACCACACCAGACTTTACTAAATCATTCGGAGGTGGCCATATACTTTTTTTGCAAAGTGAGGTGACATTTAGTCTTATGGCACCAAAGCTATAAGCCGACCCCAAAAACTGTTATTCTTATAGGTTGAGTAACTTAACCATAACTACAGGGTCGCTGCCACAGTACCTTTAATATATATTATAGTTCGGCAGTCACCACACTATAGTTAATTTGATTACTGAGTTCCATGGGAAACCCAAATAATGAATTGCTAATAACTTGTGACTCGTATGACGGATTTGGCTGATCTCCCACCCACCCCCAAACTGAAAACTTTAAGAAATATCTATTAAAAAATAAAGAAGTTATCAAGAACATTAAAAAACATTGTGTCGGTCTAGTCCCTATTCATTTTCCCATAGAGGTAAAAGTCACATTTTTGCTGAAGCTCACAGCCAAAACTTCTGTACGAATTGGAAAAGGTACAATATAACTTGGGCATGAAGTGTTAGCTAAATTTCTGAACCAGGTCTGGGGTTATTTTGTCCAGTAGCTATTAAAATATTTGACGGAGAAGGTGAATCCCCTTCTCCCACAAATATAGCTATATCTCCCATGGTGCTTTGCAGCAGAGAGGCTGAATGGCATTTCAGAAATGAAAAAGCAGCAATTATTTCCCCAAATTCATTTGCTAATAAAGTTTGACTTGCTGGATGGATTTGGATGAATATTAGAAGACAAGAAGTTTGTCAGTCCCCTCCACCCAACCTACCTGCAAATTCTGGGAACAAAATGGTGTACAATGAAAAAGTTATTAAGAAAATAAAATACCACCGTTTCACACTTTTCAGCCCATTAATTTTCCCATAGAGAAAAAGTGCAGCTTTTCAACAACTATAACATGAAAACCCCAGGGCAGATGTGGGCCACATAAGAAATAACTTGGGCACAAAGCATTATATTTCATGATTGGTTTGGGGTAAATCCATCCAATTTTGTTTTAATTATTAGATAGAGAAGTGGTGCCCCCTGCTCCTTAAAACCATTATATCGTCCATGTTGCTTTTTACAGCAGGATATAACATTGTTGCACCACCAGGCTTTTTTTTCATTGAGGTTTTGCTAAACATTTTTGGCCGCAAAATCTCATAGCAAAATGTGTGTGTCTGTGTAAGGAAATATAAGGGTTAGGGGGGCAATAGGGACTAGATAATAGGGAAGTGGGGTTTGGGGTGCACAAATAAAATATTATTTTAAGCAAAAACCCCTGTGAAAAAAAACCTGCTGATCTAAGAACATAGGCAGAGAGAAGTTAATAACTTTTGACTTGCTGGATGAACTTGGATGACGTTTTCCAAACAGTTTGTGAAGACCCCCACTAAACTGGACATTTTGGGAAAAATTCATTAGACAATCAATAACGTACTTAGAAAACATAAAAGCACTGTTTTCAGCCTACTCAAATGTATTTTCCCATAGAGCAAAAGTGCAGTTTTTGAACAGGCGTAGCATAAAAACTGGTTGACAGATTTGGACCAAACAAGAAACAATTTGGCCACAAAGGGTTGACTTCATTTCATTGAATGGTTTGGGGTAAATCCTTCCAGTAGTTTACTACCTTAAACCTTAAAACCTTTAGATCGGTCTTGGTGCTTTGCAGCAGAGAATCTGAGGGAGGCTAATAACTTCTGACTTGGTGCATGGATTTGGAGGACATTTTCTAAATCATGGATTTGTCAAAGCCTCCCCCCCCCACAACCCCAAAGTGGAAGTTGTGGGAACAATTCATCAAAAAATTAAAAAGTTATTAAGAAAAAATAAAAACAGATGTTTGAGAAAAGGTGCAGTTCCCGAACAGATGTAGCAGGAAAACCACTTGGAAGATTTGGGTCATATACGAAACAACTTGGGCATAAAGCATTGACCTTTTCCATGACTACTTTGGGGTAAATCCAGCCAGTAGCTTTTAAAATATTCGACAGAGAACAGGGTGGCCCCTACCCCTTAAACCTTTATATCGGTCTTGGTGCTTTGCAGCATAGAGGCTGATAGAGGCAAATCAAATTTCTGGGAGTGGTCTATGGTTATTCCATCCACTAGTTGTTAAAATATTTGATGGGGAAGGGTGTGCCCCACTTTCCCAACATTTTTTCTATATATGTGTCCCACACTGCATCAGCAAGGCTTTTCAGAATTGAAAAAGACGCCATTATTTTTGTTGCTCCAGCCGATAGATAACCGAAGTTATAGAAGGCAGAACCGAGGTTAGTTCAAAAACGAAAAGTGGAAAAAAGGCCATTTGGGGGAGGAAAAAGTAGAAAATTACATCAGACTAGAGGTGGAGAGGGAAGAAGAGGACAGCGTGTGAAATTGTGGAGTTGGCAAGGCTTGAGAACAAGTTCAGAGCTCGAACCATTTCGCATAACTCGAGTTATTTGGTGGGATAACCGCAGTCATGATAGGAAACTAAATTGCGAATGAAAGTGCAAGTGTTGGGGGAATGGGAGAGGTCCAGGGTGGTAAAAAGAACTCAAGGGGAACGGGGGTGTACTGGGTGAGTGCCTCGGAGGGCAGGGAAGAGTTTGGGATTTTGCACTCTTTTGACAGATAACAGCAGTTATTTGTGTGCATGTATGGATAACTGTGGTTATCTGTAGTACATTGATAACCGCAGTTATGTGGGAAACGGTTTTCAAAAAGAGAGAGTTAAAAAATGAGGTTAAGACAAAAAAGGGGAATTTCACAGCTACAGTGAAGTATGTGGTAATGGGTGTGGCTGAAGGCTATAGCTACAGGGTTAATTTAAGGAACCAAATGATGCAATATGTAAAGTGGCAACAGTCGAAGGCCATGGCTAGTGTGCCTAAAAGAAACCTAGTGGTGTGGCCATGGCCAAAGACCAGGGCTACCATGGCTAGTGGCTGGGTAGTGTTTGCAGTGTGCACAGCCCTGGCTATTGAGTCCAAAAGACATGTATAGTGGCCACGGCCAAAGGCAATGGACACCTAGTGGGAGCAAAATAAACATATTGGGGGAACATATACAGTGGGCACTCCCCCCGCTGTGGTTGTTTGGGATTGGGCGGGTTCCCTGCAAACCTAATGACTACAGCTGCCATAGCTCCTTGCAGTAGAATCAACATTCATTGATTACATCTGCACTGGCATCTGTAGCTGTAGAGGTGAATTATGCAAGGAACCAGATTGTGCACGCTCTATCCAGCGCGGTTCCTAGTGATTGCATCGAATGCAAAAGTTTTGAATGTCAAAGTTTTGAAAAAAATGCATCGAAAAAATGTTTTTTTTTAATCGGGGCCCCCCCAACTCCTGTTTTTTTACCCCTTAAAACCCATTATAGTAAAAAAAAACTTTACCTACAAAAGAAATGCATTTTTTCGATGCATTTCTTTTCAAAACTTTGGCATTCGAACCTGTGTTTTCGAAGCAAAGCCTGGATACCATCCAAGCGCTGTTCATATGTATGCATATATATATATATATATATATATATATATATATATATATATATATATATATATATATATATATATATATATATATATATATACATATATATATATATATATATATATATATATATATATATGAAATCGAAAAAATGTATTGCTGATAACTTGTTAACCCTGTGACTGATTTAGCTGAAGTTTTGCAGAAAATTATGCTCACCTGTCCCCCCACCCCCTACCCTGGACCCAACCCCCACTCCCATAGAATACAAAGTTTGGGAAAGATTCATTAAAAAATAAAGAAGTTATTAAGAAAACAATAAAAAGAACTTTCAGCTGACTCCTCATTCATTTTTCCATAGACAAAAAGGTCAATTGTTGCTCCACCGAACATCTGAAACTGCTGGATGGATTTGGACCATGTCCGAAACAGCTTGGGCACGAAGCATTGACTAGCAATCCTTTTGTGGTTTAGATTTATTCTGTCCAGTCGTTTTTTAATATTTGACAGAGAGAGGGATGCCCTTCTCCAAAGGTATACCTATATCCCCATGATGCATTGCAGCAGAGAGGCTTTACAGAAATTAAATAGCTGACATCTTTTGTTTTACCGATGTGAGAGATAATCACGGCTATATCCAAGGGTACATGAAAAACAAAAGCAGAAAAATGGCATTTGGAGGTGAAAAAATTGTGAAATGTCATCAGAACAGCAGTGGAATGGGAGAGGGCACCATGTGAAATTATGGAGTTGGAGGTAGGCCACATATTATGACACTGGGATCCTCAAATATCCGCAATATCTTTGGATCCTCACCCATCCGATCAAATATTTACATTTCAAAAACAGATCTGCAAATGTAACAGCTAACATATACAAAATAAAAAATGAACTACATTTCTTTAAAAAAGATAACAATTGAATGGTTTTGCACCAAATTCGGGAAAGCATGCTTTCGGCCACATAGCTACTCCTCGCTAACGTGTGGTGCAAATCTGCCCAGCATTTATTTCTGATGAGTTACTTTTGGAAAAAGAGGGCTTTATGAATTCAGTTCAGTAATATTGTAAAACACCTTCAGTAGTGAATCCTTTGGAATTAATTCTAAACCACTGTGTGAAGGGGACATTACTTAAGTTTGCACTTTAAAAACAATGCAAATTAGGTGAAGCTAAACGTTAGTTAATGGGGCGTTATGGTTGCAGCCCAACATTTAAAAGCATAGCAATTCGTCAGTTGTGGTAAGCTATGCAGCCATAACTCACGCCCCTTATCTTGCACTGCAAAGTCCAACACAGATTACATTACTGATAGCATCAAAAAGTATATCATCAATGGCATTACAGTTGGCATCATTGATGGCATAATTGATAACATCACCAATTGGGTCACACTGGAAATCTACTATGCAAAGAGTTCACACATTCAATTCAACCCACAAAATAGCTATGTCCTTTGAAGCTTTTCCTGTTTCGTGACAGTGTGTTTCGGCTATCGTTGGCAATATTGTATGTGTGTCTGCTGTTTGTGGTGTGGCGTCTGTGTTTGTTACGAATGTGGATGGGTGGTGTCTGTGTTGGTGAGCAAGCCCTTGGTCAAGGGCACTTGCGGGTGCAGTAATACCTGAAAACATAAGCACGAGGTTTGTGCTGGATTGTATGTTTTGTTTTGTGTATGCATTAAAATAATTCTTACTAGATTCACCATCCACTGAGGATGAGGACTTCAATGCAGCATGCTGGCCCATTGAAGCATCCAGGGTGCAGGATTGTTTTGCTCCAAGCCTTTTCAACTGCATGTGAAAGTGGATCTAAAAGGAGAAATGTGCATGTTGTTTTGGCACAGTTAATGGTTTTCATATTATATTTTTGCCTTTTGATCAAGCGCAAATCTGGCCAACTGGCAAATTGACCAGTGTGAGATGAAATAACAGAATCCTATAGAACAAATGCATTAAAACCGACAAAGTACAGAATCTGAATACATATAGATTATTGATATTGATATTTTATTTGTATTGCGCTCGTACACAAGTGTTTCAGAGCGTGAAACATTGATCCAAACATTTTACAGAAACATTTATTTTGGTAGAAATCCTTATGAAAAGCCAGAAGGCAAAGAGCTAAATGCAAAGAAACATGAAGTTACTTCCAAATTCGAAAGATAACACAAGGAAAGTCTTGATTGGCAGTGGATAATCTCCTCAATTTTTGGAATAACCAGGCAGATTTACAATTTACTCAGAGTTATCAAAGGGCACCCGAAACAGCTGTTCGTCTGAATGATATTAAGGGTGCTTCAACCATATTGCTTTAAAAGCAATACAGCAAACCTTAAAATGGGCATGTGACTCAAATAGTAACCATTGTAGGGTCTTGAGGATTGGAGTAATGTGATTTCTTTGAATTGACAGCCAATCGGGCATTCTTTTGAAAGTTTTATTTTAGATGTCTAATGGATTTTGGCATGCTCTCTCAGAGGGCACTGCCTCCATCAATATGGGATAGCACTAAAGCCTGAACAACTGAAAGAAAAATATCATTAGGGGCATACAGTTTGATCCAACATAATAAAACAATTTGCTACAGCACTGTTTGAACTTGTTTATCCACATGCAATTGCATTGACAATTTGATGACAAGGCAAAAGCCTAACTGTAGATGGTCAGCCGGATATAGACCTAGTCACTTGGTTTCCCGGGAGAACGTAATAGATGTCCTGTTTTAGCTTTCCTGAATTTAAGATTAGCAGCGAACATCAGCACTTAATGATATCCAGACAGCTCTTCAGGTGAGAGACATCTTCACTTACAATTGAGTATCATCTGCATATGAATTGATATCAATGCCACATTCAGTAGTCAGACTGATAAGCAGCTCCAAATGTCATTTAAAAAGAATAGGCCACACGATAGAACACACGAGGCACACTGCAATGCAGAGGCAAGGGAATTGAAAGATACTGTGGTAGTTGCACTAATAATAAAAGTTGCATAACTTTCAGTGATTTGGTGTGTTTTTTATGTGAAATGTGGTTATTGAGTCTGATGTTTTGGTGTATTTATTAATAAACTGTGTGGCTGTGGTGTGTTTGCTTTTGGAATTTCATATCAGATAATGTGATTAGGGTGTTTCAGTGCGATTTTTAATATGCTGTTCAAGAATTAGTTGCATCTGTAATTAGGTAGGTTAAGTGGGTGATGTTGCTTGTGGTTTAAAAGGACTGAGCTCAACGAGGTGTACTACGAATAAAGAATGCCTAGCAAAAATGGTTACAGATGGTAGTTGTCACTAGTACGACTCCATAAAATGAGCAGGTCATACTTGTTCTGTTGGAGGGGATGTGGAGAGGAAGGAAGGTTGATGCATTTATTGAGGACATGCAATACTTTTGAAAGAAGGTGTTATCGCAAATCAGATAAATTATGAATATAGAACTACCAATTAACCCATTGGTGATTCTACTGGGACACACCGGTGAGGGCATATTTAGGGCTCACACGCACATCTTAGCACGCACCTACTTATAGCGGCCAAAGTCACGTTTGCCAGGAACTGGATGGCCCCAGAGGGTCCAATCATTCCGATGTTGTGGGGGAATATCTGTGACATCCTAGCTGCTGAGAAAATCACAGCACTGTGCCAAGGTCACTACACTAAGTATAGGAATGTTTGGATGCCTTTTATCGAATAGTCCAATAACTTTCCGCTGTTAAACCTGATCAGTCATTTCTCCCTGAAATAGCATTAGCCAGACTTGGTATACAGTTGTAATGAGACTTGTCGATATGGAATGAGATAATGAGGGGTTGAAAACACAAGGTGGGATTATATATCACTGTGTATTTGACAGATATGACCAACCTGTGCTACTGTGTCCCCATTTGGATTGATGACATCTGATTGGAAAATTGCTATATTTTATTCTGTATTACAATACAAAGTTAAATAAAAGTATTTGGAAAAAGAAAACTGTTCATGGATTGATGACATCTGATTGGAAAATTGCTATATTTTATTCTGTATTACAATACAAAGTTAAATAAAAGTATTTGGAAAAAGAAAACTGTTCAACTGTGATGTCCTGTATGTTTTAAAATGACACGTTTCTTTATGAAATGTCTTTTGTGTGTGTAATATTTTGTTGAATTTTTTTAGTAAACTGTTGAACCGTGACTTGAAATTGCACATTAGGTAATGGATTTGTAGTGGTATGGAGTGAGTGTGTATACTTTTAGTGTCATGGTTTAATGTGTACTGGTATAGAATGAGTGTTTGTCCCTTCACTTTGTTATTTCTACTGTTTGGGAATTTTACTTTTTGTTAGATTAGCCTTAACTCTTTTTGTAAAAGTTTTATTTTCACTATTTTATTTTCAGTGTTTTATGGGGTGTATGGCATAAAATCTTGTGGCATATGTCTGTGTGTGTATGTGTGTGTCATAAGAGTGGGTGGCTTAAGGCGAGTTTGGTGTGCACGTTTGTCGTTTGTAGCATTGTGAGTGTACATCATCTAAGTAGCTATAACTTTAATTATTGTGTTTATACATATAGAAGGTGCATAGGAGTGTTACGTTTGTACATGTTTGCAATTTGCATGTCTGGTATGTCTCATGCATATGCAAACTCACATTAAAGTCAGTGTTTATTTTGATGTGAGTTTCCATATGTATAATAGTGTACATACACTTATGAAATGTAGAGAATGCAATAAGTGTGGCATCAGAGTGTTTGTCATACAAGCATGTGAGTGTAAGTTTTATGTGTCGCGTATGAGTGTTTTTATTGGTTTTATAAAGTTATATGAAATTCACAATTTGTGTACGCCTCCTAAACATATGAAAACTCACATTAAAGAGGGTGCTAACTTTAATGTGAGTTATTAGATGTATAAGAGGCATGCATGAGTTGTCCATTGCACACATGTACACAATTTACATGTCCTATGCTTCTCATATACATTTAAACACTCTCAATAGTCAGTGTTTACTTTGATGTGAGTTTGTATGCATATAGTACTGCACCTTTTCGAAGCCTACACTGTGGTTTAACAGTGAGTGGGATAATAGTGTGTGACATAAGAGTGTGTAAGAGCATGTGGTGTAGAAATATGTGGGATAAACGTGTATGGCAAAAAAACATGTGGCCTAAGATCTTGTATCATAAGAGTGCATGGTGTAAGATTGCATCGCCTAATTGTGTGGTTTACGAGTGTATGGCTTAAGTGTGTGTGGCATAACACAATGTGGCATGAGTGTATGTAGTGTAAGTATGTGTATTGTAAGAGTGTATGGCATGAGAGTATGTAGTGTAAGGCATAGAAGTATTTGGTGTGCAAGTGTCTAGCAAGTGGCGTATAAGTAGTGTATAAGTGTTTGGCATGAAGTGAAAGGAAATGCGCATGTCATATGCTCCTCATATGTGTGTAAAAGCTCATATTAATGTGAGGTGTGAGTTTCATGTGAATTTGTATAAGCACAGGAGGCGTATAACTTTTTACATTTTGTAAATTTACATCTCCAATACGTCTAGTATACATATGAAAACTCATATCAAAGTTAGCCATGTGAAAACTCACATTAATGTGGCTTTGATGTGGGTTTTATTCGCAAAGGAGGTGTATAAGAACTTACATTGCAACTATGTATGACATTTCCATCTCTTTTACGTCTCATATTTATATAGAAAGTTACATCAAAGTTAGCCCTGGCATTCACATATGCATAGTAGGCGTATAGCAGTTTTCCATTTTGTCCATGTATGTGTACAGTACCTATAAGAAATGTGCATTCATTAAGTACTTAAGTGATACATAGATACATTTTAAAACTTAAATATCTCAAAATTGACCATCTTAATTTCAAAAAATGTTGAGAACACTAAATCCTGGTAAGATTCATGTGCATGGCAAAAATCTCAAAAATCTCAAACACCAAAGAAGGCAATTTTAAGATAGTTTGGCTATTTTGTTTTATTTTCCCAATGGTAAAACCCCATGTTAAATGCTCTTCAAAATGCAATTAAAAAACATTAAAATAAATATGAAGCCATCCATAACAATGTAGGACATTTTCTTTGTAGGTGCAGATACTTCGGAAATATACTGTGCGAATTTTTCAGAATTTTACATGGGAGTGTTCAACAAGTTACTGGGACCTCACTGTTCATGGGGAAGAAGGTTCTCTTTTGCCCATAACAGCAGAATCCTGCTTCAGTGCTACTCATAATGGCTTTAGTATTGCAATTGAGTTTGCTCTTTGTATTTCTGCAGAGCAGGGGAAGCCGCAGCCAGGTCAGGCACCCCCACAAGTGTCAGGAGGACCCTCCATTTGATTTATCTGCAAATGGTAAGTTGGGCTTTTTCTTGAGCTTTTTCTTCACTTTGCCTAATTCCGACTGCATCGGAGGCAGCAAGATTCTCCCTTTTTACCACTTTACCCTGCTGGGCTGCATGATCTTTGGGTGTGCTTATTTCTGCACAAAAGGCCCACATTTGCATATTTGTACAGCCCAGATGGGCTGTGTGGGCTGTGTGCAACATGGGATCCTACTCCCCAACATGGTCACCGCCTTTGTCAGCACTTGAGTGCTCCCTTGTCCTGCCCAGCCTGCACGCTGAATGGGCACCTCTTACCACTTCAGGACCAATCAGGGAGCTGGCAGGAAAAGGCTGGCCCTCTGATCCAAGGCCCTTACCTAAGGCCCCTTTGTGGACCTGTGAGGGCCTTGGGAGGGCCGAAAGGGCCACCCAACTCCTCCCCACACCACCTCACACTGCCCACCTCCTCTCACCTTCCTGGACCAGTACCACAGCATGCGGCCATCTACTGCACGAACTCGATCCTCATCTGGAGCCTCATTTTCCCATTTCAAGAGTTCCTTTGAGTTATGTTCTGGACTACCTGATACCTATCCACTAATTCATAAATGCTGAGCCTAGCTGTGCCTTAACACAATTTTGGTTTCCAATGCCCTGCTACACCCTCTGTTTTTACTGCATGTGTGCGCTCTGTGGAATTTTCAGACCTAGGTGCATTTTTCACAACTATACACCCCCATTTTGCATTGCATTGGTGTACTCTTTGGAAATGTCAAACCTAGGTTTGCTTTTATAACTATACATCCCCACTTTGCATTGCATTTGTGTGCTCTTTGGACATTTCAAACCTAGGTGTGTTTTACAACTCTACACCCCCATTTTGCATTGCATTTGTGTGCCTTATAGCATTTTTTGAGTGGTTGGCCGACTGGTGAGTTTGTTCTTGTGCTTGCAGTCTCTCCTTCCATCCTCCACTGTACCTCTCCTCCACCCCAATGGCACTCACCATCTCCCCCATCCATTCTAACTGCTATACTATCACCTATCCTCCCTCTCTCACTAAGTCTGGAAGGAAAATGTTTAGAAAAGACTTCCTTGCCACTAACCCTGGTCTGCCCATCGCAGACACCTATGTCAGCACAATTTCCAGACAGATTGTCACTGATATCCTCTTTTCTGTCCCCTCTCCAGATCTCTGGACTCCTCACCTCATCTGATCTCTACTCTCTCCCATTTCTCATCCTCAGCCATTAATAATGGCACTAGATGTGAAGCTCTCTTGGCAGGCTTCTTATCATCCAGGTGTATCATTAATGTCTATCGCAATGGCACTATCATGGCCCAGGGTTCTCAACCAAATCTTCTCCTTTTGATGGGTGGCTGCAGTCCCTCATCAACATCCTTCCTACGCCTGCTACTCCTTCTTCCTCTCTCTGTCCCTCCTCCCCCATATCCTCTGACAGGTGTACCACGCCCCTGTACCCCTGCTCAGAAAACCTTTAAAGGCCGAGGCGGCTTCATCTAGCCATACTGAATGCTCGATCTGCTATCAAACAATCTGCTGACATCTGTCTCCTTCTCGAAGACCTTGACCTCGATATCCTCGTGTTTACCGAGACGTGGTTCAATGCCAGCTCAAGTCACTGCTTTTGACTCCCTTCTCCCTACTGGCTACAAGATCATCTCTAAACCTCGCCCTAACCATGCTGGCAGTGTGTTTGCCTTGATCTTCCCTGAGTGGGTCCCTTCTTCTTTCGTATCCACCGAGCCATACTCCTCCTTTGAGAGTCTGGTCTGCAAACTGTTCATTTCTACTACTTCCTCCCTGACCATTGCCACCACCTATAGGCCACCTGGCTCTATCTTCCTGTTCCTCTCAGAATGGGCTGATTTCTCCTCCTTTCTCTTGTCATCTACCCCTAAACTCCTCCTCAACGGGGACTTCAACATCCACCTTGTCCATTCTCTTCTGTGACCTCTACACCTCGCTCCCTGTCTCCATACCCACTCAGCTGAACACACTCTTGATGTCTTTATCCACTCTGATTTTATACTCTCCCCCCTGTTGCTACACCCCTCTTCTGGTCAGACCACTCCCTCCTCTCCTCTCACCTAGATCTTCTCGGCCCTCTGACTGCACCTCCCCCAGCTCTGCCAACCTCATTCACAGACATCCGCCCGATGAAACAGGTGTCAGCTGTTGCCTTTGCACCCACCTTCATCCCCCCTCTCCTCCCAATGCAGATTCGACCTCTAACTCTGCTCTCAGCAACCTCCATCTCGCCATCACCAACACTCTCGACATTCTTGCCTGAGTCATACGGATCCGCCTGAAACATGCCTCCAAACTTAACACTTGGTACGGTTCTGATTTAGCAGCCCTGAAACGCAAGTGCAGAGTTGCGGAACAGAAGTGGCAGACCTCAAGCTCATCTTGACTGGCCTGTCACCTTCTCCAAAGGCAATATCGTCTCTCCATCCATTCCAAGGAGAGGGCCCATATCCAGGCTTGCGTCTCAGGAGCAACCAACAAAACGGCAGAACTTTTTAAAATCTCCAAGGAACTAGCAATCCTGCTGCAGTCTCCACCTCGCCTCTTCCCTCCCAGGCCCTCTGCACTTCACTGGCCACTCACTTCACTACAAAAACTCAGGACATCCTGAGTTCTCTTTCCTCCTCCCCTCGCCCTCCCCACTCCTCCCATCCCTCTGACACCCCTGGCTTCTCATCCTCCTGCAGCCATCCTTTCCTCCTTCTCTCCTATCACATCGGATGAGGTCACTAGGGTTGTCCACTCTATGAAAGTACTTCCAGAACTATTAAGGACAACATCAGCTCCCTTGCCCCTGATGATTTCTGCAATCACTCTCTTGCTATCAGGTCTTTCCCCTCTTCCCTCAAGCATTTCCTTGTGTGCCCCCTTCTGAAAAAGCCTGCCTCCGACCCCTAGTGTCCGCTAATTACTGCCCCATTTCTATCACTCCCTTCCTTGGGAAATTTCTGGAGAAGCTGGTCTTCCCCCAACTGGCCCAGCATACTGAGCTCATTGGTTGCCTACACAACCATCAATCTGGATTACGAGCATCCAGAGGAATGGAAACCACCATCCTGAACACCTGTGAAGAACTGCGTGCATCTCTTGACTCTAACTCACCCGCTGTTCTACTTGATCTCTCCTCTGTATTTGATACGATCAACCACTCCATCCTTATAAAACAGCTTCATGATACCCTTGGTAGCTCAGTGTGGGCACTGGACTGGATGACCTCCTTCTTCACTGACGGACCCTCCCAGGGTATCCTGCGTTCTTCCTCCTCTCCCACCTCTATCTCCATCTGTGGGGTCCACCAGGGATCCAACCTTTCACCCTGGCTCTTTAACGTCTATCTCGCCCTGTTTGCTCACCTCATTTCCACTTTCTCCCCTCACTTCCAGTGTTATGCAGATGACACCCAACACTTCTTCAAACTTCCCTCTGATCCTCTCCTGACTTCCACCTTTCCTGACTGCCTATCTGCCATCTAGTCCTAGTGTGCCCCTAATGATCTCTGCCTCAATGGCAACAAGACTGAGATCCTTCCTTTTGGGACTCCTGCTCCCTCTTTCCTCCCCTCACTTTGGCCACCCTCCATGGGCTTTCCCCCTTCTTCTTCATCTTCGACTCCTCTCTTTCCTCCCTCACATCATGGACCTTGCCAAGAAGGCCCATTTTCAACTCCACCTACTCAAACGTATCTTTCCTTTCCTCGCTTTTCCACGGAAGCTCAATGTCTCTAGAGCTCTGGTACTCTCTAGGTTGGACTACTGTCACAGCCTCTTCCTTAATCTACCCTATTCCTCTCTCCACCCCCTCCAGCTTATCCAGAATAGGGCTGCGAAAAGTATCCTGAGCCTGTAGCCCAGGGACCATATCTCTCCAGCCCTAAAATCTCTCCACTGGCTCCCGGTTGCTGCAAGGATCAAATTCAAATCCCTCTGTGTCATCCATAAGGCTGTCTGGGGCTGGGGACCACGCTACCTACAAATTGCTCTCACAAATACTCTCCCTCTAGATCTTTACGCTCTTTTGGTTCCAACTCTCTGCATGTCAAGCGCTTCTCTAAACAGTGAGCTGGTGGCCGATCTCTTTCCTCAGATGGCTCCCTCCTATGGAACAGCCTTCCTCTCCGTCTTGAGCCTGATCTCAAATTCAGTAAGCTTCTCAAGACTTTCCTCTTCACCTCCTCCTTCCCCCTCTCCCTCCTGTGCTAAACCCCACAGTCGCTGAGATTGGTGGCCTGGGCCCTTATGTGTTCTTTTTGGTCCTGGCCTTCCTTCCAATCGCCTTCAGAGTACGCCCTATCTCAGCACTTCTCTCTGGGCACCCCACTGGCTTGTTTTGTCCCACAGGCCTGCACTTATGGTGTAGGCAAGTGACCACTCTTCACCTAGTGATCTCTGCCAAGCATTTACTCGTTGCCTGAACTGAATCTACGCCACTTCCCCATCTGTAGAACCTCTAGCACTTACACCCTTCCCTTGTTCCTCTCTCTCTCTGCACTTGCACGATCCGAATGCCCACAGGGCCTAGTTGGACCGCCTCTGTATTGTCCATCAGTGTCATTGTATTTGCCTTTTATTCCCTTGTTCCCTCCCCTTTCCCAGTGGGCCTTTCAAACACAATTTCTTGATGTAGAAGCGCCTTACAAATGCACAATATATAAAATGGAGGGTGTTTGAGCTATTTAAAAAGGCTGAGTGGCATCTGTGGGAACACTACACATATACTCATATATATGTTTCATCAAAGCCTTATTGAGCAAGGCCAGCAGAACTACACTGTCGCAGGAGTAGGTGCTCTGCACAGTGAGACTGAGGAAGTAGTTTGCAATCATATGCTCCAGTTCAGAGGTACTCATCCCTGCCCATACTCCTAAAGGTCTCCTTGATCAATTTTTTTAATTGGGAAATAGACACATATAATTTGGGTTCAGTGCAGAAACTACGCTGGTCAGTACCACATGCGTGCTAATCTTCCTTTAAACATATACGCCCACTTCCTTGTTCGATTCTTCTGGACTCCCAAGCAGGTCACTGAGAAACTGATGCCTTTACTTTTTCTCCCAGAGTTCCCAATGCAAACACAGTTAAATGGAACAGAAAGCACACACAAAACTAACAGATTTTATAAATGTGTGAGATAACCAAAGGAAATGTGGACGGGGAATAGAAGAAGAAACCTTTTTTGGTTGTTTTTTCTCCGATAACAAGAGAAACGGAAACAATTTTTTATCTGTGAACTTTTTTTTAGGGAAAATAACTTCAAGGAAAAGATGTAGACAAAACTAGCCTTGCAAAACATTTACACACGCACACGCAATGCAATAACCCACAATAAACAGAAAGGGAGTCCAGTACACTCATGTTACAATGCCTAGCGAAATGCTTCACAAACTCCTGCAAAAACTCCAACCACATATTGTCAGAATCTCTTTTACAGTCTCCAAATGTGAGGCTGCCTTTTATAAATACCATCCAACAGCCTAACAAAACTAATAAAGGAACAGGAAATAACGCTGGGCCTTGTATGGACTTCAGAACAATGTATGGAGGTTTGAGGCTTCTGATTGGCTGCTCTAGCGCCTTCTTCGAAGTTAGAGGTTCCTGGTTGGCGCCTCGAATCACTGAGATACTTGAACTCGATTTTGAGAGCCAAGCAGTGTGCTTTCCTTTGATTCAATTTAAAATTACTGCAAGACACAAACAATGTTTCAAGATCCATGTAAGCTTTCAAGCTCTGGAAAAACCTGCTGGAACCCCGAAGGCCTATCTGATCTCAACCTTATAGGTTGGGAAATTCGAACATGTCAACTCTTGGGGCTTAATGGCACATAATGACAAGCCTTGGCAATGCTAACAGTTTGGGCTTTTGAGTAAGCATGGGAAAGGCACTTGCCAGGCAGAGCCGTAGTACTGTAAACTGGTTATTTATGGTAGCAGGTGCAAAACAGTGTGAGTACCTGGGAATCTAATAGCAGTGCCTTGCAAATGCCTGATACGTTTACACAAGCCATAACTGTTGACTTTGCCAATGCTTGTTTTAACAGGACTTCAGTGAAGGACACGCATAGTGCTTATAAATCGAGTGGCTGAAGGTGTACCTGGTTAAAACATGTTTTATAACACCAGTAGCATTCTTATAACTCCAATTAAGTCATTAACTCTCAGAAGACTGCTGTTAGAAAACACTGGTATGCACTTTGAGTGCAAAATCTTATGGTAAGGCTTGATCAAAGTGAGCTGAAAGAGTTCCCATGAGAAGGTGTTTTGGGTGGGAGGGGAAGGAACTGGGTGAGAATAGCCATGGGGATTAGCATGGCCATGGGCAGTCAATGGGTGAGCAAATAACGAAACAACACCTACAAGCTTTGTGTCCCTCCTCATATGCCATGTCTCCCTATTTGTACTGAAATGCAATAGTTTGGGATTATAGGTGGCATTGAAGTGCCACCTAATAGCCCAAACTAAAAAGAGCATCAAGTTTATTCTGAATTAGTACAGGATATAGCGTTACAACATGGGGGAGTGAAAAAAAAGATGATATGTGGCTATTTTTATAGGTGGAAAAAGGGCATGCTGATGTTACGGCAGTCCGCGAACAGCGTGGTGAACGGACGGCTCGGGAAATACATTTGAGATCATTTGGTGGCTGAAAGAGGCTGTGAAAATGGAAGGGGAGTGGAATAAAGATGATATTGAGCTGTTTTGATAGGTGAAAAAATGGTTTGCAGATGCCGCCGAGTGCTCAGTCAATTTTGGTGTCTGTGGACATCACTTGAATTGGGAGGGGTTTCTGGGCGAGTTTTCTTTATTCAACATGTATTGGATGCCATAGGCCATGCCCCAAGAATCTGGCCACTGTTCATATACACTATAGTAATATGTGTATAGTAATTATAGGTACTGGAGGGGGTGTATACAGTATTTTTAATATGGTGGAATAATACAATTGAAGTGTAAATAGTTTTTATGATTGTGGTACCATTGTGGATGGTGCTTATTGAATTTGTATTTGTTTCTTTATTAAGATAACAAATAGGATTACATTTTTATTTATTTATTTTTTATTTATTTGCATTTTTAAAGAACTCACACAGCCCACAGGCATAGAGGCGCTGTTACAGAATTTTTTGGTGTTGTCTTAGTTGCATATTTGTAATGCAATTAAATACCCAGAGGTTTCTAAGCGCAGATCCGGGGATCGAACCTGTGTTGCTTCGTAGAATATTTGGTTCTTTCTCTGTCAAAAAAACAGTAGAATATTTTAAGCAGGATAGTTTAAAATGTTTAATTGCATACAATTTCATATGTTCATGTACTTTTTAGACCCTCATAATCAGTACATTATATGTACTATATTTGGTACAACATTAGTGTTTGGTACACAGTTGTATTAATATTAACGTTCAATAATGATCGGGTCATTGGGAGAAATAAATCCATAGAGGATTAATAAAAAATGATTACATTTATGTGAGTATAAGTGTGACAGTATTTATATTTGAAGTGTGTTGTAATTAAGGGAATGTTTAAAGTGGTTAGATACCTGTTGGTGTATTTTAAGTATATTGGATGTTAGAAGATGTTTTGTAGTAAGAACAATTGTGATGGTGTATTTGGAGTGCAGTGCAATGAAGGGTATTTTTAAAGTAGTTGGATACCTGTTGGCATGTTCTAGCTATTTTGCTTTTTAAAAGTAGTATTATGGATGTAGTTAGATACCAGTTGATGTAGTCTAACTGGTTAGTGTGCTACAGTTCAGTGACTAAATGTGGGTTTAAAGAATATTAGGAATTTGTAGATTTGCTGGTAACCTATGTTTGAGAGTAACAGGTGTATCGTTACATTCAAACCAACCACTTCTTTTTTTGACATATGTCGTATAGGGACCCGCAATGGTTGTGGCCCTATTGTGGTAGATTATGCCTACTGTTGTGAAGGTGTTCTTGCCAAGAGATACTTAGCCGTTTGTGAAGCTATTAAGCTTACAGTTGTTTTGCTACCATCTGCATTGTACCTTAAAAGCATTAGTATCAGAGTATTGGCTATATCTGTTTATTCGTATGGTGGAACAATTGTCTGAATTGGAAAAAGTGCCATGATTTGCATTTTTCAGAAGCTGGTGAAATGGAATAGATTTACAATTTGGAATGGATGTCCTCTTGTGAAACATGGTTGCAGAGACCGCATGTATATTTCCATGTGTATGAAATCTCGAAGATTTCCTTTATAGGTATGTTTTTGGTTTCCAATACTTGTAGTAAGTACATTAGACATTCTTGAGGATATTCCTGTGTGTTTATGGTGAATTTTACCATTCCTATGCAGTAGTCCGATTCTTGCCTTATACCTGAGACACTGTAAGTGTTGTCAGGATTATTTGTGGCATTTCTAAACACAACTGTTCTGAGATGTTTAAGTAATTGTTATGAATAATTGGTGGCAATTGGAAGAGAAAATTGATTGCAACATTTGCATAGCAATTTACTCCAGATGTGTTGCTAAAATTAAATGGACCAGAGAGTTGTGTCTCTGTGTCATTTGATGGGCATGCACTTGCTTTTTTAGAAGAAGTATTTGTCTTTCTGTCTTTTGATGCATTTGCACTTGTGTTTTTGCACTAGGCAATTTTGTGGTTGTATTGCTTGATGGAGTAGCAGTTGGATTTTGTTTCTTTGGTGGTATTGTTGGGAGATCTCTTATAGGTTCTGTTTGTATTACTTTTCTATTTAAAGGTTTAGCTTTCTGAGGTACAGGGTATATATGTAGATGGGGGAGTACAGTGCACATAGCCTGTTGTATTCCAGGATACAAGGAATGTCAGGGCTGACTTTGTTTGCATCAAAGTTGACTAGGAATAGACCTTTGAGTGTACATAGATGTGAAAGGGCTACGCAACTCATACCGTCTTTAAAGACTCTGCTACCAATGTCAATCAATGCGTGATCTAGGGTTAGACCTTGCAATTTGTGAATAATGACAGCATATGCAAGAGACAGAGAGAATTGTTCTCTACTTACGTAAATGTCTTTGAAAAGAAGAAATCATGTCATTGTGCAGCCTATTTTCTTTACTTCGCAAGTTTGTCAAAGTGGATGTTTACAAACTGAATGTGGTTGTCATGTGGATATGTTTGGAAGCCAGCAACTGTACCAATTGCTCCATTCACTAAACCTTGTTCTACGTGAAGGTTACATTTTAGAATTACTCTGCAGTTTAGCCACAATGTTAAACATGTTTCAATCCAGCTGTGTTGGAGATGGAATTTTCTAAGCTATTCAGTCATGCTGTTGCTTGCTGACACATAGGGAGTGTCATGCCATGCACTTTTAGTTGGTCTGTGGAGTCGATATGCAGTATGGGTTACATTTCTTTTGTTAACATCGTCTTGTTAAATTGAGTACAGCTTGCTAGGGTTGGCATTAAGGACATGCATTTTATATTTTGTTGAGTTCATTGTTCCATTACATCAGGAGCAGATGTGTTTCACCAATATAGCTCATGGATTAGTCTACTATTTAAGATGGATTTTGCATCTTTAGTAAGCAGACCAGTTCTGATGATTTTTAAAATGTTAGCATAGGTGAGGTTTGCAGATTGATGCATGTTTTGATTTAGTCCTTTGTCCTGAAAATGTTGCCAGAGATTTACATTTCCTATGCTCCCAAGTGTTTTGCGACTTTGTTTGCAACCTAATGTTTTGAAAATAGGTTCACCTTTCACTGGTGTTAAATGTAGCAGGTCTCCAAAAATATTAAGATGTTTTCCCCCAAACAGTTTCTTCGTAGTCCGTTATCAGGACTTCTTGCATTTTGAGGTGAATTAAAGACAACGTGAGGTTAGAAACCATTCTTCCTTCATCTATTAGGAGTACTTTCATTTGTTTTAGAATTCTGCATATTGCAGTAGCAGCTTCTGCTGATAATCTGTAGTATTCTAATTTGTTTGGTGTTCTAGTGGAAGGAGCAGTAGTCGGTGTAAAGTTACACCTCCTATGTTGTAGGCAGCTAAACCTGTGGGGGTTGTTACAACAGCCGAAAGGTTGTTGTTTGTTACGTTTTGTGGTGATTATTTTAATTAAGAATGTTTTTTCCAGAACCAGCTTCACCACTTACATACAGGAGCAGAGGTCTATCATTTTTACAGGTAAAAGTTTTAGATTCATGTTTAAAACCATGTTCAATTTCTTCAGTGACTTCTAGATAAATGGTGAGTTGTTCATCATTTAACTGTGATTGTAGCGCTGACAAATCTTCTTCCGAATATTTATAATGATACATGATATTTCCTACCTCAATCATGGCTATTTCTGCTTCATTTAGAACGAGTGGTTCTCCAAGGTGGTTTTTGGCTTCCTGTAAAGGAAGGATGACTGCCCTCAGGAGTGTCTTTATCTAGTTGAGCTTCAACTTCTTCCTCTTGTTGGCGTTCATTGTCCAACATTTCTTTGTATTGCTTTAAATTGACATTTGTTATACTGCCATGGTTACCTAAAGTCTTCTTCTTTTCTCCATGGTTTAAAGGGTTGCAGTAGGGCCATGTAATACATTTCCCTATGTTGTGGAGATTTAAATAAGAATTTTATATGAATAATTAGGCTGTGTTAGGTAAGTTTCACTTGGCTTCCTTCACAAGTTGAGACTAAATATTTGACAGCTATCTCATCTGGAATGACATTATTTTTGTAGGTGTTGTTTTGGGCTATGTGGTATGTTTTCCAAAGCAGTACTTCTGCTTGGATAGTATGTGTCTATTAAATTGTTTTTTTAAAATATCCTTGCTTTTGGGATCATTTGTGGCTATTGTTTCTATCCCTTATTAGGGTTTCAGGACTTTTTTTCGGGATGGAGCAGGACCAAGGTTTAGCCACACAATGGGCCTCATTACACGGAAGGTGGTAATGGTTAACGGACACCGTTACCGCCTTACTACGAGGTCCCTTAGCGGGTTGGTGCTTTAACGCCTGCTTTTTGCAGGTGCCGTAATTAGCGCCTTCCCCATTCCCATAGAGCCCTATGGGGCAGAATGGGAATGGGGAAGGGCAATGGCGGAAGGGGGATTTACCGCCCCACCAACCTTGGAATGGGGCGGTAAATCCCCTTTCCGCTAAGGCTGTGCCGGTAATTTACCGGCATGGTCCAGGGTGCTAATAGCACCCTGGATCACCGCCTTCCGTGTAATGAGGCCCAATGTGTTCAGATTTGCCATATAAGGCTGTTCCTGTTAAATGGTCTGCAGCTTTGCAGCACCCATATTCTCTATGGGAGAGCATTTTTATACCATAGTTGTACAATGTTTGTGTCATAAGTTTCACAGGGCACCCAGGTAGGTTTTGGGTGGCTGTGCTGATGTAAGGGGCAGGTAAGTGCAAACAGCAAGAAGCTAAACAAGAATGAAAAATAGGCAAGGTAAATCAGAATGACAGAACAGGAAGAAAGGATGGATCTCAATGGTGAACAAAAAAGGATGGGACCCATGCAGTATTTCAATCAGGCGATACATCCTGGTCTCAGTCTAGTGTGCTGCGTGCAGCTGTAATGCTTATTTTATTATGTCTATAGATTCAATATTCTGAGTGATATGCCACTCATATCACACCCCTTCTCAAAATACCCCAGGTCACAATGAACCAGGAATCAGGCTAGTTGGTGAAGGTAATATTTTTTTTTGTATTCAAATCAAACATATACTTTGTAATAGGGAGCAGCAATCACCACTGTGGTGACAATAACATATAATAAGGTATGTAAGGCAGTCAATTTCACTTTTAGCAATACAGAAGAAAAACACCAAAGAAAAGAACACTTTTGGCTTGTTTGGGAGGATAGCACTTAAGTTAGGATTTTCCCCTGTAATACTCCTCAACCCACAAATAAGCAATTCTGAATAGATGTAAGGAAGCAGCAGGTAATCAGGAATAAAGAGCAGCAAACAGAATTGGAACACAGCCTTTTCTCCCCAAACAAGGGACAAAAACAGATATTAAATCTTACACTTTTTAAAATGACATTCAAAAAAAGCTTAGCAAAACAATGATAAATGTGCAAAAATCCTTAAACAGTATACATTTCTATGGGAGCAACATTGGAAATATGCTAACAATCATGAGCAATAGTTTGAGAAAAATTAACCACTTTAAATCTGAATGGAAGGTTGAAAATAATTGAAATTGAAAATCACACGTGTAAAACTTTGCAGAAATGCATATTCCAGCCTAAAATTAACCAAACGGTTTTTAAGAAAAATGGGTGAAATATGCTGATTTGGAGGCATTTTTGGAAAATAAAGGCGCGAAAAAGAAAACAGAAGTCAACTTTTACAAGGATAGTTATGCTCTGCACTAGGGCATTCAGGCTAGGTTACCAGATTGAAACACAGTAAGCTCTAGAGTTGATCCGCGGAACCAACACCACCACCTCTGTGCCCACCCTGGCGGACTCAGTCCGATTACCCGAAGGATGATTGAGAGTTTGGAATTTCACAAGACAAAATGATTTTAAAGAAGTTAGCACTAGCACAAAGAATCAAAAGCAAGGTTTCAAGAATGGTTGTGACAATATTACAAGTTCTTACGGTAAGGATAGGATGACTTAGAGATTGGGCGGGAACAAAACAAGGCAAGGTATGCTATGATTTTTTATGCTTCCTATTAATACTTACAGTCCACTTTAATTTAGGATTTTGGACTGTCAAGGGTTCTGGTCATCACATGGATCGGGTCTAACCAAGGACAGCAGGGCACATCTGGTGGGATAGGGTCAGGTGGGCGGTTCTGGTCACTGGACGGCACTGGACTACACTGGTTACTGGAAACTGGAGATCAATGGGATGGCGAGTTTGCAGCAGGCATGCAGTTAGCAGTAGCAAGCGAGGTGGTCAGATGCTTCCCTTAGGTTTTTGGGATTGCTTCAGAATTTGAGGCCTAGCTGAAAAGGGAGTTCAGCAATGCAGAGGCCTTGGCTTTGTAATGAAATCAGGAATCAGGAACAAGGATGGAGAAATCAGGAACAGGGCATCACGCAGAAAATCAGGAAGAAGTGAGGAATCAGTGGCTCTGTGTGCTGTAAGGTTCCTTTATTTATCCTGCCAAAGGACATCACTAAAGTATATGGCAGGGGCAGGCCTAATGTCCACACCCCTAATGCTAGGATTGGGCAGGAGCAGTTTCCGCCTTGCTCTCCACTGATTGGATGACAGAAAAGGATGTCATGTTTATGGGATAATTTTTATAATGACTAGAACCTCCCCTATCCCCTGGAACCAAAATCTAACTTTCCCACAAATACATATTTATGTAGTTATGACCTCTAAGAAAATCAGATACACAGGTCTGTGGGACCTGGTTTTGCCTTTCTGCTTCATTTTGGCAATTTTAACCATGAAAGATTTGGCCTAACATTTCCCAATTTTGTACATAGATGCGCATTTAACCCTAGGATATGGGTATTAATGTTATATTCGCCACATTAATACTTTTCGCGCAACCGGTCATTCTTTATAACTTCTGAGCCTTATGCAGTAGTAAGTCCTACCAAGTCTTCAAATGAATAGCATAAAATAAGATTTACAATTATGCACTTTTCACATTTTCTTTCATTCTTGCTGCCCAGTTAAATGTCTTGAAAGTTCAGTTGCAAAATAGGCATTTTAAACCAAATGTCACTTGTCAGTTTATTTTCCTCTTGCCCAAGTGTAAGCACATGCCAATCCCTTTGAAGTAGAATGAGGGGCCTCTCCCTTGAGCGTAAAGCTTTCTTCCCCTCCCACTGGAAGGGTGAGTGTCTTAGCCTGCTATTTTCTTAGCCTGTGGCAAAGACTAATGTTTAATGCAACTTGGAAACCCCCGTTGTCCTGGGGATTCAAAGCCTCCAGCTGGCAATTAGCCTTTTCCTGTTCCAGCAGTTGAGGTGTCACCGTTTCTCAGGGCTAGGAACTGGCAGAGCCATTTTTTTTATATAGTTTACTAACTCAGACTGGGTTTAGCTTTGAGTTTCACCTTTTAAATTTTTACTTTAAACCTATGGAATTAAAACAGTTTAAAGGTCGATTTTTAACAGTAGCAAATCCTTTTACATTCTTAAATAATCAAGCCTTTACACAATAATATACTTTTAAAAATAGGCGATTTTGCCCTTCATTCAGGAAAAAGCACATTAAACTTATTTCTTTAAATTCGGTTTCCATCTGCAGCAAATACACATTTTAGTCAGCTCTAGGACTCCCTTTGAGTGCTGGAATTGTTAGCAGCATGGATAAATGTATCAAGCGTTTGTTTAGAGTCTTTCTCTGGGCAGCTGATTCTTTAGATACTGTTGCAAAGAAATAGCTGTGTTTCCCATGGAAAATGAAAAACAAAGTCCCTGGGTTGCTTTTTCAAAGATACTTTTGGTATGAGCTGTCATTCAAATGACGCCCGGTTCCTCTGAGACTCAAGACTGATCCTGGGCATTGCAGGGCTCTTTAATCACAGTGGTTCATAAGAAATGAATGGATTTAGTGCCAAAACAGCACTTATTAAGGTTGAAAAGGTGACATTTTAAAAAGGCATTTTGGGTTTAAAGCAAAGTAATGCTGTTTCCTTCCTTTGCTCCATGTAAAATGTTGCAGAGCACACTGGCACAAACCTGCAGTGAGTACTCTGCTACACCCCACCTGAAATTTGTTTTGGCAGGGCAGTGCAGCTATTTTCAGGTTATTGCAAAGCGCAGTTTTGGGAATTTGGCACGCACAAGAGTCAGCGCATCCATTTTGTGATGTTTCTGGCATCAAAGCAGCAAAGTGGTGTAACATAGCACATCTGAGTGGTTCAAAATATCCCACAAAACAATGAGGAATCCCACTAGGGGTGTATACACAGGTTGGACTAGAGACTGCCCACAGATATAAGGGAAGCTCAATGCCTTTGTGTAAGTTACTTTTACAGGCACCACTCCTTGCAAGCCCATGGAAAGGGAAAGTAAGAGTGGCTTCTGTGTGTAGACCCTAGGGCACAAACTAGGAGTGTACTTACACGAGGCAAGCCGGTTTGGGTCCAACCGGAACCTACAACGGATGCTCTCTGAGGGAACAGAATGCAACACACTGTTACATTTCATTCACTATAGACTACAAGTAAAACAAGACAAGGGAAGGGGCTGAGATTGCCTACTGGGAGACCTAGCAGCCAAACTCGGAACAAAGGAATAACAGAAGCACAAGTGAGGACAGTAACACAAATAACTAGGAACAACTAGGCAGTCAAGTAAGCAAGGTTTAGAAGGGGAAAAACAAGTAGAATCTATTTGCAATAATACAGGAGACTGGAACTGCAGAACTGTAAATCTGGACTGGAATAACCAGGACTGGACTGAAGACAGATAACAGAGAAACTGTAGCTCTGAAGTGGGAAAAACAAGGGTAGAATAGAATACAGATTACAAGTAATCTCTAGCTCTGAAGTGAGTGGGATAACGAGGGCTGGGCAGAAGACAGATAAACAAGGAAACAGTAGCTCTGAAGTGGGATAATGAGGGATGGACAGAAGACTGACACAAGGAAACCCAGGACTGGAACTTAGAAGCTAAAGCCATTAAACACAGACTGAAGGAAAGGAAGAAGGAACAGCAGTAGTAGCAGAGAGTAGCAGGCTGCAAGGCAGGGAGCCCAGCGGAGCAGGGCAGAATACAGAGGAGATTGGCAGGGCTGCCAGGCAGGGAGCACCGGGCACTGGAACAAGAGCAGGATCTGGCATCTACAGGAAACAGCAGAATATTGTGGCTCAAGGCAAAAAGGCCTGGGTGCGAACTCAATGCAAGAGACCTGTGCACCTGTAGGCAGCTGCTTAAATACTGCCCTGCCCTGTGCTGAAGCAGGCTAATTAGCAGCACCTGAAGCAGCACACCTGAAGGTAAACTGCCCTCTCTGGTCCTGGAAAGGTGAAAGTAACACTAATCTCTAGGGCGTCTGGGAATTGTGGTTCCAACACTGATGCATAGGAATAAGCAGGAGAGGAGACCTGCCACGAGGTGCATTATGGGAATTGAAGTACATGTTTTCAGAAATACAGATTTTGCAAAGGAAATGCCAAATAATGATTTAGGGGCTTCTCTGAAGATGGTAGAAAACACCCTGCAGGTCTGAAAACAGCACCACTCAGAGGCAGATATGCAGAAGCATGACAGTTTGCGACAGTGTTTTGTCAGATGATATGTCATCCCAGATGTCTTTTAGCTCTGTTTACTCAGCTTTGGCTGTGAAATATCTTGCAACAGCAGTGGAATTGTCTGCAATATATTGTATGTCTATATTTTCATTCAACAAGAGGGCAATGATTGCATTGTAATCATTGATTTACTTGGATGCTTCATCCCTTTTATTGTTCTATGTGTTTTCTGGGTATTTGCCTTTTGCATTGTGTCTAACTGAAGACATTAAGCTATGTACTTGTCCTTTTGCCAAAGTTGTTCTAGGGAAGCCAAAAGCGACATTTGGTATAGTATTTACCTTTGTTTTTATATCTATGTTGGCAGTATTTGCAGCATGCATGTTTTTGGAAGCGTAAGATTTGTGTACGTAGGTCAATATGTGTGGTTTCTGAAGGGATGTCGCAGGTTATGTATTTTTGAATAAACTGTAAAACAGTGTAATCACTGTCATGGCCACGTTTGGGAGCATCTATTATCCACACAAGCATGTGGATGTGCGGTGCTCCCTTGGATTGATATTCTTTTTTTCCGAAAGAAGTGTTCCACTTCTCCGAGTGGAGGGGTACGTTTATTGTAGATAGAAGTGTGGCATGGCAACAAAGCGATGGCAAAAGTACTGTGATACATTGACAGGGTCAAGAGAACAGAGTTCTGGTATTTATATGTCTATTCATTCTTTGTTTTGGTTTGCTATGTGTATGAAGTTGTGCAAGTCATCCCATGTGTATTCTGCACAACTTAAAGTAACAAACCATGTGGGTGGGCCTAAGCTCCTTAGCATACAGCATACATCAGTTTGAAGACAGACAGAACCAGTATTCTTTTGTGCCACAAATGTTTGCCAAGAGATTTGTGATACTTGACTGCAAAACTTCATCTTTGTCTTTTATTTTTTTAAGCAGTTGGTTAGCGAACATGTTTGAAAAATTAGAGCCTGTCTTTAATGTGTATGCAACTCCATAACATATTCTACATTTTGTGTGAATCTGGTGTCTTCAGAATACATTTGTAAAGAGAGATATTCTGGTGCTGTTATTTGTGTGGACCTTTCATAATATCTTCCTACTTTTCTTGTAGGAAAGAGTAGAGGAAAGGAACGTGCTTCTACACTGTTCTCCCATATTCTCATTGGAGATCCTTTGGCTTGACACATTTGATATGTTTCTAATGCATCTTCTATCGTGTCTTTGGATTGTAGTGTGTGAATTGTATAGTGGTCCAAAGTGGTGGCTGCAATAATAGGATCTTTACATTCAAATTGACCGGTTGGTGGTGTATCCTGAATGATCTGGGTGGTTTCTCTTACGTTCTCCTCTATGATTATATCTTTGTATTATTCATTGTTTTCTTTAAGATATTGTATGTCTTGTCTAACCTTGTTAAGTCGACTAGTTGTTGCCAAATATTTATGGCTTTTGTTGGTAGACCATTAACTAGTACAACCAAAGATTGATCTATTGACCATTGTACTCCTAGAGTTTCCACATTTTCTTCAAGATCTGATGGCAAATATACTACTTTGCCACAAATGCCTTCCAGTAACTCAGAAGGAGGCAATTTGGCTGTTTTGGGTTGAACACGTATTATAGGTTGAAATGGATGTTCTGTTTGGATAATAATGCTCTCATACAAGTTCAGTTTTTGGAGAGCCTTTGGAAGTGGGAATATTTCTAAGTTATTAGTGATAGCATGTGATGGCATTTGGTTATTGTCACGCTTTGTATTGCAGCAAGTGCAAACTATTGAGGGGACAGTTATTTATTTCTGTTGTTAGATATAAAGCTAATGGTACCATTGGGATTCCTCATTGTCCACTATTTTGTAGGCCATATCTACTAGTTGTGTGCTCATTTTATGAAATGTTCTGCAACAACAGACACATACGTGGTCTGGTATTTCAGCAGATGTATTTTGAAATGTTGCTATTCTTTTTTGTATGTGTCTGTTAGGAGGTTGGTGTTTGTAAGGTTTTCGCTAATGTTTTCTGAAGTTGTAGAGCTGGGCTTCTTGCATAGTACATGCACAAGATTCTGTATAGTGGAATGGTGTGTTGCTAACATTTTGATGTGGTGGAAGGTGCTTTTACAAGCAGTTCCCGAAATGCAATGAATTTCCTCGCAGTGCTGTGTGGCTTCGCACTGGACAGGAGTCCATGGTTTGTAAGGTTTTCATTCTTTTTTTGTCTTTTAGTTTCACATAGTGATTGAGGAATTGTCGTTAAGATTTGAATGATTGTCGGCGTACATTATACATTGAGCTGCATGTCCATTTGTACACTGGATGGATTGTTTGGGCGAAAGGAAAAGTTGGTTGAAAGTTTGTTGGGGAGGTTTTTTCTATAAGGGTTTCTTGGGCCATAATGATGTCTCCTACTATTTCATATCCTCGGCCATTACTGTCTATGGCAATTGTTTTTTTTTTGTTCTTGTTTATAAGCCTCTTCATTGAAATATGGTTCTGTGCTGCTTGTGTGAATCCATTCACCTTCACAGAAGTTTGAAAAAATGCATCTACATTGACATTGCAAATATTCAGAAATACCCTTTGTATTTTACTGATTAATTTAGTTTGTAGTTTTATTCTGTTTAAAATGAATATAAACAAGTTTCTTTTGAGTAGAAATGCGCTGTCAATGACAGCATCAGGGATTAGTCTTCTGCAGTAGTTTTTAAGGGTAGATCGTGACTTTTCAGATGTCTTCATAAGACTGTGAAGTACTCTACGGTGGAATATTTTTGGTAAAATAAATATTTTTGAATGCTTTACTGTTGCTACGTTAATATTGGTAGATATAGTGTTAGGTTAATTAGTAGGTTTGCTTTTGTTTATCATTTTGATATACTTTTACCTTTTGGAAGAGGAGCCTTTTGTTTTTTAGTGGTCACTGGTTGAGTTTTGTTGTGTGATGTTACTAGCAGTTTGGTTTTAATGTTTTCTATAAATTGTTTTAGAGTTGAATGACTATATGGCTTGTTTTTATTTTTATCTGCTCATTTCTTTCTTTGTTTTCTACAGAGTTGTTTTTCAGTAGGCATTCTGATGTGTCTGTTGTCAAAAAAGAAAGCTTGGGTTTGAAAGTTGTGGAATGTATATGGATGTATTGTGAATGGGTATGTGAATGTGATGGTAGAGATGAATTGAGTGCTTTGTGATTGTGCAGTGGGATGATAGTTGTGGGTGGGAAGGTTGTAAGGGTGTGTAGAGGTGTGAAGGTTTTGGGTTAGTGAGTTAGAGAGGAGTGAGGCAAATGAATAAGTAGGGACATAATGATGTTTTGAGGAGAACAGTGTGTGTTATAATGACAATGTTTAGATGATAATAGGAAGAGTGTGCATGTTAAAAATAATAGTAAGAGTAAAAGTGAAATAAATGTTTTTGATTTGAAAGGAATACTGTAGACTAACATACAGTGAAACTACATTGTTAGAATAATAGAGAAATTAATACTATACCACTGTACTTACTTTGTACTTACTTTGTAGGATGTGAAGAGTAGTCTTCTTCTGGTTGGTGTCTTTGGGAATGTTCTTCTTTCCTGCAATTGTAAAAGAAAATTAATGAGTATATATTGCAATGGTGGAGTACCTCTAGTAAAAGAAGTTGTTATTTATGAATTTAGGAGAAGTTGTTGGGAAAAAGAGTTGTTAAAGTTGTGCTATGGATAGTCTACTATCGACTATGTTGTTAGAACAATTGGAGTATGAGTAGTGCTGTTTGGGAGACTAGAAGGAACAGGGCAAACATATGTGCATGTGTAGGTTACTTTAGTTCTGCTGATTGTAATGAAAGAAGTGCTGTGTTTCTGGTGCAATGAATCTGCAATGTGTTGCACTGTTTTTAAACAATCGAGAAACTGTGGCATAGTAGTAATGCAATTGAGGATTGTTGTTGCAGCAGTGTTTGGTGTCTTATAGTAGAGCTTTGGAAAGAAGAGTAGTTAATATGTTAGGGGAAGTGTTGAATCTCCTTTTGGTATACATGTATGTGTAAGCAGGTGGAGAATGGTCTCAGTGTAAGGGATGTAATGAGTGAGGTTGGAAATTGTGACATTTGTGTGGAATGAAAAACGAAAAATGCAGATATTTTGAAAAAGTTTCTTTTTAGGAGCATTTTCAAGAAAGTAAAATAATTGATATGTGAATGCATAGCAGCACTGTGTGTAACTTTTTTGTAAAAAAAAAAAAGAAAAGCAGATGGAAAATATTTGTAGACCGTTTTTAAGTCGTACTTGTGTGGAAGTTTAATATGTTGGCAGTACATATATAATTGCCAATATGTTGCATTATATGCTGGTGCTAATTAAGTGTTGGTTTTTGTCTTTGTATTGTGGAAGTTGCAGTTGCACTTTTTCCTATTAGAATAGTTGGACTAAAAGTCCCACAATGCAGAGAAAAAGGTAGGACTGGATAAGCAGCTACAGATTGGAATGGTTATGTTAGCAAGTATGCGTGTGCTCCCAAGTTATTAAACTTGCACACACTGAGGTACACTTAAAAAGTTGTACACATCATTTGCATTTTCTTGCTTTTTATTTATTTTTAAAAGATACACACAGTGCTGTTGTAAATGTATACATGCATTTGTTAGCGTTAATAAAAATGCTGCTAAAAAGACATATTTTTAAATGCACTGCATTTTCCATTAGCTTACCATAACAGGCGAATTTCATTGTTTTTTTGGTTTTACTTGTAACCATAACGTCCCTTTAACAATGTTTTTTTTCCACTGAATTTCATAGGTTTTCATTAGTGTACTCAGAAGGTAAGATCGTTTGGGGTGCT
The DNA here is from genome assembly GCF_040938575.1 of Ambystoma mexicanum. Lineage (NCBI taxonomy): Eukaryota > Metazoa > Chordata > Amphibia > Caudata > Ambystomatidae > Ambystoma > Ambystoma mexicanum. The sequence continues at coordinate 908,893,451 of NC_090931.1, read as the reverse complement.
GCTTTAAGGATTCTGAGCCCATGTAAATTCTGTAAAACAAAAAGCAATCACTAACTTGGTGTAAAGCACATGACAAACACACGCACATCATGCATTCTTACTGATAGAATGCCTGCAGACCATCAAGAAACCTCTCTAAGATTATAGTACCTCGTTAAAAAGGAGCACTTTGACTAGCAGTCCCCAACCAATCATACCCTTGAGGTTGTCATGACTACAAAAGGTGCCATAAGCAAAGCAATGCACAGTTCCTTTCTTGCTCAAAGTCTGGAAAGTATCCAGGAAAGGCTGCATGTTCAAATCCGCCAAGAAAGAAGCGCCAGCTGTTTCCATTTTGCAAGGCAATAAGTAACTGAGCTCGTTTTTTCTTTTATATATGGTTTTTAAAGTAAATAGCCTATTACGTAGTGATTTGGTGCTGAGGATGTACAGGGCGTTCTCCAGGGGTCTTCCCCTACTCCATGCAATATTAATTAAAAAAAAGTAAGCAGAGGGTTTAATTTTGAAAAAGTCAAAACATTGACTTCAGAATGTTTCCCTTGCAGAGCTGCAGCCCTCACACGGCAAACAGAGCAGTGCTTCTTCATGTTCCAGCCATTGTCCAACAATTCTCTCTGCACGTGTTGGGTGCTGGTTAACTCCTGCTCTATGTGCTTTGATGGACTCTCTGGTCATAAGGGTATCCAGTAATATGGTCGCTGAAAAATGGCAGTTTTTACAAAAAATGCCGGCAAAAAGGCTGTTGAGTGATCCAGTATAAGTGTTTCCATTATACCACACAACGAGAGCTGGGGTTGCCGGGGTGTCCCCCGCTCCCCTTGTGTGATATAATGGGCCTGGGGGATAAAGGGGTGTCCCCCGTCTCCATTGCATGGACTGCGGGGGCCACACCATGGCCTTTTTGCTGCAAATACATTTTAAACAGCCATTTTCGCTGCAACTTTATCACATGGAACCATCACAGGCAGGTGTAAACATGCGCAAGTCCCTTCATAGCCATACACCTCAGTTGCCTAGAACCTTGAGGCAGGAGGTTGGCAATTTTTGCTTTTCCTGAACCCCAGGGATTGACTTGTACACAGAGGAATCTCTGCATACCTGCTGTCATTGTAACCCGCCACCCACCAAGGACTTCAATATGTCACACGCTAAAGAGCAGGCCCATCTCAGGCATGGATGTATAGCGGGCAAGGTCCACTATGCATTTAAGAGTCAGTGAGATAAGTTCTGTAGTGCACACAGTGATAACCTAATTGCTTCTTACCGTCAGTCAACAAAAGAGAGAGAGAGGTCTGGGGAACTGACAAATCTGGCCAAGAGTGTCAGTGCCCTGTAGAGAAGGAGCTAAGTAACCCCATGCCAATCGCCCCACCCATTTTACTTGTCTGTTGGAAACCACAGTATGAGACATACATTGAGCAGTTGAACAGACAAAGAGCAGAGTATGGACTCTGTGCAGTACCAGTAAAAGTACCAATGCCTAAGAGAATCTGGGAGTCAAGGTACACTTTGAGGAAACCATACCTGCATACGAGAAAGTATGATGGCCATTTGAATGAAATCCCTGAAGCAGCAGAGCAAACAACGGCAAAGACTAATGGTGACGTCACACAGAATTGTGCTGACATCTACAGAAGAGATGTAGAGACCAGAGAATGCAGATATTCTATAAGGCATCTAGAAAGGATAAGTGGCATTGTGGGATCAAGGTGATGAAGCTTATGCCACTGAAACAGATGAATATATCAAGCTAGTTTAAATGTGTACAGATGCAAGAGAAACACAAGCAGACAAAGTAATCATGAGGCTAGCTTTATAGTGAATAGATTGCGGCAAGTGCCAATATATATATGCATATGGACGAGTAAATGATGGATGTTTCCACTATGCATTATAGCAGTGCTGGACATTAACAAGAAGGCCTAATTTCTAGTGTTTCGCAGCTAAAAAGCAAATTGAATTACAAAGTGAATCTCAGCAGATGAGGCTGGGCGAGCCAGGATGCCAAGGTCTTATCAAAACTGGAGTGAATTGGCATTGGATACAAAACTTGTGAAAGAACAAAACTCCTGTTCAAGAAGGCATGAACTTAACAAGGAAGACATCCAAGGTTTATTAAAAAATAGTATTTAATGCACCAAAAAGCTCGATTCCATGGTCTCCAGTCACGTGGAAGAATGAAGTTGGACGAAAGAGGTGGTAACACCTACGTACGGGGGCAGAGTGTGCCCACACTCCTTACATTTCTCAGAGCACAGTACAAACTCAAGGCCGAACTTCAAAGCCCTAATTTACACTAGGCCATTGAGGTGATGATGGATTGATTTGCCAATTGGTGGGAAGCTAAGGTTAAGACGAGCTCCCCAGCACCTGGATGTTCAGCCTGCCTGCTGCTAGACGTAGGTGGAAAGGTACTGACGGAGATTAGTAGCCAACCAATTGTAGAGGACCGCGTAATTATGGATCCTATAGTTAGTGTAGCCAATGGGACGTTGTGTATTTAGTGACGTTCAGAGTGGCCATTTTAAGGGGAGGGCTTAGATGCCCCACCTGATGTTAAGTATCCTATCACTTTCATTCACTGTCCCATACTGATATGGAACGTATACTTAGATATTCACTTAGAGCTTATCACTTCCTTCAATAGGTTTTTGGAGTTTGCCACGGAGGATGATGTTGGTAATGACGCAGGTCAAAACGTCACTGATGATGAATTCTCTGAATATAACCTCAGTTTTTGTAAGATTCGTGGAGTAAGAGGATCGGCCAACTGCTGATGTTAATTGTGCCTGTTTTAGATATTTTTGTTTACATTTTTTTATTATTGTTGTTTTTGATGCAAGCACCTTTACAACAGTATTAAAGATACGTTTAAGGTTTACAAGAATATAATATAATAATTAAAAGAAAATTTACAAAGTAAAAAACCAAAACAGTGCAGTGACATATTCACATGTTCTCAACATTATCATTACAACTGATTCACTTAAGGTTTTTCAAACCTGCAATTCAATACACCTAAAAACTATCTTCTAACAAGAACTGCTCGAACTTAGCCTGATATCAACAGACTTTATAAAAAGAAAAGAGAGCTGTTCACATATACAACGATGATGTAATTCTCATAACCTTGCTTCAACTGAGCAAACCATAATACATTGTTGCACCGAGTGCCAGCAATCACAACAATCACGGCACTAATCGCTGTTTCTCAAGCTGTCAGATGTTTTTCAATAATTTCCATGAAGTTGAATAACACCAACATGATTGAATTTCTATACCGACTCATACATTGAGACCACAAAGAGTCTGACATGAAAGCAGAGTCACTTTTATAATATGCCCCAAGAAGTTTGAATCTTTTTTTTCGAAGAACACACAATGAATCATCAAATGTTTTAGTGTTTCATCTTCAGTAGCTACCTTACAAAATCTGCATTTCAAATTGTTTGTTTCACCAGGATTACTATTCCAGTTCTTTGTGTGTTCTTTATACGGAAGAAGATTAAATCTGACTTGCATGAACATTGTGCGACCTTGGTAACATGGCACTTATATGCTATATGGGAGATACAGCTTTTGTTTGTGTGTAAGTTTGGCATATTCTGTGTAAGACTTATATGTACCTATCAAATCACAATTGATTGCCCAATCCCTTTGATAGAGTTTTTTTTTCACTATTTGTGGGCATGTTACTAAGTCACCCGGATACATTGCAATAGCATCAAGAGACTCTCTCAATTGTTTGACAAAAAGTGTTAGAGATTTCGGGCTACCACTGGCTATAATACCGGCAAGATCTTCATATAAAGAGTTCTGTGGAGGCTTCAGCATTGTTTGCCAGATTGGTCATTCTCCTCCATACAAGCTTTGAGGCCAATGATATTAATCCAAGGTCTTGAATAATGATGGCATTAGGAAGTGATTTTGGCAATTGCAATACTTCCTTCCAAATTCTACCTTGAATGATGTTTAGAGCAGGCCCAATCTGCAATAGACAGAGATCAAGTACATATAGGATGACCGCTTCCACCTTCAAAAGGTAGAATTCTATTAACGGTAACAGAGAAAACCTACAAAGCTTGTGTAGTATGATCTTCATCTGACCTATCAGGGGAAAGATTTTAATGGAGATAGACAGTTGCCATTTCGCAATGGAATTGTAGTTAGACAAGGAATAGCCAAGGTAGGATATACCCAAGGACCGTGGAATAGGGACATCATTCAAGGTCCATTTGTATGAAATTGTTTTTTTTTTTTATTCTTAAACACCACGATGTTCGATTTTGCGGGATTAGGACTAAGATTATGTTGTTCACAAAATCTGGCAAAGTGATGCCATTTTTTTTGTAGCCCACATGGAGTCCGATCCAGCAGAATCACATAATCGGCAAAGGCAAGCCAGTTTATATGTAAACTACCTAATTTCACTGGGGAATTGTCAGAGTGTGTCCAGAGGGTGTCAATATCCGCTAAGTACAGATTAAATAAAATGGCGGTTAAATTGCACCCATGTTTTACTCCTATAAAACTTTTAATCAAATCAGTTAGCAAGCCAGTATGGTCAAATCGCACTCTGTAATTTGTGTTGTTATGTAGGAGTGCGATCATAGCTATGATATGAAGGGGGATTTGAAAACGTAGCATTTTTTCCCAGAGTATCAACCTGATGACACAATCAAAGGCGGATGATAGATTGAGTAAAGCCATAAAGATGGGTCAATTTTCAGATTGCCCAGAGGACAACAAGATATGTTATAGAATGGTTGCATTTAGCTGAGTTCCCATTAACTTCCTGAATCCAGTTTGAAACCCCAAAATCATTTGTCTTGATGATATCACTTGATTCAACTCCTTGAGAACCAAGGATGCAAAGACTTTTGCGGCCACATCCAGCAAGGTGATCGTTCTAAAATTCGCTGGGTCGTCAAACGGGCCCTTTTTGTGTAAGGGAATAATGATGGCAGTGGCCCATGAGGCTGGCAATGTTTTAGACAGAAAGATATGGTCAAAACGACGCTTCAGGAAACCAGCCCAAAATTTTGAGTCACTCTTCAAAACACATGCGGGAATACCGTCAGACCCAGCTGCTATTTAAAATTTCTATTTCTTAATGACTGCGACTATATCCTCTACTCCCCAAGGGCAGGACAGCGGCATCAATGTATCAAAGTTTTGTGTCGTGATAGTGTTAAATCTTGTAGGAAGTGAATATTTTAATTTAAAGAAATCCATCTAGGTCTGGCCACTAACTGCAGATTGAAATGTAGCTGGGCTTTTCCCAGATGGATCTCTCAACAGGGCCCAAATCTCACTTTTTTTTTTTTTTGTGTTCAAGAGTTTAATCATATTTTTTTTTTTAGATAAGTATTAAATTTAAGATGTTTGGCATCATCTTTGTACCTTGATATAATTCTGTTTTTTTCTTTTTGACGTTCAGCGGGATTAGTCACTGTTAGGAGCACTTTACGAATTGTTGCGTTTTTTTGTCGTTTGGCTCTGGCAATTTCACTACTAAATGTGTCAGATTTATGGGTAGATTGATCCTGTTTTTGCTGATTAACTTGTGATAGCAGGTGTTTTCTAATCATGTCCTGATTCCATGCATCAAGAGCACCACAATCCAGACCTAACTCCCAATTCTCATCAATGATCATAGCATCACGATTTACCAAGTATGTCAGGTTCCTACATAAGGCAGCAGACCATCTCAATGATAACATGTGTCTATCTGCTTCTGGTAAGACCAATGATGGAACAGATTTATATTTCTGAATTCGAAGACCAAGATAGCATCTTAGAATACCATGATCGCTATTATTCAAGCAATTTATAGCACAAGAAGTCGAGTGTCCTGCTAAAGTACCTTATAAGGCAATATTGTCAATACACAAAGTATTCAACCCATGACACAATGTCATGGGTATTGTTTTTGATGAGAAAGGAATTATTTGGATGTCCCATGCTTCAAAAAACTTTACCCAGTGCAAGCCTCTTTCATGAGATAACAGGGCATAAACATAAGTCTGGAGAACCTCCTGGGAGACATCATTGGCAGCTAGGATAGAGTTGAAATCCCCACCAACAATGAAGTGAACATTCTGGGTCTTCATAAAACCCTCAATCAATATACAATTTAAATTGTGAATTAGAACATCCAAACACACAATACGTGGATTCCAATGCATAGACACTACCAAAAGAGGGATCAATTTTCTTGGAGTCCATTGATACCATAATTGCCAGTATCTCAGGTGAGGCGAAAACCAATTGTACATTCATTTTGGCCACTTCTTGACCTTCCAGACATTCCTCTTTATGCATGGCTACAAATTGCACTATATCCGTCTAGTTGAATATATCTGTCATGCGCAGCCGGGCCGATTGGCGGATACTTCCGCATTGGAGGCTCCGGCGCAGACCGTAGTTCCAGCACGTTGCTTTCTTTACGTGCAGCCGCGGTCTAGTTCTCCGGCAACATGGCGGTCGCCGGGAAGTATTTCAGTTCCTCACTCCCGGCGATCTCTGCGTTGCAACCCCCATAGTGTTTTGTTTCCTACTTTGGGTGAGAACGCTAGTATTTCCCCTATCACGGCTTGGTCCGTGCCTTTACCTTCGCCTCTCCTAGTTCCGAGCGAGGCTTCTTCCTCTCTCTCTCTCTATTCTCTCCTTTTGCTTGACCTTCTTTCAGCTTTTGCGGCTCTATCTCGCCGCCGGCTACAGTCTCTCTCACTACTCATTTTTGCGAGGCGTTTTCTGCCTTGTTTCTGCCATATTCAGCTGTCATCCACCTCCTCAATTCCGCAGTAGCCGGACACCTACTCTTCTACAACCACAGACTACGCTTCATCTATATCCTTGGAAGACTCTGGTTTGGCTTCATTCCTTGCAAGGGTTTTTTCTGCCATCAAGGCTTTTTCCCTTGTCGCCTATTACGGGAGAGGAGTCCCAGGACTGCTTGTTTCAAGCATTCACTGTGGCTTCCTCTCGTGGTAGGCAAGTATCTTCAACCACGAAGAGAGATTTCTGCTCACGTCGGCATCTCAATACGGAAGAATTGGAGGATTACCGATCAGGTGAGGAGAGTGGGGAGGAGAGGGAGACAAAATCGGACAGATTGCAATGCCTAAGGAAAACAATGTCAGCCGAAGAACAGATCCAGGAACTCTGGAAGGCGGTTCATGGCCTGTCACAAGAATTACAGACGGTTAAAGCTGAAAACGTGGTTCTACGCCAACTTGCCACAACTCGGGAGGTTTCGCCTGCTGAACTACCGATAATGTCGCTTCCTTCGGGGAAGTTCGATGGTTCACCAAAGAAGATAAAAGAATTCATGGAGGCTTGTGTAGTGTACTTTACTTTTCGGCCTCGTTCCTTTGCCACCGATCAATCCAAGGTAGGCTTTTTGATCTCGAATATGACTGGTAACGCCCTTTCTTGGGCCACGCCATTGCTGATCAGTGCTAACCCCATATTACATGACTTCGCCGGTTTTCAAGCCTTGTTGCAACAGACATTTGAGAGACCGGAACTAACCTTTACTGCATGTGAGGATTTGATGGATGTGCGGCAAGGGTCCTCAGATGTTCTAACCTATATATCCCGATTCAAGACTCTGGCGGTAGGAGCTGGTTGGCCGGAACAAGCCCAGTACACCATCTTCAGAAGGGGGCTAAGAGAAGAGATTAAGGACGAGCTTGCCCGGTCCTCTCGCCCACCGACTTTCACAGATCTGCTATCCTCCACATTGCAGATTGAATATCGTCTTCAAGAACGCCGAGCAGTACGCCGCAAACATGGTGTATCAACAAGCCCTCATACATCCAATACTTCTACGTCCTCTTCTCACGCCTCCTCCCACTCCCTCGAAGAGCCAATGCAGATCGGGGCTACCAGGGGTCCGCTTTCATTTGCTGAGCGAAGAAGGAGAAAGGAAAAGGGACTGTGTGCCTATTGTGGGTCTGAACAGCACCAGCTCAAAGATTGTCCGGTGGTTCCAACCAGGTCACAGGGAAACGAACTACCTCGGCGCCAGTAGGGACTTGGTTCCGAGGATCAACTTGCAACCCGTTCAGTCCCTATGTTTCTCTCTCCATTTCAGCTCCCAACACTTTGGAGGATTCCAGGTTGATGGTTATTCCGGTACTAATTGAATCCCGGGGAAGATCTATAGATGCCCTAGCCCTCCTGGATTGTGGGGCGGCCGGAAACTTTGTTGACACTCTTTGGGCAGAGAAGGTGGGCCTTCATAGAGTAGCCCGTAAAGAGGATCAAAAGGTAGAGGGTGTAGACGGATCTCCCTTCTCGTCGGGTCTGATAACCCATACCACGGAAGAACTAGGAGTTACCATCTTCCAACATAGAGAAGTGCTCAGATTCGACATCATTAGAGCAGCGCACTTTCCTATAATTTTAGGAGTTACCTGGCTTCGCAAACACAACCCTCAGGTAAACTGGACTAGCAACCAGTTGAGTTTTTCATCTATGTACTGCAGACAACATTGCCTCTCAGCACCATTCCATGGGGAGTCCCAGACTTCGAAGGTGTTAACAAGTGATCATGTGGGAGTTCACGCATTACCACATTATTGTTTACCCTATCAGGAGGTCTTCAAGGAGACTATACCTGCGGAGCTACCCCCACACAGGCCTGAAGATTGCTCTTTAGAGTTGGAACGTAATGCTTTAGTTCCTTTCGGCAGGATGTTTTCCTTAACCCAAACCGAGAGGCAGGTATTAAGGAAATACACTTAGCCCCTTGGGTCTCACTTTGTGCTACATCAGCAAGAGCAGCGTCAGACGGTGTCTCAGTTTGCATTTTATTAGGCAAATCTGTATGACAACGTTTACCACTTAAGAGATTTTTCACCATTTTATTCGTGAGCTACAGCTTGCCAATGTACGTTATAATCACAGTTTAAAAGGACTAACCAAGATAATCTCCTTGGCGGCACACGATAAATGTCCAATTTAACTCCCTATTATTCAATTGGTCAATATACAAAGACCTTGCAGGTTCAAACATAGGTGCACAACTACCACAGCTGAAATGGAGAACACAACTATTTAATACATACAAGCACCCTCCAATCAAGTTAGAAGTCCTTAATAACAATATGTTTCCGTTTTCAAACCGGTGAACCACACTCACACACCTCACCCACTCACCCAAACAGCCCAACAGCCAGTTCACTTCTCAATGCACTTCTGGAAGCGTGCGCGCGATGCGCGAGCACCGGAATATTTAAAGGCTGTGAAACACGAACGAGGCTGGCAGATGGGCGTGTCAGGGGGCAGGTCAGCGGGCGAAGCTGCAGAGGAGGGAAAAGGGAGACAAAGAAGCAGAAATGGAATCAGGACCTAAATAGTATCACAAGCACACGCACAGCACAAGTAGCACAAGATGCAAAAGTACTTCAAGACACACGTTCTAAGTCCAAATAATTACTTGAGGAATGAGGAGAAAAGCACAAACACAGTCCGTGTTGCCACACTGCCAAACTTCCTCTTGCTGACTAGAGGCAAAGCGGCAAAAGTCTGTGAAGTCAGGGCAGCAAAAGCGTGGCAGCCCAAAAGCCAGTACACTTTTCAATGCCCTTCCGTATGCACACGCGCGATGCATGAGCATGGGAATATTTAAAGGCTGTGAAACACGAATGAGGCTGGCAGGTGGGTGTGTCAAGGGGTAGGTCAGCGGGAGAAGATGATGATGCCTGGAATCAGGACATGACGTTATATAATTGACATTAAAGTGTTTTCCTTTTGCCAAACTACCTGAGTCGTTTTGATTATTGATGTATGAATAAAATCTGCATCCCCATCCATCTCCAGGGTAATTGCTACTCATCAAAGGGGATATCCAGTTCACTTGGTAGCAGAGAGATGATGGTTTATTAAAAAACACATCGACGGGGGCGTGGCTAGTGCACGACAAGATGGCCGTCTAGCCCGTGAGCTCCGGCTTCGATCAATCCTGAAGACCGACCATCCTTGCTCAGGGCCGCCCTAGCAGCACGATCAACACGCCGTTGTGTGGCGTACGGTCGCGGCCCCCACTCATCCAAAACTGGGGTTTGGGCACCGGACCGTGAGGAAGATACACCGCCCAGAAAATCCGGCGGCCTTTGGCCGCGTCGCTGGCCGCCTGCGGGCTCCGCGCGCTACCCATCCGGAGCCGCGGGGGGAGGGGCCGCGTGCGAATACACATCCTGTCCGCGTGTGGCCGCCTAGACCTGGTGGACGCGGAGGCTCCCTGCTGGTGTCTGACGGGGGCGACTGTCGGATCGCCCGCGCATCTCCCCTGCTTTTCCTGAACCTGCGCGGAGCCCGTGGAGGACTACTACGACGACATCTGCGGGGTCTGGCTGGACGGCTCCCGCCACAAGTAGGTCCGGTGTGGTGGCTGGCGGAGGGAGGACCGTCCTCAACTAGGGACTGGCACTGGAGGGTGTGGACGCACTTGGGGAGATCCCCCCCGGACAATAATCCTGTTGGGGTCTACGGAGCCCGCCACACACATAGCGAGACTCCTTGCGCCCCTGGTGCGGGCCTAGGCGGCTGGGGCATTGGACTACGCGACACAATATTACCCGTATGCCTAAACTTGGCGGTTACACGCATCGGCATGCAGTGTGCTGCTGACCCCGTGGTCACCTATCCGTAACTCTCCCCTATAAGGGCCACTGCGACCTTGCCTGGTTGGTTCCCACTGCGGCTTCGTTGGACTCGCCCCCACCCCGGTTCGCTCCCTATTGCATATGGGCCGCCACGATTTGAAGGGAGCGCGCTCCAGGAAAACCGGTCCAATGGACTCCTTTGCAAGTGCTCAGCCCAGCGGGTCCGCGGATCCGCCAACGCAGCGGGCAGCTGGATCGCCCGAGCTGCCAATGGAGGAGAGGGTGGATAGACTGATGGCTATGGTCCAGGGTGGCTTCTTGGCGGTGAATACAAAACTCGATGACATTGGGGCAACAATTAGCTCCCTCAAGGCGAGGGTGGACAAGGAGAGTGCCCGCACCACTGAGGCCGAAGGTAGAATCGCCACCAACGAAGAGGCGATAGCACAACATGACCGTGACATTGCCCAACTGAAGGGGGACCTCCGGAAAACTCTTAATAAGTGTGAGGATCTGGAATCTCGTTCAAGGAGAAATAACATAAGGCTGGTCGGGGTGGCCGAAACCTTCGGTAAAGGAGCTATGGAGCGCCAAGTAGAAACCCTCCTGAAGGAACTGCTGGGCCCGGATACATTCTCGGCCCACTTTCTGGTTGAACGAGCACACCGTACATCGGCACCCCCGCCCAAACCGGGCGCTCCGCCCCGTACGATAATCGCCCGTCTCCTAAACTACAGGGACAGAGACGCTATCCTGCGAGCGGCCAGGGAAAAGGGCACCTTGCTACACGAGAATAACAGAATACACATATATCCGGACTTTTCTACGAACGTCCAAACACTAAGAAGATCTTATGAACCCGTCAAGAGGCAGCTAAGGCTGCGCCAGGTCCCGTATTCACTTGTTTACCCGGCGAAAATGAGGATACAGCATGGTGGCCGGGCCCATTTTTTCGAGAATCCAACAGAAGCCATGTTGTATGTTGAGGCCTCCATCCCGCTGCCGGCTCGGGGCCGGGCTGGGGGTCGCACCCCGCTGCCCCGGGGTGGGGCGGAGCCCAGTGTCCCCGAGGGTTGATGTGATTCTCCTGATGTTGCACTACTATAATGCTGCGGCCTGCTGGCCACTGGGCGGCCCTGAATGTTAATGTTTGGTTTAACGAGGCCACGCAGATCTCTTGGGCTGGAGGCTGCGTGAGTGTCGCTCATACCCCCCAGGAGTGATCCTAGGTTATGGTTCTAAGGGTACATCGTCCAGTTGGGGTTGATGATGCGGGTGGGGGGTGGGGATGGGAAAATGGCACGGTTAGGCCAGCTGTTATGCCGGCTCTGTTGGGGGATTGTACGTTAAGTGTTGCTATGTTTAAACTTGAGAGCAGTTCTATAGCAGGTCCTTCGTTTCCCTTACACGGGGGACTAGAGGGTGGGCTCCCACTTGATTTGTGGTATGAACATGACACGGGACAATAAAGGACTAGACATCAAGCTCCTATCATGGAACATCCGGGGGTTGAATAACCCAGTTAAGGCAAGAAAGATCTCAGCGTATGTGGTACGACATAACCCCCAAATACTGTTTATGCAGGAAACGCACGCACTTGGACAGGTTAATGTTAAATTTTTGCCTAAATGGGACCCCACAGGTATTACACTGATTACTCGTCACAATCCAGGGGAGTGCTGACCCTTATACACCCTAAACTATGTTTCAAATATCAGTCCAGCAAAATAGACCCACAGGGGAGATATGTGTTGGTAGTGGGGGAGTTGGCGGGACATCAGACGATCCTGATTAACACATATGGCCCTAATCTAGATGATCCACAGTTTTATAGTACCCTGGCAGATATGTTAATCTCGTTCGGGGAAGCGCGGGTCGTCTGGGGTGGAGATCTCAATATGATACTGGATCAATCCCTAGACCGCTCATCGACGGCCCCTAGGGCCCCCGCTAGGGCGGCACTGGTGGTTGAACAATTGATGGAACAGATGGGCATGTTTGATGCATGGCGAGCACTACACCCGAAAGAGAAGAAATATACTTTCTACTCGTCAGTGCACGATTCACACTCGCGCATTGATTACTGGATCATTAGTCAATCCCTGGCCGAGGCTATCTCTAGATGTGACATACACCCCCGTACCCTTTCTGACCACTCACCGATAACACTAGATATAAATTTGAGGGACGCCCTCCCCCCAGCGAGAAGATGGAGAATGCCACCCACAATCCTCAGAGACCCCAATGTATGTGAGTCACTGCATGTGGAGATCGCAGAATTTTTGGAAATAAACGAGGGTTCAGTCCCGAGTTATGCGACTCTGTGGGAAGCATTTAAGGTCTGGGTCAGGGGTAATATCCTGGGGAAGTCGACAGGTATGTTGAAGTCGGTGCGGGAGGAGCTGGGTTCTACTGAGACGAAGCTTGATTTACTACAGACCGAATACAGTATTACACAGAACAAGGAAACCCTTGCTCAACTGCACACAACACTGGACGAGTTCCATAAACTAGCTCATAGAGAGGTCCTGTACATGGCCGCACCGGCCAGAGCACGACGGTATGGGGAGAGTAATAAGGCCGGGAGGTTCCTCGCCAACATGCTTAGATCTGACAGGCACCACAACCCGATCCCGAGTATATACGCCCCTGACGGCGCACTGGTGAATGGAGAACGGGACATTAACTCGGCATTCATGGAGTTTTACTCCACTCTTTATTCCAATCATGATCAAAAAAATAAAGAAGACACGTTCAGATATCTGGACAACCTTGACCTTCCCACACTAACCGATGTGACCCGGGAGGCGCTAGATAGTCCCATTACTGTGGAAGAGATTGTTGAGTCCATAAAGGCCTTATCGAATGGTCGCTCCCCTGGCTCTGATGGTCTACCCGCGGAGCTATATAAAGAGTTCAGTGATGAATTGGCCCCGCTGTTGTTGAAGGTATGGGGGGAAGCTATGGACCGGCAGGTGCTTCCGGAGTCAATGAGGGAGGCAATCATTACTGTTCTTTTGAAACCCCGTAGACCAGCACACGACATGGCGTCCTACAGACCCTTATCCCTAATTAACACTGATGCAAAAATTTTTGCAAAGGTGCTGGCCACTAGACTCCTCCCGTTTATGTCAATCCTTGTCCACCCCGACCAGGCGGGCTTTATTCCAGCCCGATCTACTGCCCTAAATTTGAGGCGCCTCTTTAATGTCATGGCACAGTTAGACCCGGATGCCAAGGCGGCTGTAATTGCACTAGATGCCGAGAAAGCATTCGATTCGGTGTCTTGGACCTACCTTTTTTTGGTGTTGGAGCGGTTTGGCCTGGGTCGCTACTATATCAACTGTGTGCGTTTGTTATATACACAGCCGACAGCTAAGGTCTTGACTAACGCCACTCTCTCCCCCGCTTTCCACCTATATAGGGGGACTAGACAGGGATGCCCATTTTCACCCATACTTTTTGCTTTAACCATCGAACCAATGGCGGAATTCATACGCCAACACCACGCACATAGAGGGCTTAGGATGTCTGGACCTCAGATTATCTCGCTTTATGCGGACGATACCCTGTTATACGTCCGAGACCCCATCGAGAACGTAAAACACATCATGGCAGATATACAGGAATTCTCGGAACATTCTGGATACAAAATCAATGTGCCTAAATCCGAAATATTCCCCCTTACGGATGGCACAGGGGACCTGGCTGGTATAGAGGGTTTCCGTTTTGCCCCCTCCACAGTAAGGTACCTGGGGATATTGGTTGCTCGAGACAAAGACCTGCTATACGCACATAACCATGGGGAATTGCTAACAACTCTGGTGACTAAGCTTCAGATGTGGGCTAACCTGCCACTATCACTATACGGGAGGGTGGTGTTACTAAAGATGGTGGTTCTCCCCAAGCTCCTTTATTATTTCAATAATATCCCTCTCTGGCCTGGTAAACCTTTCTTCATTAAACTTAAATCTCTTGCTTCCTCGTTCATTTGGTCTGGGAAGACGGCCAGGATGGGGTGGGATAAGATGGTGGAACCTTTCGCTAAGGGTGGCATTGCTGCACCAGACTTTGAGTTATATTATTTATGTGCACAAGCACAATTCGTAAAACACTGGTTTGATCCTAAGGACACCGCTCCACACATATCTATTGAAAAACACTCTGTCCGCCCTAACGACATACGTTCAGTCCTCCTTAATCCACGTTACGGTGGCACATGCCCATTTGACCCGGTATATACAACAACGCAGACCTGGGCCAAGATATACAGAAGAATCGATGTGGAATCCCCCTACGACCCGGAAGTTCCCTTATGGGACTTCCCTGGCATCTCCCCCACGTTTGATCGGGCCCTCCAGCAATCCTGGGATCCTAACAAGCTTTTTACACTGGGCGATATGTTCCCTGAGGGGGAATTCTGTGATCTCATAGATTTCGTTGCTGTGGTGGGCAGAGGTCAACTTAAACACCTCCAATACTACAGAATGAGGGCGGCCTTTTCGGCGAAATGGCCAACATTCCCACAAGAACCCCACTCCCATGAATGTATTAGATCAATGGTGTCTTCAGATGGCTGTGGCAAGGGGGTCTCCATGTTATACACCCTGGTTCAAGCCCACTCCCCATCACGTAACATGATGAGAGAGGTCTGGGAACGAGACACAGGCACCCAGATAGATGAGGTCCGCTGGGCCCGGTACTGTCAACTAACCCGATCGGTGTCTATGAACTCTGGACTACGTCTAATCCAATTTAAAGTACTGAACCAACTCCATTATTCCCCCTCCAGGGTGGCTAAATTTGTGGATACGTGTACGGGCGCCTGCCCTAAATGCGACTCCCCTGCTGCTGGGCCTTATCACATGTACTGGATGTGTCCCAGGGTGGCTGAATTCTGGAGGGAAGTGGCAACGCTCCTCGAAGACATTACAGCCATTCCGGCAGACCTCTCGCCCCTGAAATATCTCCTGGGCGACATAGGGAAGGTGAAGGAAACTACGAGGAGGCTATTCAATATATCATGCGTCATCGCAAAACGTTGTATCCTTAAACACTGGAAATCCCCCAATGCCCCGACTAGGGCCTCCTTCCTGAAGGAACTATGTATGGTAAATGATGACGAAGAATTGTTTATACTATCAGTACCGTCGCCCTCTCGCCCCAAGGACATCTGGTCACTGCTGCGCTTCTATCTTTGTGACCTGGATTCAGACTCGGACACAGCATCTGAACACACACCCTGATTTGTGTTGTCTGCCTATCTTACCGGTGATGTTTTTTGTACTTATACTATGAATACTGTGATGTCCCACTGTTGAATGCTCCCTCTTTGTATGTTAATGACAGTGTATAAATTAATGCCGTGCTTGTGAACTGCTCTCTTAATAAAAACATGTTAAAAAAAAAAAAAAAAACACATCGACATAAGTAAACTTTAGAGTCCTGGAAATATCACACGACCTTAGCCATTCGGCTGACAGGACGTGAAGCTCCCTGTAGATAGTGGTTAGTGTAATTACCAAGACCTTGCAAGGAGGTTGTGACGGGTCCCCTGGTTTGTACAAGATTCCCTCCCACGACTACGAGAAGCTGATCTGATGACAGTTTGAAGAAGCGATAAAGAAGGCATACGATCCCGAGAATCGGAAGACGAAGGAAGACGAACATGCGAATGGTGAGTAGAAACTGAGGAGAGCGGCAAATTTATGCATGCATAGTAAATGAAGGGAAGTAATAAGGGAATAAGAGAGTAACAGAGGGAGGCGTGATAAACATAACGTGAGAATAAGAGTGTTAAAATGATGAATAGATATTGACTTCATTTTGGCCGAGCAAAAAGAAGTATCATGAGAGAGGCCACGATAAAGAGGATACACCCTATACCTAGGTTTTAAAGAACGTTAGAAGAAATCTTAATCTAGAGTCCCAAAGCGGATGACATAGAAAACGGGTCTGATTTAAGACAGATGTAAAGAGAGTGATTTAAGTGCCTTAAGGAGCATTTTTAGGGGGCAAGACAGATCCCAGAGAAGAGCTGTACAGACAAATATATGTGACCACTTGAGTATGTCTGCTTGTTTGTTCGTTTTATGTATTTATGTATTGATGATGACGTCATAACTGAGTAAGATTGATGATAAATAGAGAAGTGCGAAAGTTGAAAAAGAAATTGATTGTTTGCACTTGGTGGTTGTTTTTTAGCAAGTTTAAAGTAAAACCTGTGACCAAATGGATTGGAGCTTGCGATATATATATATTAAAAACAATTGTGGTGTATTTTAATTCTCCCTAGAATCATTTCTCTGCCGGAAGGCTGCTAATCAGTTTGTGCATTTGCATTCGCAACTGTAATTCAGATTTTGCATGTATAAGTTATACCTCACTTAATTCAAGGAATTGAGTATTTATTTGGACAAGGATCTTTGGCCTCAGAGGAAGAGCTTTGCTCGAAACATGTGTCAGGCTGTTGAACTGAATTAAAATACACCACAATTGTTTTTGATGTATTTTCTGTAACTTGGTGCAGTTCACTGTTTAACCTCACTTTATGTCTTCATGATACAAATATGTAATGGATATAGATACCTGATTGTAGTGGTGTGTCCCTTTTCAAGATGGATTGAAGCAGGTCCCTGTACACACCCACATTCCACGTGTGCAGCAAAATTCTTAGTGCGGGAAGTATTTTCCAGATGGGGAGTATGTGAAGCAATGAGGTCAGAAAATGGCTGACATTTTGTGAATCAAACATTTGAACAGATCAGCTTGTTGCTTGGTATAAAGCACAAGTTTTCTTCGGCTTATCTTCTACAAGGAAATGGGATCTGTGAAGGGCTCAATGGTTTGCTTAAAGAAAGATTAGCCAAATTGAAGTTTACCTTGAAGATTTGCCTGTGGTGTTACCCAATTATGACCTTTCTCGGATCATTCTTACTTATTTTGTGTTTGTATTGCGCGCATTACCCTCTATTGAGGGGAGAACTGCTTGCATTCCTGCTTTCTTACGAGATCCTAAAAATGGCCCAATTATAAGAAGGTTGCTTATAGTTATCACTAAACAAATTTTGCAGTTACCCGAATACAGTGAGGGGAGCACAAATGCTCCTATCAATTGATGAAGCTCATAGACTAGTCAGTGTGGTATTTTTCTGTCGAATTGAAGAGTACCCGCATCTTGTTGGAAGATGCATGTATGTGCTCACGTTTCTAAGGGATCCTAGAAACACTGCACATTTGAATGTAATCTTGAAAGGCATTATAATCCAAGTGAGCATATATTCCGAGCGAACCCTGAAGTCGGTGTAAAACTTTCGTTCGAGGGACAGATCGAGAGGTTGCTGATAAAGAGAGACTCCTCTTTCATGCTGAAAGAAAATTCATCATGTCGTCTGGTCTGAAGCAGATTTGAGGCATAGACTGAGAGCTGATTTATGTTATTGAACTTATCTAGACAGTTGAGGTAGATGAGAACATTATAAAAGGAGACTTTCTGGAGAAGAACATCTGGAGAACATTTGGTGAAGTCGTTTTCTTTCTTACTGAGAAGACATTTGTATTTTATCCGATAAAAGACTGATGCAAGGAAATCGTTGAGAGCCTTATCCTCGATCTGCTAGGACGAATTGCTGAAGTCAAGACAGCAGATTCCAGAAGCAGTAAATAATGAAGCAGCATTAAAGTTTGAGTTTTTCCTTCCTTAGGCAATAAAGTTGGGTAGTATCACCAGCAATCTAATAATGCTGAATGCAGAGAGACGTCCATGATGTCCACAAAGTAGATGTTGTAAAGTAACATACCTCTGTGTTATTTATTCTTGCATTGTATTCATAATCATACTGCTTTCACTGATGGTACACACATCCTACTACATTGGTGCAAATGGAGCTAAGACTCCTGTGCATGTTCCTGAGCAGAAGGAAAATGTAAACGTGGCAATGACTAGGCTACCCAAACCCTATGTAGTCATTCCTGTCCAAACGAAAGATGAAAAATTGCCTGAGCACGAGATAAGTGGCATTAATAATCATTCACATGCAGAAAGTGTCTTAAGAACTCTGGACACAAGAAACAGGCTTGGCAAGACAGGCTGGACAAGAGGTTGTAAGACAGTGAGCCTATACAAGTAATGCATGCAAATACAACTGTTCCTGTGTTCAATTACCCAAAGATAACCCCTAGAAGACAGACACAGATTGAGATTTTGCAAGACATTTTATCGCCTAAATGGCGAGTTGAGAGGATTAAACTTGCTGAAACCTTTCCTACACAGGGGGCACAGGTAGATGTTCCTGTAATTAGGCCAGCTGGAAGAGGCTATGCTGGTACACTTCATGATATGATCATAGAAGCTCACATGAAAAGAATGAGGCCTAAAAGAAGCACCCATGAAGATAATTATGGATTAAATGATTGCATGGACAGCACAGCACACATGGGAAATAACATATGGTATGAACATATAAAGGTAGTTGGAGGAAGTTGGAAGAAGAACTTCAAAGGAGGAATGCTTTGTATGTGCACTCCTGCCATAGAGCATGGGGAAGTCGAAAATCTTCATAGCTATTGAAATAGATGTCCTGACTGAACACTGCATATTACATCTAGAATTCTGTAGTACAAGAGGACAGTTCATGGGTCGAATATCCTTCCTCAAATGGGCAACTGAATGGACAGATCCAGATGAAGATGACTATATCGAAGACACAAAGACAAGAAACAGAGCCCATACAATGAATCATGTGATCAGGTATGAAAAGCCTGGAGTAAAGGGAGCTGGAATCAGATGGGAAGTGAATAAAAAACTGCAAGTTCCAGGGAAGTCTGCAGTAAACATTCGTAGATGGAAGAACAGAGGCCAGATGCAGATTTGGGGAACTGCCCTATCACCAGATGCCTGGGAAGAAGGTTTAGTGATCTGCAGGGACTGGGTAATAATGGGTCACTACCAATCAATGATTGGGAATGCACAGATGTTCTGTAAACCTCTATGGTCAAAACTTGTTAGGCTACTGACATGGGCGGAAGACAGAGGAGGACCCTTACAGATAGTGCCTTTGTAGAGTGTAAAGCCGTGTTTCAGAAAAAATGGCACAAGAAAAGTTGGAGAAAACCATAAATGTGGGCGAATATTCGAAGCACCAGGAATGAACCTTGAGACAGCAGTAATCATAGATCATTATTGGGCATGTGGATCCAAGGCATACATGAAGTTACCCAAGGACTGGGGAGGAATATGCACTCTGGTGAATGTCCATGTTCCAGCATTGGTGATTCCAAAGAGTGTTCTGAATCTCGACAGGTTCCCAAAGGCAGATGCTCATCTGAGAAAGAAGAGACCTGTGGAGTTGATAAATAAGAAAAACAGAGATAACTATTTCTCAGCCAAATCAAAATAAGCTTTTGACTCTATCTTTTGACCTATTAATGCAGATTGTTGAGCCAGACTTCTTCAGTGTCCACATTGATCTTCATTCCAAAAATCCAGGTTGGAACCAGTACAAAGTGGCTTCAGATCACCAGATGGGAATTGCTGCAGAAAATTAATACTACCATAAAGGGATTCAATGCTATCAGAGAAGAGATGAGAGCCATAAGATTAATGACTCTCCAGAACAGATACATCTTGGACATGATCACAGCTGTGGATGGAGGTGTTTGTGAAAAAATTGGAGAATCATGTTGCACATTTAGAACTTCTCATGATGATGAGAATAGAACCTTGACAAGGGCCATAGACATGTTGACGAAACTTCATGGCCAGATGATAGACAAAGTAGAAGATATTGCTGATGATAGCTGGTTTGGATTGCTCTTTTCTTGGGTTCCACAATCAATGGCAGACATGTTAAAGTTTCTTGGAGCCCTGATCGTGTTGGTGTTGCTTGGATTCTGTGTGATCAGGATAATAATCTTGCAGTGAAAGGAGACAGCAAAGAAAGCCATAGGGATGAAGATCTTGATCAATGTTGAACCAGGATGGAAAGCCAGAGACCTGGCAGATGAAGAAATCAGAGACTTTGTGAAGGCCAGTATCCATGCACCTGAGGGAACTAAGTTCCTGTATCCAAAAATTGACAAGAAGTATGTAGGAAGATGGATCTATTGCAGTCCGTGTGGACAATGTAGTTTATGACATGTTATAAGGATGAGCATGTTAAATCAGCTGGATGTTTGAAGGGAGTCATAAAGATATGGGTCCCAAAGAAGCTTTTCTTCAGACCGAAATGTCTGGATGTGAAGGATGCTAAGAAAGTGGTTGATGAATCGCCCAGAGGGGGAGTTTAGAGAAGGAGCTAAGTACCAGTGAAAGTACCAATACCTAAGAGAATCTTGAAGGCAAGGTACCCATTGAGGAAACCATACCTGCATATGAGAAAATATGATGGCCATTTGAATGAAACCCCTGAAGCAGCAGAGCAAATAAACGGCAAAGACGAGTGGTGACGTCACACAGAATCGAGCTGACATCTACAAAAGAGATAGAGAGTCCAGAGAATGCAGATATTCTATAAGGCATTAAGAAAGTATTAAGGATAAGTGGCATCTTGGGATCAAGGTGAAGAAGTTTATGCAACAGAAACAGATGAAGATATCAAGCTAGTTTAAACGTCTACAGATGCAAGAGAAACGCAAGCAGATAAATCAATCATGAGGCTAGCTTCATAGTGAATAGGTTTCGGCAAGCGCCAATAAATATATGCATATGGATGAGTAAAGGATGGATGTTTCCACTACACGTTATAGCAGTGCTGGACATTAAAAAGAAGGCCTCATTTCTAGTGTGTCGCAGTTAAAAAGCAAATTGAATTACAAAGTGAATCTCAGCAGACGAGGCTGGGCGAACCAAGATGCCAAGGTCTTATCAAAACTGGAGTGAACTGACATTGGATACAAAACGTGTGAAAGAACAAAACTCCTGTTCAAGAAGGCATGAACATAACAAGGAAGATGTCAGAGGTTTATCAAAAAATAGTATTAAATGCACCAAAAAGCTCAATACCATGGTCTCCAGTCACATGGAAGACTGAAGTTGGACGAACGAGGTGGTCACACCTACCCACGAGGGCAGAGTGTGCCCACACTCCTTACATTTCTCAGAGCACAGTACATACTCAAGGCCGAGCTTCAAAGCCCTAATTGACACTAGACTATTGAGGTGATGATTGATTGATTTGCTAATTTGTGGGAAGCTAAGGTTAAGACGAGCACCCCAGCACCTGGATGTTCAGCCTGGCTGCTGCTAGACGTAGGTGGAAAGGTACTGACGAAGGTTAGAAGCCCACCAATTGTAGAGGACTGCGTAATTATGGGTCCTATAGTTTGTGTAGCCAATGAGACATTGTGTATTTAGTGACTTTAAGAGTGGCCATTTTAAGGGGAGGGCTTAGATGCCCCACCTGATGTTAAGTACCCTATCACTTTCATTCACTGTCCCATACTGATATGGAACGTATACTTAGATATTCACTTAGAGCCTATCACTTCCTTCAATAGGTTTCTCTAGTTTGTCATGGAGGATGATGTGGTAATGACGCAGGTCAAAACGTCACTGATGATGAATTCTCTGAATATAACCTCAGTTTTTTGTAAGATTAGTGGAGTAAGAGGATTGAGTTTTTGCAGATGTTCATTGTACTCCCTGTTTTAGATAATTGACATTAATTTATTTATTCAAATTTATAGAGCGTGCAACAGTTAAAACAGTTTTCCCTTTGCCAAACTCCTTGAGCCGTTTTGATTAATGATGTAAGAATACAATCTGCATCTCCATCCATCTCCAGGATCAGAGGGGCTGGGACATCTAGTTCACTTGGTAGCAGAGAGATGATGGTTTATTAAAAAATCCATCGACATAAGTAAACTTTAG